>NW_012149097.1:507351-559272 GCF_000956105.1 Propithecus coquereli
AAAAAAAAAAAAAAAAAAAGATGAGATAAACCCAAACAACATATCGACCAAGAAGTAACATAGTTAAATCAAGACAATTACCTGAGAAACGTAATAACCAATTTTTATCAAATTTCAATTGAGAGATAAGCTTCCATGAATGTAATAGCCTTATAATGTATATCAATGGCCACGAGACATTCAGCAGTCCACTGCTGCAATGGGAAATGTAAGTACATTCCCCTTCACAAAATATTTTCTTGCAGTATTTTGCCTGCATGATAAAGCAGCAGCTGTGTGTTTTCTGGTAAAGCCTTGAACAACCCAAGTCACCCAACTTTCCCTTCTCTTCCCAGCTCGTTTTTATCCTGGCACCCTTGCTGTTGACACCTCCCTCAAATAATCTAACAGACCTGTGTTCCATCTCAGGATTTTCTAGGAATCGCAGGCAAATAATCTCAGGAGTGCGAAAGTCCTTTCTGAACAGTGACAGAAGGCTGCACTCAGTCCAGCTCCAGACTGCCTGGCCACCACCCCCGCCAAATGAGAGGCAGGCACGATCCTCAGCGCCCAGGGGACGGCGGTGAACACCAAGCCCCCGACCTCCTGTAGGTGGCATTCCAATACAGACACCTCAGGTGGAGACGCACCGGGAAGGAAGTGAAGCAAGGTGAGCGGCGGAGCCGACAGGCAGAGAAGCGACGCTGCTCTGAATCAGGCTGCCCAGGCAGGCGGCGTCCTCGCTTCGCTCCAGCCCGGCTTCGTTATAACGAAGGCTTCACTGGAGCCTTTAGACCATCAAAAGGGAAATTCTTCTAGATCCTGAGACAAAACCTCAGGTTCTCAGGCTATTACAGAATATTCCTTCCAGCATGTGATAAGATCCTGTCTCATATAGAGATCTATTTTGTTCAACCACAGGGTCAAGAAATGTCCATGAGTTGAGAGAAGGCAGTATGTTTTGGTCCAGAAGTATCACTTCTCTGTCGTTCTTCCTTAAAAAACACAAGCACCTTTCAGATATAGTTCCTTGTATTGAAAGTGCTTTGTCCTAGTCTTGTTCCTCCTAACTTGCAGATGAGATGCGACACCTAACTGGGGAATCAAACAGATTCAAAGAAAGAAACAGACTCCCTCAAAGCAACGTTGCCGTTAATGCAAGCGGCACCCGAACTCAGATCCCTTCTAAATCAAAGTAGTCAGTATATTCGTGTTTTAAAGTGAATTGACAGATACAGAAACTTGTTACTCTCTGGTTTATAATGGCAATACATTTCTTACATAAAGTACAGAATTGCGACACTTATCAGTTCCAAAAACAATCACTTATGTTACCTCCTTTGGATGATTGCTGACCCTAAGGTATTTATAAGAAGTGCCAATCTAAGTCTTAGACTTTAGGCAAATGCCCAAATAGTCCCTGACTTTAAGGAAATGAGAGTGAGCTTCGTTCAGTCCCAAGAATCCCAGATTAACTGAACCATTCAATCTAGAAACATGCAACCAAGACTGACTCCTACAGAAGCAGCTGACCCAGTGAGCTACATTCTCCATTTGGTGACAGTGCTTACACAAAAGGGAAAACCTCCAGTAATAACAGTGATTTCCATACAGATACGTGGGCTAGAGGCAGAGGACTAGACATGCGTCTAAGCAAACGAGCTACAGAGGACATTATGTATCACGTTCACACCATCTAGAATTGTGGTCCCCAAACCCTGGACCGCAGGGGTCCTCCTGGGTCCTTCCTACTCGGTGGGGACCCAGTGGCCCAATATCTGTGATGGCTGTCCCAGTTCTGGCTCTGGTCCCTATTCTGATGCTAGCTGAGCCACAGCTGATCAAGTCCCTGTCCCCACCTCTGGAACAAGCTCAGGAGAGACTACTTTCCTCCATCACCTGGCTTGAGAACCCACGATTGTCCACTCTCGAAGACAATTGTACTTTTAAGAGCCAGAAATGCTAAGCCACTTAGACTTGTGCACTTAGTGTTCATTTTGTTTTATAGAACATTTACTAATTTCCCTAAGAGCTGGAAGGTTTGAGGACAGCATGGGCAGTTTACCACATGACACTGAGTGGCCTACAGGCAGGTCCCTTACCAGCGGGCAGCAGGCAGCATCCAGTCAGAAGACTGATTTACCATCAGAGCGACAGCTCAGTAGTGGAACGGCTGTGACTGGAGACACATCTAACCCAATGAAGGATTAAGATGCACTTTACCTATTTGATTTCAAATGTGCCTACTGGAGCGGTGACATAGTGGCCATCTGTATTTCTAGTGTATTTCATAGTGGCTTCTGTATTTCTAGCGGCCAGCACTGCCTGCAGCCTGCTAGTACACAGCTCCCTGTGCTGAGAAGAACACATTCCCAGGTCGCAGGAGCACGATCTCTAGGGCGTCACTAAAGAGGGGCCATCTCAGGCAGTGGAAGCTCTCGAGGCCTTGGCAGGCCTGCCCTGCTCACTCTTTGTTCCGGCCCGACCCTGGCAGGCTCTCCGGTGAGGTGCCCCCTCGTCTCCCACCACGCCAGGAGTTCTCAGCTGATTCGGGGCCTCATTCTATTTGGGTCCATACACCCTGCCAGTGGGCTCAAAGCGGAGTCAGGCAACGGAAAGCAGAGATGGTAGTCAGACATACAGGCTGCCACCTCAGTAGTCTTGTTTACTGAGAAAACAGGGCCTTCATTTTATCACCAGGCTGCCCATGGTTGTTAGAACATGGAATTACATTGGTAAACATGCTTCATTGCTCAGAGCTTCTATGAACTATAGACTGAGCCTGCCAGCAGCCCATGACTCCTGCTCTACAGTTCGATTTTATAGAATCAGATCTCTGCCTTTTTAATAAAAAGAGTAATAAAAAGGTAAATTGGCTAAACAATTTACCTAAGGAATTGGCAGCTTAAAACAAATCTTTACAGATCACAGTTCCCAAGGATAAGGATTGCAGGCACAGCTTAGCTACATGTCCCTACTTGAAAGTCTCCATGAGAGCGTCAGCCTGTGGGCTGGGGCCGTGCTCTCCTTTCAGGGCTCAACTAGCAGGATGGCATCCACTCCCAAATGGACTCACCTGTCGCTCCTCAGCCTACTTCCCAGCTCACTCGGCTGCTGGCGAGCTTCAGCTCCTTACGACCGTTGGACTGAGGGTTTCCACGCCTTGCCCTGATAAGTGGGCCACACCATGGGGCCATTCACAACATACAACTTGATTCTCCGAGGACACGTGGTCAAAGACACAAGGGTAAAAGAAGACCCCAAGGCAGAAGCCACGATCTCTATAACCTCGGAGTGGCATGTTACTTATTCCATTATTCATCTAGAAGTCAGTCACTACATCCACCCTCACAGGAAGGGCCTCACCACAGGCAGGAATTCCAGGAAGCGAGTGTCACTGGGGCCATCTCGCAGGCTGTGGCCCCACCTGGGCTGTGCTTCCTGTTTGTGGGGTCCTATCACTCGGTTGTCTGCCATTTTGCCTCGTGGCTCAATCGCTTCATGCGCCACACCTTCGGGGATATCTCAGGGTTAGGGGCCTGTGCTATTGCACAGCAGGCAAGCTTCATCCCTCAGAAGGTCAGGGTGCAGCGGAGCTCCTGCGGGAGACAGGGCCGACACGAGTCTGGATGCAGGCCAGCAGTGGCTGCAACACGGCGTCAGTGTGCAGCTTGGCAGAACTCCACGGTCCACTACAGACTGCAGACTGAAGAGCAGAGGGCTGTGTCCAAGAGGCTGATGGTACCAAGAGTCACAGGTTTCACACAAGGAATTCCCCCTTCGGATCAGTCTGGCCCCCACACCACCCACACTGCCCACCTGGCCTGCAAGCTCGTACCAGCACCTGCTCTAGGAGGATCCCATATCGACTCTTTCTCCTGCTTTTCTCTTCTGCTGAGGGCTCAGGGTCAGAGTTGCAGGCGTTCGTGCTGTCACGAGGCAGGCGGAGGGGTGACGTGCTGCCCTGTCCTGGGTGGAGCACTCTGGACTCTCCCCCAGCCTGTGTGAATACCAGCCCGGGACTGCTCCTGCCTGGAGACCTCCGCCAGGAGGTCTGGGGCAAGGGACTTAGAACAGCTCTGTTCCAGCCACTGGACCAATCTGTCGAGGGGGGTGTTATGCTTCTCTGGGTAGGTTTCCACCAAAGCGGCAAAACAAAGAGGGTAAAGATGGACGGTGGCTTCCAAGTGAAAACATCCCAGACCTTGGATCTGCCCATGACCAAGGCATAGGAAGTCTTCCCTGGGGTCCAAAGAATCTGGGCCACAGACAGCATGGTCAACTTGGCAGGCTATAGAAGTGACATGAGAGGCATACAGAGCAACCCTGTTCATGTGCCGTAAGATCATTCTGAAAGTTTAGACCCTGCAAACATGAGTCTCCTACATCAACTCCAGGTGGGTTAAAAAGAATGGAAGTTGATTGCGTGGTGGTATCAGTGTAGAGCAAAGTCTAGTCTCCTCATGGCTTCTGTCTCACTTGTCAAGCATACCTAAAGCTCAGATTCTGTTTGGGGTCTCAGTAGGAAAAGGCTTTCCCAGAGAGAAATCTGGGCTGAGCAAATCCACAGGAAAAATGAGCTGGAGCCCAGAAAGGGTCGACAGGTCCACCAGGTCAGGGGTTTGGAGGACAGGGAACGCACCTCCAGATGCCTCCAGAGACCTGTTGCCCCAGCTTCTGGGAGCACTGTGCGCAGCCTGTGACGATCTCCTCTTTCAGGGTTGGTTTCATCTGCAAGGGCATGTCCTTCCCCCAGCAGCCCTCACCCAGCTACTGACACAGTCGATGTAGGAAGGCCAGTGACTTCAGGCCACCATGGGCCAGCTGTGACGGGCCACATGGGTGTCAATGCTGCCCAGGGTACTGCTGGGCCCATACTGCAGTTAACTGCTCCTGCTGCCCAGTTCTGCTTCCTTTTCTATCCCTTAGACAGGATTTGATCTCTCAATACTGAACTTCATGCCAAATTCCACTTCAATCTGTTTCCAAACAACCCAACCTGCAGCACCAAGCAAGACGGCCTCGAGAAACAACTCCCGACTAGATTTGTCATGCACATGGCCAAATATTGAGCTCAGAGCACCAAAGGCATTGAGGCAAAGCCACAGGCCATGGGACTTGACTTCATGTCTTATCTGTGTGTGAATGTCCCAGCTGAAAGCTTTCTGATACCTTTAAGCCTAGAAGAACTATCCTTGGCTTAATCTTACTTTACATTCTGGGAGGCAATATAGAGCAACAACACAAACCACACCCAAACACATATTTAAGCACTGATCATTTCCAATAAGCAGAAATACTCTACTTTGTTCAAATCTCACTGTAGTTAATTTCTCAGAAACATTCATTAGATTTTCCTTTGACCATCCCCTGCAAGGAGGCCATTTCTCACAGAGATATGCATTTCTCAGTACTGTCCCATTAGCTTTCATTAACATTTATGAATTTTCAGTGCCTTTTTATCCTTGTTAGAGGAGGATAGAAAGTCATTTTCTAAGAAAAAGGAGAAAAAAGTGAGGATGAGTTTTTGTCTTTCTATTTTAACAGCTTTTAAGTTTTATGTGAATTTAGATTCTTCCTACTTGTGTTTCACTCTGAGACCCAAATATTCTGTGCCATTTTCCACCTCTCAGTTTTTATATGGCACTGTTCTCTTTGTGTCTCCTCTTTCTCCCTCCCACGGCTGCCCTGTTCTCCATGCCACCCACTGGTGCCATAACTCTAATCCATGAAGTGGGGTTATTACTGAATGTTGAAGCAAAATACTCCTTGGTAAAATATGCTTTCCTAGGAAGTTTCAGTTTTCAGCAAATTTTTCTATATTATCAGGTAAACCTGTCATTTGTGATGAATTTCTAGAAAAGTTTACAAAATTATAAAATAGCTTTTATAGTGTCTTCTATTAGACACATCAGCAAACCGTGAAAAAGACAGGCCAGGAAGAAACGAGGTGCCTCAGGCTCCTTCACCAGGCTGGGTTTGTTCGAAGGGCCAAATCTGAAGCCAGGTAATCAGGAGGCAGAAAAGAATTCCTTGGTTTCTGAGAGTGACCAGGACGGAGCCTGCGAGTCGAGAACAGAGAAGACACGAAGGAAAAATCGCCACCATGCTAGAAAAAAGGTAATTCTGAGCCGTAACAAGAAAAGATGTCTCAAAATGCTGCATGAAACAATGGAAAAGTGAAGAGCTGTGAAGACAGTGTCTCAAATGCTGCAGGCTCTGAAATAATCACTGCTTTCAAAAGACCACCGACAGCCAGCTTGGTAATTGTTGTCTCCGTGACTAGGTAGTCGTTACTGCTACATTTGCTTTTCCTTCAGATATTAAAACGTTTTGAATGCACTTTATAAAATGAGCCCTATGCTGATCCCTTGCACAATTAGAAATCAGAGCGCAACATCCAAGTTTTTCACAGAAACTGAAAGTTTGATGTTCGACGAATCCAGTGGAAATACATTGTTGATATAATTAAGATGTCTGGAAATTAAAGTACTTCTTGCATTCTGTAATTAAAACCTGTTTGTTTTTTTTTTTTGAGACAGAGTCTCGCTTTGTTGCCCGGGCTAGAGTGAGTGCCGTGGCATCATCATAGCTCACAGCAACCTCAAACTCCTGGGCTCAAGCAATCCTTCTGCCTCAGCCTCCCGAGTAGCTGGGACTACAGGCATGCGCCACCATGCCAGGCTAATTTTTTTCTCTATATATATATTTTTAGTTATCCAGATCATTTCTTTCTATTTTTTAGTAAAGACGGGGTCTCGCTCTTGCTCAGGCTGGTCTTGAACTCCTGACCTTGAGCGATCCACCCGCCTCGGCCTCCCAGAGTGCTAGGATTACAGGCGTGAGCCACCACGCCCCGCCTAAAACCTCTTTTTTAATACAAAAGAAAAACGACACCCTCTTCAGTGCCCAGAATGCCTGCTTGTCATAGAAAAAGCCCTCAGTCCTCTAAACATCCTCACATGGAATGTTCTGCTTCATTCTGTCAACTGTGACCTCATGGTTTCAGGAAATCTCTGGTTTCTATAGTGACCTGTCATCTCTCACCAGTTATGGCTCTAGATTGTGATTATTCTGCCTCTAGCACTTTCTGTCTAGTAGAACAGGGCTCCTCACCGAGCGCAGTTCCCGTGTGGCTCACTCATCCAACCCAACACACGTCTGCAAAGCCCGAGTAAGTTCTGCCTCCTAGAATTGGAGAGCACAGACCTCTCAGCTCAGTGGCCTAGACCTCAAAGCTCTAGAATCCATAAACTGGCTTTACACAGATGCCACCCAACTGGTAGTGGGAAACAAAGTACCAGAGATCTATCTTCCTGCCAGTAGAACCCTCAGAAAAGTGACAATCAGAATGGCTGCATAATCCACGAGACTTAGAAAGTGTCAATAGCATTAAGTTAGTATGACCAGGAAATGTACCTATTGAAAACAAACAAGAAGAGCCACCAGGCCAAGTCAGAGAACTCAGTTTTAAGCCTAGACCAAAACCTGTTACCTTTGGAAGTCGTTTGCATGTGGAGTCCACATAAGATAATGTACGATTCCCAGGAAGTCATCACACAGAACTCTAAGGACTTCTTGGCCAATATAAAATCTTATAACTGCTTAAGGTATTCCAGCTTCTTTGGAAGAGCTAAAAGTCAACCAAATCTGTCATGAACCTAAGTCCCATAGAGACTTTCTTTGCCATCTGAAGTCACCATCTGCACATCACAACTGGCAAAAGTTTTCCACGTGAGAAATGCCACGCAAACGGAAGTCACCCGAGCTGAACCCACGGGTGCTCGCCAGCACGGTCAGCCACGGCGGTGCAGGCAAGGCTATCGACGAGCTGCCACGTACCCTGCTGTGTCCCCAACGAGGCCCACGTCTCATGTTCACGTTGTCTAGTGTGCTGTGCTTTTGTGCTGATATTTGTCACAGTAAGAGAGGCGTAGAATGAGCCTAAGAAGCCTACGAAGGCTCACATTTGAACACAAGTTGTGTCATGTGGGATAAAAATATGCAGAGGGTGAAACCATAAAAGACACTTAGCCATAAACTTATTCCTTCTGCCAAAGCATTTCTTCTATGCACAAGAGAAGAATGTGAACATGTTGCTGGTGGACGCGTGCCACAACGCTCAGGCACAGGTACCCTGGGAACCACGCCACCCCTCGCCACTCCGCCTCTCATTCACTCAGCAGGCGTTTGCGTTTGGTGCGTGAGGGCAGACGCCGGCTTCTCCCGCACGTGGTTGTGCTTTCACCCCTCAGCATCTGTTCCCCACCGAGGGCCTCTCTCTCCTGAACGCCTGCTTTGGGTTATCAACTTTGAGATCCATTTCCTGTTAGCTTAACCCTTTCTGCCTCCCAAGACTGCCTCTACCCAGGGCTGTATGCCTGTAGGTGGCTTTTTTAAAGACTAACAAACATTTAGTCAAGGTTTTATGTAATGTGGGAGCCTTCAGAGCAAAGACATAGGGTACAACTTTTTTCTGTGTTTGGGTTTTCATGCAGCACGGACAGCCATGGAGTTGATCAGACAGAAAGAATAAGATCTAACGCCAGCAGACCGAGCGGGGACACCCAGCAAGGCCTGTCTGGATTCTTCCTGGCCTCTCTGCAGCACTCCCTCCCCCGGCTGTGGGGCAGGATCCCTCTGGAATGAGTGACTCATGACGTATTAGTCCAGGTAGGTCAGAGAATTTCTTCATGGTCAGCTCTGACACAGAAAGGCAAAGGAGGTGAGATTAACATATCTACGTATCATGGCTGGCTTCAGGGAAGAAGGTTCCTAATTTCTATGACCCACCTTCAGAAGCAAGGAAGTACAGAGAGAAGAGCAGGAGAAGGTCAGAGAACTTCTTTCAGAGGCCCTCCCACCTTAGTTCAAAGTACTCAGGAGGCCAGAAAAGCACCTCAGTGCTGATTCCTTCTCCCCAGAAAGCCCTCTAAGCTGCTGCCTCCAACCACACCAAGGTTTCGCAGGAAACAGTTCTGCTGTGTGACTCAGCACTGCCATCTCTTGGGCAGAACAGGGACTGGTCCCAGAGGACCTGCCCTGCAGTTCACCTTTGGGACTGTCTGGTCCCCCCACACCACCTGCACTGCCAGACACGGGAGGGGCGCGCAGGACCACCTACTTCTCACAACAATTGGTTCGTAGCAACATCTGTGGGCTCCGATTCCTCATCCTAGGTCCAAAGGCTTCTCCCACACAGAGATAAGCTCAAGTGTCCTCATCCACTTTGACCCATCTGGTCACATGAGCCAGGGAAGCGTCTGCAGCACTGCCGTTTAGCTTCTTGGTACCGACTTGTCTTCATGTAAAATTCCGGGCCGTGATTCCTCCTCCTAGTCGGGATAACTTTGGGTTGCAGTGGTTGGGAAGCAGACCTGCTGGACGACCCCCCAAGAATACAGGGCGGTCCCTGATCCATCTGAAGGCAGATGAACTCCTGCTTCCCCCAAAGACAAGGGGGCAGATGATAGGACACTTTCTACCTAGGCCGTAGCTCTGTAACCCTTACATCCTAGCCCGGCCCACGACATGACAGTTGACCAGTTGGCAAGGAAAACATAGAATGCACCTATGCCACAGAAGTGACAGCAACCATATGCCATTCCACGAGCTCTAACACCAGCTGGACTCACCGGCCATTCTCTTGTGACATCCAGGTGAGCACTGCAGTCCCTGGCCAACCCCCCCGCCCCCCGCCCCGCCGCCCCTCCATCACTTAGACTCGCAGGCCGGCCTGTGCTCTCAGATCTCATGACGTGGAAGTTCCAGACTCTGGATACAAATTGGCACACTGGGACAGGAGCCGGAAGGCAGGAATGCTGCACGTCCTCCAAGCCCAGGTGTGTCTGTACAGCCCTGGTAGAGCTTCTCTTAGCCTTGGAATTCTTCCTTCTTAGGAACCTGGGAAGATGAGCCTCCAGACCGAACACCATACAGGGCGTCCTGTACAACAACATGAAAGGCCTAAAGTCACTACAGATTTCAACGCCCTCCTGAAGAGGAAGTTTCACCACACTTTGTCCGGAAGCAAAAGAGCTCGACGACAGGGTGTACCATCTGAGCAAGGAATCTGGCTCTGCCACCTCAGCCCAACCCTGACAGATGCCACTCCTTCCTCGTTGGCCCGTGGTGTGCACGCTGGCCTGGGCCATGCTGCGCAGTCCCAGGCAGACCCCAGGGCCCTTCCGCTTCCAACCTGTGCTGATAAAGGAGAACCAAATTTACTTCAGAAGTTTCCTGAAACAAAAGATCTCCCTCATCCCTTTATCAGGAGGGATGAGACACAGAGGTAGGTATTTTTCTGATTCAGACCTGTGTAGTCAGGAATTTTTAAGCCTCTGTCAGCAAAACCTACGCTGTTTGGGGATTAGGGAAGAGTTGTGCTCCACATGCTAGCCGAGGACACTATTTCCAGTTTCAAAGCGTCTTGACCAGGCTTTATGGTCAAAGCATCTTGATCAGGCTTTAATAGTTACAGCGACCACAAAGATAGGCCTCCCAGGCCCTCAACTTTGAGGAAAGTAGTTCACAGCTCAAGCTCGTTCACTATGGACGCTCTAAGGGGAAGGACACACAGCCCAGGACGAGGCTACGTATCAACTTCCCGGCAGAGGCCCGTGGCCTGGCCATGTGGTCAGCAGACTGGAAGGAAAAGGACAAGGAATTCAAATCAAAGAAGTCCATGCGGATGCATGTGCATAGAATACAAGATTTTTCATGTCACTTGTTAAGAGCACTAAAAAGCATTAGCTACAGAAGAGTCACCGAATGACAAACAAAACGGGCTCTGCCAGTTCCACTTTCCTCAGCCAATGGGCAGGCGAATGCGGTGGCCACACAGCAGCAGAGGAGGCTGCGCAGGTGCCCACAGCACGGAACGCCGCTTTCCAGAGACAACCTAGCTGCTGCTGCTGCGTCTGAATGCAGCACGCCGGTGGAGACACCAGCATGCTACTTGGTGACAAGTTGGCTACACTGAGCCGCTTCCCCTCTAGGAAAGGCAACAACACAGACTCGTGGGAGTAGGTCCCTGTTTTACTGTGCATGTCTCTTTCCTGCTTGAGGAGCCTCAATTACTCTCTGGGCATTTGCAATGCTCCTTCCCTCACAGGCACGAGTTCCACACAGCAAAGCATCTAATACTCTGAAGTCGCAGACAAGAAGGCAGAGAGTGGGCCCCTGATCACAAGGTCAACTGTTCGATGACATGGCACCACTGAGAAGCAGGGAGCCTCAGACAGAGCTCGGACGCAGACAGCAGTGCAGGGGCCCCGAGTAAGCTCGCCGCGAGTGTGGACTGCCCCCTTCACGCGGCAGGGGTGCACTACAGAAGCGTCTACGTGGCACTGCACCCCCCACCAGAGACCTCAGGGACCTGGAGGCAAAAGCAAGTGTGGTCCCTTTTCCATCACTCCTAAAGAGCTGCTGGTCACTGAGACCTCCTCGTGGCAGGGGTGAGTGGATGGTCAGGAGGAGGTTGGGCTGTTCTACACACGGGGAGGGGGGAATATGAATGGAATTCTGGTATTTAACTTGAGCATCTCATACTTCCTTGCCCCATTTTAACTCAGACATTCAGCAGCCCTATTTAAAAATTATAGGATCACTAGGAGTTCAGACCCCAAAAGATGAAGGTTTGAGTCACACCACCAGGTAAGCACTAAACCCGAGATGACAGCCAAGGACAAAGGGCAGGAGGCACAGGATGAGTACCAGTTGTGACGCCAAGTGGATAGCAGTATTTCTCATCTCACCAGCATCCTCCTTTGAGTTCCCTTCTGCAGACAAGGAATCTCTGCTCTGGGGCCCATGTGGAGATCCAGGCACAGGGGTCGACCGTCTATAAGGACGCACTTCCCACCTGCTGTTTCTAGCCCACACTTGTGTGCAGCAGGGATACTCCACCAGGCCTGGTTAGGACTCTTGGGATTCCAGATGCGCGACTGGGCTCCAGCACTTGGCACTGGCCTAACCTAAGCACTTGGCATGACAGCCACATCCCGGCTACTCCCCCAACCTTTCTTCTTCCTGTTTCCTTAAGGTCAGACCCACATGGTGGTCTGGTCTTCCCGGACTCCTCCATCTCCCTCGATTTCCCTCACAGGACTTTCTTCCAACTCGCCAAAAGTGTTGGACTTCTAATCCCATATCGGCATCTGCATGTAAGACGACATAGCCAGCAGTAGAGACATTTTTACTTTTAACCTAAACCAGAACACTAGAATAAATTCACACGTGAAAGCAAGGTTGCTGTCCCGGTGAGGTACTGCCAAGGCTACGTCAAAGGAAGACCACTTTGTAAGTCGGAAAGATGACTAGGTTCGATGCTGTATTACTTTAGAACTATGGACAGTAATTCTATTACAAAGATGCAGTATCGGAGGCATATGGATCCTCCCTTCCAAAAGTGAACCCCTCTCCTCCCTTCTAATCCTAGTATTTCAAGGTTTGTTAAGTTATGACGTCTCATTTGCTCTGGGTCAATTATCTTGAATTCCCAAGTCTGGTCTCATGTTCCACTACAAGCAGTATCTTTTTACTCTTGGCACAGTGAACTCAGTTTCCTGGGCATAACTGTCTGTTCCTGGCTCCCCCATCAGTGCCTGAAGAGTCTCCTTGCCAAGCATCCAAAGCTCAGGTGGCGAGAGGAACTCGTACTGACCAGACCCAGGCAGACTGGGACCCGAGCAACCGTATACCACCAACCGGCTTTGCTTTCTCCTGGCTGTTCCTGGAAATGTCAGACTCCAGTGACAGCAAGAAGTTTCTTTGTGCAGGAAGTAGAATAAAGTGATTTTCACATTGGTTTCAATTTGAGAGAAACTTGAAGTCAGATGGAACCAATCCTTTCTTCTACTGCAGATGTCAAAGCCAGGAAACCTATTAGAAGAGTTTAATCTTCCTCAAATGAGTGACCAATTCAGAGCTTGCCCAAAACCTAATTGTAAAATACCAATTATTCCCTTGACAACCATTTGCCTCTCATTAATAAGGCAGTTCAGCAAGATACATCACCACCCTTGTGGAGCCAGCGCCAACTGTCTGAGCACCAGTGACCAGAAAACAGGCTCATCTAGAAGCACGCTTACCCCGAACAAAACGTGAATGAGAAGCATGGTGACAACGTGAAGCGCCTTTCTGATATAGCACAGGGGGCCCAACTGCAGTCACACTTGATTGGCAGTGACCAGGAGAACAAGGCTTCAGAGGAGGTTTAAGACAAGAGAGAAAGAACTAATACAACTGAAGTAGTGACATCAGCTTAGGAGGCCATGTTGGCTTCACGGACAACACTTGCTCCAAGAGCTGCTTAACTGGAGTCTGTGAATTCATGTTCCATTCCTACTTCTGTCGAGGCCTTTTGTGGCAAGCCTCTGTCAGGTGCTCAAGTCAAACTCCTGAATTCCGCAGAGGCAAAAGGCTGGATTCACCTGCAGCTCTATGCAGGCCAGGCCAGGGTGCCTGATACTCCCAGAAAGGACTTTCTGTTCCTTTTACCAGCCTGCACTTCCCCAGCCCTAGACCTAGAAGGATAATGTTATTCCCTAAATATGCTTGGAAGAATAAGGATGTGTTACGATTACAATTGGGAAGGAAGTAACTTGGCTTGAACAACATAAAAGACCAGATATTCCACCTAGAACATGTCACTTTAGCATAAAGATTATTTTGAGCTGAAGGCAATTGAGAAGCAGATATAAGAAAAGCTCTCTGCCTTCCCTTTAGTTGGCAAAAGCAGGACATAAGTTTGCAAAGACAGCCCTCCTCACCTCTCTACCACGACTGACTGCAGTAGACTCTGACAATGACTGCAGTTTGGCCCCTGTGGTGTTCAGAAACGTCCTTCATACCCTCACCACACTTCTCACACGTGTGTTTTTGTTCCAGGTAAGCATGTTTCTAGATAAGCATGTTTCTCAGATAAGCCTGTGTTTTCTGGTCATTGCTATTGAAACTAAGTCATTGGCACCAGGAAGAACAAAGGCAGGTCATCGAACTTTAGACCCTCATCACCCTGGAGATGGCACCAGAGCAGTCTACACAGCAAACTTAACTAGCTTTTATCATACATTTGCCTTCCCATGATTTGCCACACCCCCACCCCCAGGCCCAAGGTCTTCTTTCCTTCGTCTTGTCTCTTCTCTAGAGTTGCATCTTCTTTGTTCAAAATGCTTCATACAAGCCAGAGCTCTAAGCCACCTGTTCCAGCGTTTTCATTCCCTAGGTATCTCCCAAGTATGTATGAAATATACATGTTAATAAGCTTCTGCATTTCTCTCGTTAAAAGGAATTCATTGACTCACAAACCCAATGGTCTAACTGTAGTGTTAGTTCCAAGGGAAACTAGTTTCACCAAGAACCAGATTTCCTTGTCTCTTTCTCCACCTTCTTTGGTACTGGATTTATTCCCAGCCTCCGCACAGGGCCACACGACCTCTGTGCGGAAAATTCTAGACCCTCCCTTCATGATGGCCGGCGTTCTATACTTCATTCTTGTAGTATTTCTCACAAAGCTGTTCTTGAAACAATGCTAACCACTTCTCCTTGGGTTTTGGTGGCATGCCCCTCCCTGGGCTAATCAGTGTCATCATGGGTATGTGGGTAGGGTTGTGGGACCCCTAATGAGCTAAGGTCAGGCAGACCCATGGCTGCGCACGATCAAGGGGAGAGGCAGACTAAGGAACAATCTCCCCCAAAGAAAGTCAAGATACGTCTGGCTGACACTGAAGGAATATCAAGGAACATCTGACGAGTGTCTTCCACAAGACATAAACCCAGTACAGTATCACTAACTAGGCCTTCTGAGTTTATAAGGCCTTTCTCACCCTTCTCTTCACCAACACTGAGTCAAAGACTCAGCCCACCCAAGATTCCTGTGTAACATCACTACACTGTGAGGCTTCATGCTAACCTCCTTCCTCCTCTACTTGGGGCAGTGAAGGCTCTCCTGCTGCTCTTTCCATTTTCTCACAGATGTCTGCTCCAACGTAAGGCCTGGTTTCCCCCACCTTTCTGTCCTGACCAAGATATACAGAGTTCCTTGGCCACTGTGATTTGGCCAGCTGCACCTTTATCCCTGCAGGCTTGGACCACAGCCAGGACCTTAAATAATCCCAGATGCTGATAAACTCATTAGGCTGTTGCATCAACCACATTCACAAACATGCAGAAGCAGCCCTGCCCCTAGCCAAATTCTTCAACCCTCAAACCCTGAGCCATCCCCATCAGTGGGGATGTGCCTAAGTTAAATGTCCTGTTCACGCTCCCTCACGAGGATCGCTGCATTCTGTAAGTTCTCTAGTAAGTGCTTCAGGCGATCACCCTAGTACTGAGTGCTGCTTTGTTTAGGTTCCCAGCTGGCCCTACCTGGGGATGGTGGGGAAATTCCTTAGTGAACTCCCAAGCTGACACCTCTGGGACAACCCCAGGCAGGGGGGTTGAGACAGGACATGAAGTGAATTCCTGCAGCACAGCTACCTTCCTGTAAGGCCCTGCATGCCATTGCTTTCTGGGCATTCATTTCTCATAGGATTCAGCCCAACCCAAGAAAACTCACTGGTTCTCCCCCAACCCAAGGCTCAAGGCCCTATACCCCAGAAAGGCCCTATACTCCCTGTAGATCTCCAGGGCTAGGTTCCTGCATCTGGTAGGACCTGGTGTGCCGTCCTCATTCCTCACCCGGCCTCTGCCTTATACCACATGCAACCAGGCAGACCTAGCCCAGGAGCCCACACTTTGGAAGAGTCATCTAGATTACGGGAACGAGACTAGAATCAGTTTGAAGAGACACGAGATCAAAGTGAAAGCACCAACAATTGTATTTCATGCCCTGTTCCAAAATCCATAGATCCACGTCCACACCAAAGGATCCCTCACTGTCAAAACAGAGACAGGACTACATGCGAGAGCGGTCAGCTGCTGGTAGCTCAGTACAGAGAAGTGAAGCTACAAAATATGAAAAGCCCACAATTAAGGACTCTTCCTTCTCCCCTCCCCTCACTGGCACCAAGGAGGGTCTCCTGCACCCTCTGACCGCAGAGTATAGACTCATATCGAGTCGGACCCTGTGGTCCACCTGGAACAGGGAAGGAGAACTTCTCCCCGACCGCCAGGTAGAGCTGTGTCCCACCCCACCCATGACGGTGGTGACGCCCAAGATGCTCTAACCTACTCCAGAGGAAGAGCTGCCTCATCTCACACGGCACTGTCACAAGTTCTATACACAATGTGGCTGCACCTCCAAACAGCTCTTTCCCCATCAAAGCTGGTCTCTCAGAACCAGGGAAGGTCTCTCAGAACCACACCGGGGAGGACACCTAGTCCCGTCACGCCATAGTAGACAATGCTCTGCCCAGGTCCATTTAGCTTCTGACATAAGAGTTTGCCTCTCAGTCTTCACATTCCTTCTATAAGGAGGCTTAAATTCCTGAGACACCTGATCTGGGCCTGATGGGGTTGAAGAGGGGGAATACTCAAAAGCTGACGTACTTTTCGTTTCATGGATTACATTGCCTCAGGTTCACCTTATTTCCTCTACCAATCTCCCGTCTGTGGTTCCCAGCAGCGGGGCAGAGCCAAGACGTCAGTTCAGCCCGTGCCAGGAGCCACACACACCTACTCACAACGGCCGGTGAAGAGACTGGACCTTCAGTGTTGAAAAACAAGTTCTTTGAGCATTAAGGAAAGAAACCAAATCACTTATAACCAACTTCAACACTAAGCTAGAAGACAATGAAGACACATTAAGAATCAAAGAAATAGGACCAAAAGAAGTGAACTTCAGGAATGAGACCACGAGCTATTGTTAACACGTGGGACTCAGAATATCAGTCCCACGAGCCCTTCCTTTGGAATCCACTAGAGCTGCAGCCCCAGTCCATGGCCTGTTAGGAAACGGTCCACACATCTCCTCTTGAGCTCCGCGCCCCACCCTGACCCCCAGTCCATGGAAAAATTGTCTTCCGTGAAACCGGCCTGTGGTATCAAAAAGGTTGGGGACCACTGCACTAGAAAACAAACTACAAGACAAGCTAACACTCGTGTCCCAGTCACTTAAGACTAGTGTCTCTGGTAGAAGGCAGTGCCAGGAAAGTACAGCGTAAACCAGGACACACCGGTGAATAAGATCTGGCATCAGCCTGAGGCATTACTAACCAGCACCTGGAACACCCCCAGGCCAGCTTGCTTTCCGTTTTTGCTGGTAAATGTGAATCACAATTTTACTTCAGAAATTTTCCCATCCTCAAATAAAAGACCTCCCTCACATACCCTTATCAGAAGGCATGACGAGACATGTGTAGGAGACAGATGTTTACGTAGTATATTAAGACCACTACAAAGCACTAATCACAGAAGCAGAACTAGACAGCCACGCAGACAAAATGGCTCTCGTAGTTGACGTCAACCAAACTTCAGGGCAAAGGAATACAGTGGCCAGAGGCAGAGCTGCAGGCTACAGTCATGTTTAACATGGAATACCAAGGAAGAAAGAGCTTCTAATAGAATCCCTATAAATTCCAAAGACAATCTAGCTACTGATGCCTCTCTATGCAGAGTCTGTCCAACCAAAGCTGAACCCCAATGTAGCACTCTTTGGGGTAAGACCAATTGGCCACTCGGTAGGAAGTTGACTATTTTGACAACATTAAGCCCCTTCTAGAAAGGCCAGCAGTTGATGCTCACAGGGATAGATACCAAACCTTGGTATGGGTTTGTCCTTTCTGCTCACAGAGCCTCAACTGCTACTGTGCTTCAGGGGCTTCTGCAACGCTCCATCCACAGGCCTGGAATTCCACAGAGCAAAGCGTCTCACCCAGGGACCCAGGTCACAGAAGAGAAGGTACAGAGTGGGCCCCTGGGTCATGGGACCTGCTGGTCATGTGACATAACAAATACCTTTCAAAAGCAGGTAGCCTCCACGGAACATTGAAGAAGTACGGAAGCGGCACTAACTGACTAAATGTGCTGAAAGTTTGGGGTGCCCTCCTTTACGACGCAGTGTTTTAGGAGTCACGTGTATGGTGCTCTGTCCCCAGCAGGGCTACTATATAGGCCCAAGAAACAAGCAGTAGAAGCAAAAGTGGTCCCATTTTTCAGAACTCAATGAGCCACTGGGGTATTTTGTGAATCACCCTTTTTGAGGGATAACTAACTACAGTCATCAGGAAGAGACTGGGTTGTTTCACATACCGGGAACAGGTAGGGTCAGGAATGCAACCCAAACAGTCTGTTGGAATATCTCCTCCCACCTCCTTTCCCCATGGCAACTCACATTCAGAAGCACGTATGATCACTGCACATATGATCACTAGGGGTTCAGGCCTCTTGAGGCAAAGGTCTGGGTCACACCACCAGCTAAGTACCAACTCTCAGCCGTGGTGATAACTTGGGTTAAGGGAGTTTAGAGCAGACAGAGGCGGCAAAGGATGAGTATCAGTTGTGACACAAGATCAACTCCAGCCATTGCACCTGCATTTCATCCCATCAACTTCCCTCTTGAGTTTCTCCTCCAGGGGCCTATGGGACAAAGTTACTGCCCCACAGGCTTTTGTAGAAGAGTACATCTGTGCAGCACAGTGGCCAGCTGTGTGTCCATCAGCACACCACACCTCCCATCTGTTTCTAACTGGTGCCAGAGTGTAGGTGGGGTGCCAAGGTGGGCCCATCGAGGACACTCATGATTCCTCTGGGTGACTTGGGTGGGCTCTATTACTTGCCACCAGCATTACCAAAATAATCAGTATCATACCTCATTCTAAGCTACTTCCTACCCAGCACTTCTTCCTTCTTTCCTTCACAGGGTCAGACCTGCATTGTGGTCTGATTCTCTCCCAGACTCTTCCAGCTCCCTCTTCTGTATTATCCCTCACAAGACTTTCTTCCCACCCCCAAAGCTCTTGAACATCTAATCCCAACTTGGCATCTGCATGTAAGAGGACAGAGCTAACAATAGAAAAGTTTTCAGTTTCAACTAAAACTTAAGCCTAAAATTCAGATATTAAAGCAAGCTTGTATGCGCCTGTGGACAATCCCAAGGCTACTCCATTCAGAGGGAGGGGCACGTAGGACCATCGACATCTCAAAGCAGAGAGCTCAGAATCAGTTAATAGTTATGCTCTGTGGACTCAGCACATCCTCCAAGTCTAACTGTGTCTCCTTCAGAGGAAGATAAGCTCATATGTCCTAGTCTACTTTTTTGACTCATCTGGGCAAATAAGCTCCTGAAGGGGTCTATAGAAGTGCCATCTAGCCTTTAGGTGCAGACTTGCTTTCACATGAATTTCCAGGCTGTGATTCTTTCTACTAGTTGGGATAGAGTTCCTGAGTGAGAGTGCTCAGAAGGAAGAGCCTCTAATAGGAGACCGCCTACAAATACAGAGTAGTACTTCATGAATCGGAATGCATAGATCAATTTTGCTTCCCCATGGTGCCCCAAAAAGATAAATGGAAGACGACAGTCAACTTTCCACCAAGTGGAAGATCTGTAACCCTTTCTTCCTAAGTCTGACCCACAATAAGACAGTTGACCAGTTTGAGAGGTATAGAATATGCTTTTTTGCCATAAAAGTAACGTGGGTATGGCATTCCATCCTTTGTAGCACCAGAAAGAGTTCATGGCAGCTCCCCCATGAGCACTCAGGTGACCACTTAGCCAAGTGGAACCAGGCCCCACCACTCTGTATCATAGACCTGCCTATGCTTATAGGACATTGCAGCGACAGCAATTCAACTCTGGGTACAGATCGGCAACTAACTTCCAGGAGGCTAAAAAGGCAGGAATGTTCCATGAGCTCCAGGCTCAGGTCTTTCTGTACATATTTCTCACAGAGCTCTTAGCTTTGAAATTCTTCCTTGTTGGAAAATTGGGAAGATCAAACTTTGTATTAGTTAACACAGGGACTCTTGTAAAACTAGTTGTATCAAAAAGCATAAAGTCACCATATTGTGACCCCATCCTGAAGAAATTTTGTCTTTTCTCCAACATGAACAGGGCTTTAAATCAGGGTCCACCAACCAGACAAAAATCCATCCCGACACCACCCCCTCTACCTAAAACTAACATGATTTATTCCTCATTCCCCTGACCTTTTGGAACATGGGATCTGCCCACAGCCATAGGCATTGGTGACTGGGACCTGGAATACCCCAGGGATAGCTTTCAAATTTGCTTAGTAAGTGGTTTGCAAATATCAGTTGCTGATCAAATCTTTCCTTTGAAAAATCCTCATTATCAGATCAAACTATTTCAAAACATCCTCAAATAATCAAAAGAACTCTTTCACCCTTTTATCAGAAGGGCCCAGATACTGAAGACAGGTATGTTCCTGAGGCGGAAGTGTAGATCCTTCAAGAGTTTAAAAGTCTGTCAGCACCACTAATACTGTTTTGGGATTAGCAAAGAGAGACCTTGTTCAGTTCCAAGGCTGAAGACACTTACTTTCTAGCTCCACAGCAGCACAGCTGTGTACTGTGGTGGTGGCAGCCTTGACAATACACCTCTCTGGCCCCTATGCAGGGGAGAGTAGTTAACATCTTTAGCTGTTTTAGCAAGAATCGACTTCAGTGGAATAAAAAGTGGCCCAAGATGAGAACACATACCGATTTCCGGCAGAGGCCAAATGGCCTGGCCATCTGGTCAGAGGCATGGATGGAAAAGGACTAGAAAGTCAGAGACAAGGGACCCTATGAAGGGGCACACGCGTGTGCAAGACACTGTGAGACCCACCACAAAACACCAGCCACAGGAGAGACTACACAACCCAACAGGCAAAATGGCTCAGCCAAACATTGTCAACCAATGGGCAAATGAATACAGCAGAGTGGGAGGGTAGACATGGGCCCAACAACATGGACCAACAGTTTTGCTACTGCTGTCTGAATGCCCAGCTGTTAACAGAGAACAAGCTGAGTCCCCACTAGAGTACTCTCTGTTAAGAAGACCAAATCCCCAGGTAGGCAAGTTGACTATGTTAAGTCCTTTCCATTCCAGAAAAGTCAGCAATTTGATTTTTCAGGCATAGATACCTAATCTTGGCATCAGTTTGTCTTTCCTGCTTGCAGAACACTCAACGACCACTTTCTGGGGCCTTCTGCAATGTCCCACCCATAGACGTAGAATCCCACACAGCAGAGCATCTTCCTAGTGCCCTGAAGTCACGGAAAAGGTAGAGTGGGCCCCTGAGCGTGGAATCCACTGGTCATGTCACATAATACACAAAGGATTCAGAAGCAGGTAGCCTCTTAGAATGTTGGAGCAGCCCTTAGAAAGCATAGCAGAAGTGTAACTGCAGGTGAGTTCTAGCTGGCCTTACTCCGATAACAGCATGTCAAGAATTTTACAGGCACAGAGTGAAGAAACTGAAAGCCATGCAGCTGCAGCATACACAGGAAAGATAACTTTGAGCTCAAATAATACCTGGAACTAAAGTCTCACCCCTGCCCCTCAAAGAACCAAAGGATCAAGGAAAGTAAGACCACAACCTGAACGCCAGGACACCTTCAAGAGCAAGGTGTCTGCCATTCAGGAAACAACTAGTGTCGAGACCCCTTTCCCTACCTTACCATGGACAGCCAAGTCGAAGTCTACCCTGCCAACATGTCTATGTACCGACCTGCCCTTCCCAACCTGTAAGTTTAAGTGACCCCCCAGGTTGAGGAGACAGATTTCAGCCCTACTTTCTGTCTCCTTGCTAACAGACTTTGTAATGAAGGCCTTTCTTTTCAAGAACCGGTGCTGTAGCATCGGCTTCTATGCACGTCGGGTGGCAAGTCTGTTGCTTGGTAACAGAAGCACTAAACATGCTGAAATTCTGGGATGCCACTTTTCAGCATACAGCCCGTACACTTCAGAGGCATGCATGTGGTACGATAGCCCCAGGAGGAAGACTACATTTGGTGCAGGAACCCAGGGGTAAAAAAAGAATGGTGACGTTGTCCATCACTCTGAATGATCCACTGGGTTACTCTGATCTGTCTTTGTGGAAATAACTGAGTCTGATCAGGAGTTTGGGCTACTTTTACATAATGGGAACAGGTAAGAATATGAATGGAACCAGATGATACCCTCGGGCATCTTCTGGTACCATCCTGCCCCACTGTAACTCAGACATTCAGTAGCCCTACCTTGAAAAGCATATGTTCTCTAGCAGGTTCTTATTCCTTAGGATGAAAGCTTTAGAAAGCGTTGGTTTAGTGGTGAGCACTAAACCTCAGCTGATGCGAGAGCTGAGAGCGACGGGGAGTTAGAATGGCTAGTATAGTAGGCAGGGAAGTACCAGCTTTGACCCAAGATCAACTCCAGAGATAAGAGCTGCATTTCATTTAACATCCCTCTTGAATTTCTCAGAAAGAGGCCCATGGGACACAAAGTTGCTCTTCTGTAGACAAATAGGTCCGTGCAGCAGAGGGGCCCACCGTGAGCCATCAGAGCACCATGCTTCCCACGTGCTTTTTCCGGCAGTTGTCCGAGGGCAGCTGGGACGCTAAGGCAGAGCCACTTGGGACTTTCGATGAGGAACTTGGGCTCAGGTACTTGCCATTGGCCTTGTTAAAACAGTGACTATCACACCTCAGTCTGAGCCACTTCCTATCCAATATTTCTTCCTTCTTTTTCCTGTACAAGTTCACACCTGCATGGTGGTGTGATCCTCTCCCAGCTCCCTCCTCAATTTCCCTCACATGCCTTTCCCACCCTTCCCAAGATTCTTATTGTAATTGCACCCCGGCATCCCAGAGGATACGAGCCAGCAGTGCAGACATCATGGGCCCAGCTAACAGCGCAGGCCCTGTGACTAGAATCAGCTCTCAAGAGTGAGCTTGTACGTGTCTGTAGAAGACCCCAGTGCTATTCCACTCAGATGGAAGGTGATCAATCACCCACGTAGATCAGAGGAGGTGCTTAGGTCCTGTCCCTGAATGACCTTTAACACTATGGAAATTAATTCTATGCCATACTGACATGATCTGAGGTACACAGAGCCTTCCCCCCAAAAAAGACAACCCCATCCCTGCCAATCTTAACATTTTACAATTTGCCAGGTTACCATCTCACAATTACTCTGGGCCAATTATTTTGGATTCCTCTTCTCTGGTCTCCTTGGATTTTACTATATGCCATTTCTTTCTCCTATAGACCTAGATAAACTCATGATTTTCTTGGACATAGCTATCTGTTCCTGGCCCACAAAGTCTTTATCTTGCTTTAAGAATAGGCTCATCAAAAGCCTCTGAAGTTTAAGTGTCTAGAGGAACCCAGACTGACCAATGAGGCATGAACTCAGATCTGTCCCTTTGGATTGGAGGCTCACTGGACCTAGGCAGGCTCGAACCCAAAGGGTCTACACTGCCAATGCCAGTAGGAGGCCTGTGTCATTAACTGACACCACTCAATCCTCCATTTGGTATATACTTCATTTTAAGATTCTTGCTTCTCTACCTTACCATTAATCACATCTAGACACAAGTCCCACAAGTCACAGTGGCTTCCTAAGTTTTTAAACTTGTTTTTCTATCACTATTTTAAGATCACCTTGTCTTTATAAAGACATAGGCCATTGACTGTTTAAACATCGCCATCCCTAGTGTCCCTGCCAGAAGGCAGTGCAAGGAAAGTACAGTGTCCCACAAGAAACTGGTGTAGAAACACTTCCTCTTATCTCTACCTCTCCCCAAAGGTGAGCACCTGAGCCTCCAGGCAGCTTCCCTTGCACAGTAGCTAACCCAGCCATAGGGCTCCTTCGGGATGGTTCTCATGCTGTGCAGTCAAAACATTTCGGCACTTAGCCCAAGGACGTCTGGGAATTCCTAGAACACCGAAACTGAGGCCGACTCTATATTTCAACATTGAAAGCACCAGGATTTAATTTGTAAGGATCTGATCTGACACTTCCTACTGACCATTTAAGGCACAAAAAGAAATCTAATAACCATGTTTATGAGGCTTACCCACGTTAGATACAGGTGTTTTTGTACTATGCTATTATTGCTATGTGCCAGGATGCAAGACCCATTTCCCCTTTTCAGGAAGGGAGGATTTGTTTTCCCAGCTGCTAGGATGCCCCAAGCAGTGAGTCTCAGCACCTCTTGTGCTTAGTTCAGCTGAAGAGAGCCTCGCCCAAGATCATACCCCTTCTGGAGAGGTTGGCATCCTACGATTTGGCAACCCAGGAGAATAAAGCCCAGACCATCTCAACTCAGGATAGCTTCAAAATGATATCCTTAGCTTCACAACTCCCACAGCATCAGCCAAGGGTCCCATGTAGGCTACAGAGCAGCTCGACTTCCCCTTCTTCCCAGTCGCCCGCTTCCTTGCCTTCCCCTTTCCATAGGGGTTGGGCCCAAGACAACTCCCTGATGAAATTCCTCAGCCAACCTCCCTCTGAGGCTCTGCCTCCTGGAAAGCCCCTCCATCCCATCACAGTTGCATAAACATGCAAGTCATTTATCCAGTAGAAAAATGCTGGTCTGGCCTACTGTTATGAAGCCAAATGGAAGCCAAGCACAGAAGTATGTCCAGTAGAATCCCATCTCCAGAACTTCTACTCATTCTGTTTCCAGAGAGGACAACTCACTGACTGCTCCCCAAAAGAAAGTCCTGAGAAAATCCTAGAATACCAAGACCATGGCACAGGTAGACAAGATATCCAAAGGCTACACACTACTGATGCTGAGGGTTTTAGGACTTGGAAAGGAAAACCAAAAATACTGACTGTTTCTGAAGATTCTTCCTAATTCCTAGGAATTCCCACAACACTGTTGTAACAGAGGGAATGGCCTGAAAAAACTACAAAAATATTCTGTCTCTTAAAAAGGAGTGTAGGATATGTTAGAGAACTAAAGCGTACATCCTGCGCCTCAGGCCAGTGGTTGGGAGGGGCAGGGTAAGTCTTTTGTTATTTGTCCAACAAGAGATGGCCCAGCCCGACCTGGCAAAGCGAGATCCTGGGTAAAGGTCAAGAGATTGGCTTCAGCTGAGTTGGGACGATCAGAATCATCAACTGTAGTTGAACAGTAATTGCCTGAAGCTGAGAACCCATCTTTTAAAAGCTCGATTCTGCTTATTATAAGGACGATGGCATTTCAGACAGGAGTTTCCATCCTCCTCCTTTGCTGGCAAAGTAAGAAAATGTCTCTTTCCTTCCTTCTCAAACCACTCATCCTCGTTCTTCTTATTTAAGTGCCGAGCTTTCAGTAGCACTGTCTTCTAAGACCTCAATTGGACCTGGGAAGGTGAGATCAAGTAATGCCACAAAGCTACCTTGAAAGAACTTTTTTTCTTGGGATAAAGCCCTAAGGTAAGCTTGCTAACATGAGGGCTCACATTCTGAGGACAGGCATGTGACAAAGGGAGAACTTGAAGGAGCAGAGACAAGAAGTCTTACCTGCCCCGTATTTGTTAGGTTTGTTCCAGGTGGGAACCCAAAAAGTATGTATTGGACAGAATGTGGTTAATGCAAAACTTAGGCTTGTAAAACAATAGCCACAGGAGTCTGAAGGGCCCCCAGACATTGTAAATCTAACAGGCAGCTACAGCTAGCATTTCTTCCCTGCCCTGCCCCATAGGGATGAAGTGTATCCCTCCCCACCTCTCCTGATAAGGATGATGCAGGAGCTGAAGGATGGGTGTGGCTTGGGCAGGGGTCCTAGGAGCTGGTTGTTTGAAAAAGAATTTATTACAAGCAGCTGTTCTGGCCCAGTTACTTAATCCCCCCAGAGAAACCCTCCATAAAACCCAAGGCTCTCCCCTTTTCTCTCATGGACACTTTTTTTGGCCTCCACCTAGATGCTCAAAATAAACAGTATCTTGCTACAGATGAGGCTTCATGTGTCTCTCTCAGCTCTGGACCTAACAATATTGTCTTCTTCTAACCACAAAAAATCACTAGTAAACCATGATGAGGCCCTGCCCATAACCTCTGGAATTCCTGTTTACCATGTCTGTCTCTCCTCAGCCCTACCTTCCATGTGTCTTCAAGGGCCAGCACCTGCCGTTTTTGGAGCAGTGCCCTGAGATTATTGGACCTGTTTTATGTGCACACATGAACACCCAGAAGTGCCTGAGAGGTTATAAGCCCCCCTTCCACCAAAAATCAGGGCCACCATTAATGAATGATTGTCAGGTACATGTGGGTGATAGCTCATTCCACAACTAAGGTATAACATATGACCTTGAGCTCCCAAGGGATCCAAGGAGACTATAGTGTACAGCATTTTGACAGACATTACAACATTGCCTGGCTTCCTACCAACCCCCATCCTGCCTTCCCACTCCTTTGCCAATTTCTCTTAGGAATGTTTCCTTAATTATTCCCACAAGAATTTCTCAGGGTATTTCTGGGGAATTCAAGCTGATACTACCATATGCTTGGTCTCGATTCATGACAACTCACACCCTTTCCAGGTTAGTTTAGGAGGGAGGAACAAGATGGCGGACCAGAGACACCACCAGCCAGAGCATCTTAGTAAAAAGAAGTTGTAGATGAAAGGAAAAGAGACAAATATAGATCGGATGAGGGTCTAAAGGAAGGGTGCCAGAACCTACTAGAGAGTCCATGGGAAGAGGTTGTGGAGCAGAACTGGAAGGCAGGCATCAGCTGAGATTATCGCCAAGAGGCTGGAGAAGGGTAGGTGGAGGGGTTAGTTTCTCCCTCCCTCATATCTCCGACTGTTGGTGGGCTCCTGGGCTGCTGGAAAGACCTGCTCACACGAGCTCAGACTGCTGCTGCCAGTGAGCTGGGAGCTTCTTGCTGATGGGGCAATAGGCTCCCAGCCCCCCGGGGCACCTCCCGCCCCACAACCCCAAGCTGAACAATAGGCGCCATGTTGCTTCTCTTCCCACCGTGCGCCTTCATCCTCCCCAGAGGGCTTCAACTCCTCAGGTTCCCTCTTGCTCGTCCCCACACATTTTCCAACTCTGGCCCAGACTGCAGGAGCCACAGGGGTCCATCCAGTGGGTCCCAGGTGATCTATGCAACTCCAGAGCCTGGTCATTCTGGATGGACTGCCTCCCGGAGGGTCGGAGATGAACAGAGCGTGGACTTTCCTCCACCCAGACTCTTTCTTCCCTTCCCATCCCCAACCCACGGCTGCCAAGAGAGACAATTGAGCCACTAACGTGGAGGATTCCACGGGAAGTGAGGCTCAGACCTTTCCTTTTGGGGTTCTGCAGCAGACTGAGGGGTGCACATGGACTGTGAGCTCCCTACCCACCAGCCCTCCCTGTGCTGCTTGCTTGGCAGCAGCATCAGAGCAGGGTACACCCCAAAGCAGAGGGACATCGAACCAGCTTGGACACCCTGTGGGTGACTCAGGACCAGCAGTCTTCTCCTTGGCATGGTCAGGGATTGATCTCCAGGGCCCTGGGGACAGGCCGCAGGCCAGATCCCATACCCTCAGGTCTCAATTGCTTACCCAGGGGCACAGGGGATATTTGTGAATTAGTCCCAGGAGGTGTGGGTGCCTGCAGGGCAGATCAGAGGCGAGCGTGCAGTGTGGGGCCCAGCTGTGGCGTGCTCACCGGGCACCCCTCCCCACATGGGGGGCCACACTCCCAGCTCCAGCTGGGGTCCAGGGCAGGGAACCTCCTGGCCCGCATCACAGTCGTGGGAGAGCTTGGCTGGCGTGAGGTCCCCGGCAGAGGCCCGAGAGAAACCTCAGGAAAGGGAAGGGGAAAAAGGAGCGAGGCCTGCTCCAGACTGCGGGTCTCAGGCAGCCCCGCCCCACACGCAGGCTTTCTGGTTGAGGGGGTCACTTTACCTCCTCCCTGGCAGCTTTGCCTGGAGGTGGAACAGACCTTTGACCCCTGCTGAAAGCACCTGCCAACTGGAGGGCAGCTCACCCAACCCAGCCTCACTCCCCAACCCACCCCTGCGGGGTGGAGAATAAAGACACAGCTGAACACTCCAGGGTCCCACGCACCACCTGGGGTGTTATTAGTGTTTCTCCTGAGGAGCTAGAGCTGGTCACAGGACCCAAAAACAACACTGCAGTTTGTTCCTTTGGCGAGCGCCACCTACGGACAGGGAGGTCAATTTGCACGCCCTGTTACTGTATGTACTAATTCGTCACATGGGTGTGGTCGATTGTCACCCACAAGCACCACCTACTGGCTCAGACTGAACTCAGCATGTCATTGTCTAAACAAAAGAAAATCTAAAGGTGAGAAGTGACGCTGCTCCAGATGAGGAGTCCGAGCGAAAGGTCAGCCCTGCCAGCTCTGAGGATCCGCTTCTTGGTTTCACAGCGTCTGACAGGAAATGACGAGGGATTCTCCCCTTGGAGCTCCAGGCTTCTGGGGACCCTCCAGAGGCTGTCAGTGCTTTGTCAACCTCTCCTTAGACCCTTCCCAGATTTGAGCTTACTAGCTCCTGGGGACATGACTGCAACAGCCAGCACCTGTCTTTGTCGGAGACTGCCAAGGAGCCCAAAGGGACTGGGAATTTATGTCCTCATAGTGGCTGGCTTTAGCCGGTGTCAGATGGGGTGGCAACATATCACTACTTCTGCCCCTTTGCCCCCGGTGGAGTGACTTGGCTATGACCTGTACCATCTCCAAGGCCTCTGCTGCACAGCACTAGTTCACCCTCCACTGGACTCTGCTCGATAGCACGCCTTCCTCCCCCATCTCACTCGTCTACCTCTCTTTGGGAGTTTTACTTGGCTGGAAGTCCTGATCACTCAAATCATCGTCTTAGAGTCCGATTCCGGAGAAACTGCCCTGAGACCTACTCCAAACTTCCAGGCAGCCCCCGAATCCCACTAAGCCTTTCACGGGCAGCATCTGTGTCTGAACATAAGCTTCCGCCTGCCCAGGATCACTCCATACAGGCAGATGCCGTCAACTAACTGGTCAGTTTCCACCTGAGCACCTTCTGTCCTCACTCTCTGGACTTGTATTTTGACCACAGGATGTGGCCCCAGAGGGCTTGAACCACTTTCTCTGAGATCCAGCAAGAGCCAAGTGTGAAGGAACCAAAGGTATCCTGAGGTTGCTAGGTCAGCCCTCCAGCCGTATCCCCTCCTGTGTGTCACACCCCACGTGATATGGACAACAGTCTGAACCAGATGCTGCTGCCCTGGGCTTGACAAACCATGCAAGACCTCCTTGTCTGTAAAGCCCTGGAGAACTCCTTCCTACAAAGGGTCAAAGTCCTCAGAAGGGAAGCGACCAGCTGACCAGATACTCTAGACAGGATGAGCCCCAGACCTGTTGTGAGGTACCTTTAAGAAACTCAATGTCAAGTCCAGCTGGAGTCCCAAGCTCAGCAGCCTTCAGTTCTCCCATCTTCAACTCACCCCATCATCCAGGATCCTAGTGCTTTATGCCAACTAATTGGGATATGATTCGGTTTTTTTCATATCAACCTTTAAGTACCTCAATGTCACACTACAAGTTGGAAAAAGCAATTTTTGCCGAAGAACTAGAATATCGTGACCAGTACCAAAGGGCAGGAGTGACACGGCTCCTGTTGCCATTCCAACCTGAGACCCACCTGGAGGTGAGATCCTGTGCTACAACCTTGGCCCCTGTAGTATCCAAGGAACTGGCTCCCAGAGAGGGGATACTTCCACCAGGAGATACAGAATGGGTTCTACAGCACCTAACTCTGTAAGTGGTCCCTTAGGCATCTCACTCCCGTAGACCAGCAGGCAGAGAGAGGAGTGACTGTACTGGCAGGCACAAGTGATTCTGGTCATGAGGAAGCAGGTTTCTACAACAAGAATGGAGGAATACACGGAGACTTGCTTGTTGCCACCGTGGGTGGTTCCCAAGGAGTAGTCATTGTAGCAACTGTAGCCTGACAAGGGCAAGATAACCAGGTGCTCAGACCCCTTACAAGCCACCATCTGGGTCACCCTATCAGGTAAAGCAATCTAGATCAGCAGAGCATGAGAAGAGTCTAGAATGTGGTTAGAGGAACGAGATGGTGAATATCCATTACCACCTTAGGACTAGTGAAAGCTGCTGGGAGAGGAGCTTGTCATACTCACATTATTCTAAGTTTCTTCATCAAGGGCTGTTCGAGATGGTGATTAGTCAAGGTAGGACCCAGTGAACTCAACACAGGGCACGAGTGGACCCACACCTGTAAGGGGCAGACTGAGCAGACACAGCTCCTGCATGTTTGCTCAGGCCCCCCAGAGGTCACCTGCAGACACTCCACATGCTTTCTGTGCCGGTGGCATTCTGTCTTTGCCTGTGTTCTCCTGCCACAGGGCCATGCTTGCCTACGTGCCAGGCAGGCCAACATACTGGGAGTCGATCCCCAGGAAGAGCCCCAGGCACTGAGGGGCAGGGGCAGGCACAGGAGTCCACATTGGCCACTTCTCAGCATTGTCCCACCGGCCCACAGGGCTCGCCTGCTTACCAGCACTTTCTTGGTTTACCTGCCTCCCCTGCCTTACATCCCTAACTCTTACTGCACTTGCTGGAATCACCTACCAAGTAATTTGCACCCAAGTTCTTGTTGGAGTCCTCTTTTTTGGAGAACCCAAACTAACCAGGAGAAAATCTGAATTGACTAAGTTTATCTAAACATAAGTCTTAACCCACATCAATTCATAACTAATTGATGAATTTTACCGAGCCCAAAAGTTGAGGTCATTTTAATAGAAGTGAGAGTTACGTTCTTGTTCACCTTAGCATAAGACAGACTTAGGCATGTTAGACCACACTGTTCGCTTCTTGCCTCTCATCTCTGTGACCAGTCTGAGCCAGAACACGTATGTTATGCCATTAGCAGAAAACTTGACCTTGTTCTTTCCTTTTCCCATTGTGAACTTTACTGAAATCTTTGGTAATTAAGGAAAAGATTTGTAACCTAGTTTTTGCTTCACCCAGAGTGGTTTTTTCAGTTAATTCATTTGTTATTACACAGAATACTAATTTGGCTTGAAAAAGTAAATCGTAGGTGACTTTCCACATATAGCAGCTCTGGTGGTAAGTAGTTACTAGTTCTGCTCTGTGGTGTCATCAGGGACCCAGGTCTTTCCCATCCTACTCTATCATCTTTAGAATGTTGTTGACTTGTCAGGCCCAGGATGGCTGCTGACCTCCGGCCATCATGTGGACATTTCAGGTATAAATATGCAGGTAAGGAGGTATGGCTCTAGTTACATACAAGAAATCTTCCCAGAGCCATACAGTAGAGATGTTGTCACATTATCTCTTACCTTCCTGCCTCCTCTTGAGGCTGGAGAGAACCTGTGTAGCTTTCATGTCCTCTTTGGTGAAGATAGGCAATAGAGAGTAGTTGGCTATGAATACTGGGTTAGCCAACCCATAGTGAAAACCATAGGGGTTCTGAATCTAATATGAAAGGCCAAAACTTAAAGGAGTAGGACCTAATCCATTTCCTAGGGCCCATACAGCTTAATAACTTTGGTTTACTTAGTAACTCATGGCAAAGAAAACACCATTGCCACAACTATCTACTAACTAACGTTAGTGGACTCGGGTGTTGGAAACTCAGCCCAGCATGCTCCCTTCTTTCTACCCTCTCAGATCAGCTTAGAAATGCCTGTCCAGAAAGCCCCAGGATCAGAAGAGCAACTTACTGAGCTGTTAATGCTATTACCTATGTTTTGCTTTAAACCAACCCCACACATGACTAATTCAACATGACTCACATAAGAGTCAGAAGCCAAGCTCTATGTATACAACATTGCCTAAAGATCATGCATGTAAGCACAGAGCCTACCCTGTGGTCTCTAGGCCTGTTCGGAAGGTCCACAGCAGGAGACCAGAGGGAGTAACATCCTGCTACTTTCCCACTCCTCACCAGAACTGCTTGAGTAACCTCACACCCAAGCCTGTGTTTATATCTCTATAGCCCAGGAATTGGGAGAAAAAAAAAAAAACCACAGAACATAAAAGGCTTTGCTACTGTTCATTCCCCATGCTTAGCAGCTGGATGACACACTCCTGCTTTACCTGGGTTCTGGTAAGGTACTGAAGACAGCCTCAGAGCCAAGCCCTGCATGAACACCATCATGATGGATGCTCCATAGGCCTCCGTATTGGTGATGTTTTCACCTGAGCTTCCTCAGTGGTAGAGTTCCACCTGAACCTGACAGTAGCTCATGTCTGAGCACTGCACTCAAAGCAAGACTCACCAGCTGGCCAATCTTACAGAAGTTCAACATGACTAGAAGGGATCACACAGTGGGTAAGGCAGAAGAAATTAGATCGGGTAAACTAGCATATCACAGATGTAGTTGAATTTGGTAAGAAATCTGAAGCATTCACTTTTTGTACTAGGTGGTATAGACTACTAGTTATCCAATATCCATTTTCTTCCTTTTGATGACATAGCCCCCCGACCCCAAACTCTGCCTTTTTGATGGCTAGTCAGGGAGAATTGTTTTCCAGTGGAATCTCCTAAAGCAATCAGATCACACCCTTCCACAGAGACTAGATCGTCTTTAGTTCACTTGCAACAATTACTTCAAGCCATGAGAATTCAAAGCCAAACATAGCTCTTCCTGCCCATTCTTTACCTCCACATATTGGTGATGCTGCAAGTTGAGCTCTGGGGCCCATCTGGATCACCCAGAAAATTTGGCTATGCCTGCTCAAAGGATAGCATTGCGGCTCCACTGAACAGAGGAGGAGCAATCGAACACCAAAGCTCACGAAGAGACAAATCTGAAGGAGGGAAACCACTTGGAATCCACAAGGACACAAGTGCTGAAGACCACAAAGCTATAGGAACACAACAATCAGGGTAGAAGGGAGGAATCTGACCACTATCCCCAAGTTCTATCATCCCGTACGTGAACATAAGTGGTAGAGAGTACTAACTTTAGCAGGACCTCAAGTTACAATTGGGCCCAAACTAGAAAAAGCAGCTAGCCAGCTTCTGCAAACCACAGCAGAGCTCACAGGTCAAAGTGAAGGAGAACAAGTAAAAAGACCATAACCTCTTTCCAAGAACCATCACAGACCTGCCAGCTCTCAGATATGTCTCCACAGCCAGTGAGCACCTGGTGCCCCTTCGGGGTCCGTGCCTGTGGTGGTGGGAGTGCCCGGCACATGTCCCATAGAAGCAACACTCGACTCATTTCATGACCTCCTGCCTCTTTCCAGGTGGGGACTGGGTTTCGGATGCCTCTGTGGTAGGTAGTATGGCCGCCAAACGCATTCTCTGGTAACCCCCAGAACCAGTAGGTATTAGGTTACACACATCATCCCCACCACACTTCAAACTCTAATACCTTCCCCATTACATGTATGTGGTATCCAAAATCCTTAGTCATTCCAAAGATGTTATCTAGTGCCCAGCTTTCTGTTAGTTCAAATGGAAAATCTCTTTCAAATGTGGAGCTACAGTTAGAATCATGATGGCCCAGAGATACTTGATCTGTCCTCATGATGCTCAGCCTAGTGGGAGAGAAAAGATGTGAATACGTGGTCACGAATTGTGACAGACCAAATGAGGACTGCACAAAGGGAGGCTGGGCATGAATAAAATAGAAGCACTTTGAGACAACCACATTTAAGCCAAGGTCTAGAATACAGTAAGCAGCTTCAACCTTTTTAACGTAGGATGAAGATAACACATAAGTCAGTACCAAGGCTGGACAACAGCAACAAAGAGTGGGCCACTGATGGGTGTAGAACAAGGAGCACTGAAGAAGCCAAGGCACAGGTGACAGTGGTCCGCAGAAGCCCCAGGGAAGGATGGATCCACGTCAGTGAGTGAGTGGGGGGTGAGGGGGTAAAGAGCTAGTCCTCAATCGTCTTCTCCAGTCTGCCACTAACCTAGTTCACTGAACTCCCCCAGAGACTCACAATTAGATGGTACTACTATAATCTCTACTACTGAGTATCCCAAAGCCTGGCTACCTCCTGAAGGCAACAGAGAGCATATCCTAACAAAGGAAAAGGGCGCTATCAAATCAAGCTGTGCCCTTCATCTATGGAGGCGACTCATCTCTCCCTCAGACAGGCCCAGGCAGGAAACGCAATTCAGAAGGCCTTAAGCCTCCCTGAGCAGAGAACAGTCACAGGCAAGTACTTCACGTGCTTCTGCTCCCACTCCACTGGGACGCACCATCCTGACCTGCTGCTTCGAGGTCCAGCTGCCTTTTCAAGAGAAGGAAAACAAAACTGTCGTGCAGGCCTTAGCTGTAGTCCAGAGGTATACTTAGTCTTTAGCAATTAGGATGATGTGAGTTGGGAATGACAATCTCAGCTCCTGTCATGTGACGGGCAGATGAGCATGTAAGCCTCACTCCTTTAACACACCCAACATGGAGATGGGGCACAGGGCTGTGGGTGCAGGGCCACCCCAGGAAAGTCCATGAGCCTTGAATTCTAAACTAGGTTCTCTTTGAAAGTCTCCTTGCCAACGTGAAATAGGAGATAAGGTTTCCTTTGGGTCATCTATCACTTAACCATCACTCAAATATACCTCCATTCTACATCAAAGCCAAATAATTCTGAAGAATTGTACCTCCAGAGTAAGAGCTGTCCCTCAACATGTTCTGCACAAGCCCTGCCCACAGTGGACTACACTTCAGCATGGCAGACATTCACCACTCTTGATTCTTCTTAGAGCGAGGTGGACAGTCAAGAACCTGCCCCCTTCTAGAGTCCTTCCTACTCTGTGGGGACTAAGTGGACACACATCTGTGATGGCTGCCCCAGTTCTGCCTGTGGTCCCTATTCTGATGCTGGCCACTGCCTCAGCTGATCCAGCCCCTGCCCCAGCCTTTGGAACATGCCCTGGAGGGACTATTTTCCTCCATCAGGTGGCATAAGAATCGACAGCTGTCGGCATGGTTCCAGGCAGGGGTCTGAAAAGTACATCAGCTACAGCGAGACACACTGTGCTCAATGACAGTGCCAAGGTATCCACCCTGGGGCTGGGAAGTCCCCTCTGGGCCAGGTGGCCCAGGCTGGGATGGCACCACCACATCCATTGCACCCATACCAGAACAGGAGTGAGGAGGGGATGGCCACCCAGGAGCAGCTCAGAGAGCAGGTGATGAAGCATGAGACGCTCTTCATTGTCACGCTGCGATGCACATACCACGAGAAGGGCCTGGTGAAAGGAGCTGCAAGAATACACCCAGCAACCTGAGGCTAGGTCTCCTGGACATCTACCTTATTCACTGGCCGATGGGCTTTAAGGCTGGGAAGACGTTTTTTCCACTGGACAAGGTAGGCAACGTGGCTCACAGTGACACAGGTATCTTGTACACATAGATGGCCGTGGAAGAACTGGTGGATGAAGGGCTGGTAGGAGCTAGGGGCTTCTCCAACTTCAACATCTAGATCAAGACAATCTTAAACTTGGCTTACAGTATAGGCCTGTGTTTAACCAGACAAGTACCTAACTCAGGAGACATTAATCCCGTACTGCCAAAGGCATCATGGTGACTGCCTACAGTAATCCCATGTTCTTCCAACTCTTGTCAACCACTCTCGTCATTCCTGAATGGCAATAACTGGCTGAAGCCAAGTGGCAGCTGCTTATTGTTACAAATGTTGGTTCTCTGCCTCTGCTCACCTGACAGACCGTGAGCCAAGCCTGAGGACCCCTCCCCTCTTGGAGGATCCCAGGATCAAGGTGATTGCAGCAAAGTACAATAAAAACTCCAGCCCGGGTCATCCAATTCCCCATGCAGAGGAACCTGGTGATCCCCAAGTCTGTGACACCGAAACACATTGCTGAGAACTTTAAGGTCTTTGGTTTTAAACTGAGCAGCCACGAGATGACCGCCTCACTCAACAGGAATGGGAGGGCCGGGCCCCCCAAGAACAACAACCCTTCCAACGCCGAGTCCGAAACCAGGGAAGCCCTTTCCCCCCGCCGAAACCTCCCGAAAAAAGGCCCCCAACCAAGGGAAAACAAACCGCAAGCCAAAGAACAACAAAGGCCTGGCCAAACGGAAGACGAAGCCGGAAAACAACAACAACAAAAAGCCTAAAAGTTTCCTGGCCCTTCCTTTTGCCCAACAAAAGAAAAAAAAAACCCAAAAAAACTTGCCGAACAAAGAAAAACAAAAACCAACCAAGCAAAAAAAGGCCAACAAACGGTGAAGTTTAAACAACTGGAAACAAACCCGTCAACCAAAACTCCCCCCCCCTCAAATAAAAAAGGCCTTTCGGAAACTGGGGGAAGGGGGGGGGGGCCCAAAAACAAAAAGTGGCCAACCCGACAAGCCAAAAAAAAATGGCAACTTTAAGAAACAAAAAAACTCCAAGCCAATCAAAAAAAAGCCGGCGAACTAAAAGTCCAATTTCCCCTTTAAAAAAAGGAACAAAGTCCCCAAAAACCAAAAAAACTAAGAAAACAGGGAAAAGTCAACCCAACCCCAACAAAGGCCCGGGGCCGGTTGGTAAGGGGCAAGGAAACAACAACCAGGCCAAAAAAACGGGGCAAAAACAAAAGCAAAAAGAAGAAGTTCCAACCAAAAGCAAAGCCAAAAAGTTTAAGGACAAGTTCAACCGGGTTGGTTTTTTAATGAGGCTAACTAGAATAGTTACAAAGTAGAGGGCTCACATTTATCGGCAGATGCCTCCAGGCTATCAACAGGTGACTCCTGTGCTGAGGGAAATTTCCCAAGTCCGGGGAGGGTAAACTCCATCCAGGGCAGTACCAAGGCAGGGGCGACCTCAGGCAGTAGGGGTTCTACCAAGGCCTTGGCATGCCTGTTCCTGTTAATTTTCATTCTGGCCCGACTCTAGAAGGCTCTCTGATATTCCCAACTCCCCCCACACCCTCCCAAAACACTTTTTTATTTTCAAAAGTCAGTATCTATTTCTTAGCTGATCCAGACTACCATTCTGCTGAGGTCTAGATACCTGTCGATAGACTAGAAGGAGAGTTAGGTTAGTAACATAGGAGGACAATAGTGAAAAAAAGATGTGGTTTCAGCACTCTTATTTACCTATTGACTTTAGAGCCTTGCTCATCACCTGACCTTCCACGGTAGGTAGAAGAGTAAGAAAATGAGATTACTGCATTTAAAATGCTTGAAAATTAAAACCACGATGAGATACCACCTAACTCTTGTTAGAATTGAGTTTTATCAAAGAGTCCAAAAACAGATGCTGGCACAGATGCAGAGGGAAAGAAACGCTGACTGTTCACAGGACTGCAAATTAGTACAACCTCTGGAAAACAGGTGAGATTTCTCAAAGAAAACAAAGTAGACCTACCATTCGATCCAGCAATCCCACTACTGAGTATCTATCCAAAGGAAAAATGTCATTTTATCAAAAAGACACCTGCACTCAAATATTTATGGCAGCACAATTCACAATTGCAAAAACATAGAGTCAACCCAAGTGCCCATCGGTTCACGAGTGCATTAACAAAGTGTGTTATATGTACAGCACAGAGGACTACCCAGCCATGAGAAAAGGATGAATTAATGCCTTTTGCAGCAATTTGGGTGGAACCAGAGAGCATTATCCTAAGTGAAGTATCTCAGGAACAGGGAAACACCACACATACTCTCTAATACATTGAAGCCAACAGAGGGGCACACATATGCACAGAGGGAAGTCATTAGAAATCAAGCAGGGCGAGGAGGGGAGGGGCAAAAACCTACCTATCAGTACAGTGAACACTATTCAGGCGATAGGTACACTTATTGCCCTGACTCAAGCATTACAAAAAGCTTTCCCTATAACCAAGACATTTGTACCCCCCTAGTATTTTGAAATAAAAAAATGCTTCAAGGATCAAATGAAGCATGTCTAAAGATTAGACCAAGCCTACCAACATGTGACTTCTGTTCTACAAGTTTTTATGCAGAAATATACACTGCCAACATTTGGATAAAGCTATTTATTGGCCAACAACACTTGGCTTTAGCCAATTATTGCCATACAGGAATGACAAGTAGCAGCTGCCTATTTGCCATGGATTATAGGTTATCTATTTCTGCTTAACAAATTAACCAGGACTTAAGAAAGCAGATAACCCTTGTTATTTTCCATCTTCCAAGGGTTAGGAATACAGTTATAGCTTAGCTAGATGCCTCTGGTTCAAGCTGTGTCGTGAAGAGGCAGCCGAGCTGTTGCCTAGGCTATGTTCTCATTTGAGGGCTCACCCAGCAGGGAGAGGGGGGTGCTTCCCTACTTTACCCATGGCAGGTATCTGACCTCAGTGTCCACAGCAGTTCCCCTTATCCGTGGTTTTGCTTTCCACAGTTTGTTATCCATGTAATACTTTCAAACCATGGGTAACTCCAGAACGTTCTGTACATTTTACATTGCATACCATTCTAAGTAGCATAATGAAGTCTTACCATCCCATCCCAGACATCAGTCATCCCTTTGTCCAGTGTACCTATACTGTATGTGCTACCCGGCCCTTAGTCACTAAGTAGCCAGTGCCATTGTCAATTGTCCTGGTACCACAGTGTTTGTGTGTTCAAATAACCCTTATTTACTTAATAAATGGTCTCAAAGTGCAAGAGTAGTGATGCTGACATGTGTTGTAATTGATTTTATTGTTGTTAATCTCTTACTGTACCTAGTTCAGAAGTTAAGCTATCACAGGTATGTATGTATAGGAAAAGACATAGTATATATAGGGTTCTGTACCACCTATGCTTTCAGGTATCCACAGGGGTCTTGGAACGTATCCCCCACAGATATGGGGGGACTACTGTGCTTCCCAGCTCACTCAGCTGGTGTTGAGCTTCGGCTCCTCACCACCTGTTGTACTGAGGGTTTCTCTTCCTTGCCCTGACAAATAGGCCACACCGTGGCCTGGTTTACAACATAGCAGCTTGATTCTCCTGGGACCTGTGCTTAAAGACAGGAGAGAGAGGACCCCAAGGCAGAAGCCAGTCTCTATAACCTGATATTTGAAGTGACACATCACTTCTTCATTCATGTAGAAGTCATGACATCCACCCTCACGGGAAGGGCCTCACCACAGGCATGAATTCCAGGAAGTGAGTGTCACTGGGGCCATCTCACAGGCTGCAGCCCCACCTGGGCTGTGCTTTCTGTTTGTGGGGTCCTATCACTCGGTTGTCTGCCATTTTGCCTCGTGGCTCAATTGCTTCATGTGCCACACCTTTGGGGATATCTCAGGGTTAGGGGCCTGTGCTATTGCAGGGCAGGCAAGCTTCATCCCTCAGAAGGTCGGGGTGCAGCAGAGCTCCTGCGGGAGACAGGGCCAACACGAGTTTGGATGCAGGCCAGCAATGGCTGCAACACGGCGTCAGTGTGCAGCTTGGCAGAACTCCACGGTCCACTAAAGGCCCACTGCAGACTGAAGAGCAGAGGGCCGTGTCCAAGAGGCTGATGGTACCAAGAGTCACAGGTTTCACACAAGGGATTCCCCCTTCGGATCAGTCTGGCCCCCACACCGCCCACACTGCCCACCTGGCCTGCAAGCTCGTACCAGCACCTGCTCTAGGAGGAGCCCATATCAACTCTTTCTCCTGCTTTTCTCTTCTGCTGAGGGCTCAGGGTCAGAGTTGCAGGCGTTCGTGCTGTCACGAGGCAGGCAGAGGGGTGACGTGCTGCCCTGTCCTGGGCGGAGCACTTTGGACTCTGTCATCACTTCTGTTACCCAAAGGGCACATTCCTCATGAGGCTGAAGCATCGGAGGTGACCCACCCTTACCACAGCTGGCAAGACGGCTCTACCAGCCCTTCCGATTTGCTGAGCTGGGGCCCAGGTGAAGTTGGCACCTGCCAAGCAACCCACAGAACCACAAAGCGGCATCGTGTGAGGAGATGTCATGCGCAGTCTTCCATGCTGTCCCTCTGCCACATGACTCAGTTCTAGGCAGTTAGAGAACTGGAGACTGTTCTCCTTTGAAGCACGTGGCCCAGGAGCCCACTGAGCTCCCAACCTGTGAGATGCAAGTAGAAGTTAGTCTCACAGCCCACCTGAGCTGTAAGGGACACACAGGACAGGTGGCTTTAGCGGGGCTTATTGCTAAGCAACAGAATTGGGAAGGGAAGACTGGTTACAAGTCCTGCAGTTTGCATTTGCCACATAGTCTCTCGATTCTTGGGGTTAGATTCTGCTTGAAGTCTCATGATCCCTGCTCTGTGCGGAGAGATGCCCAAGTCACTGCCACCCTGCCAGCCACAGTTCCTACCCCCATCACAGAAGCCTACCTGGGCTTCTGTGATACTCCCATTTCAGTGTTTGGCACCACAAACCTGCCAAGGTCTGGTGTGCAGTGCCCGTCAAGAGTGCTACGAAGCCTTGCCATGTGTGACAAGAAACCTGGCCAGGTACGGACCAAGTTGGAGACTTAGCAAGAAACAGCACACACTGGTGCACAGCAAGTTCATCCCACCCCCCTGCCATCAAGCAGCACGTACCAGGGACATTGCTGGTGCTTCACCGAGTCAGGCACTCGCCCCAGCGGCCGAGACTGTCAGCCACTTCACAGTCCACAACTGTCCCTCTCTGAGGAATGGCCTCAGCCCAGCAGAAACCTCACCAAGCAGCCTACAGCCATGGTTGACTCTGAGAACGAGGCTGACGTCTACGCCTCAACATGGGACCAACTCTGGTGATCGCGTGTCCCTGGAGTTCCCCATGGGATGGGATGGGATGGGAGCTGGACCCCAACTAAGACCGTACACCTGCTCAGTGTCTCCTTCTGCCCTTCTGACTAGTCTTCTGCAGGGAACCTGATCTGCAACAGCACAGCCAACTTCCAACTGGTAGAAGTTTCACGGAAGACAATTTTTCCATGAATGAGGCCGGGGAAGCTCTACAGCCTAGTCCGTGGCCCAGGGGTTAGGACCACAGATTTACAGTTTTGTCTGTTTTTTTTTTTTTTCTTTCAGCATGGGAAGGGCTCCTAGCAGACAGAACTAGTTTCACGGTAGAATGCTTTAGTCCTTTCATAGGCCCCTGAGGAAGACATTTCTCACGTCATTATCAAAAAAAAACAACACCAAACTCCAGCCTCCCGGCTCCACACCTCACGCCTCACACAAGAGACAAGAACGACACAACAAAGAACAACGAAGCCCGCCTCTGAACAGACAATACACCGAAAACCCAAAACCCACAGCACAAAGCACAACACGATACAGGATAACTAAGAACAAAGAACAGCCAACAGCGAAAGGAGAACTCAGAAACCGAAAACCGAGTGTCAACTGTGACCGGAGAAACGAGAAACTCCACCCTCAACCCCAACATCCACCACCCAGAACACAGAAAACACACAGGAAAACTGAAGACCACCACCCAACACGCAAGGGTTCTGGAGCCTAGAGCTCACATCACCCCCAAAGCTCACAGCTGCAAGGTCCACAGCAACCAGAAACGGAACAGAGAACAACAAACCAAAAACCCAAAAGGCCCACCGCTCAAACACCAAACACAGCACCCAAAACCCAAAAAACACACAACACACGACGTACAACTAAAAACAAAAGCCAAAACACAAAACAAAAAACAAGGAAACAGGATACACAAAACCCAAAAGGCAAACGGAAAAAGGAAGAACACAAGACGGAAGATGTAACCAAGAACAAACAAGACACCAAGAAACAAAACACGAACCCCGAGACCCTCGAGCACATATGACAGCTTCCACTAACCTCTAAGTCCAAGCCCCATGACAAGCCAAAACACTAGATGCTCGCTGCACGGGCACAGTTTCTTCCCTGGCATTGGCTCCGTATCTAGGGAGTTTTCTGTGTGCCATTCATCAAGCCAGCCCAAACACACAAGTGTCTAAAAAGCCAAAGTTGGCCCTACCTCCTGAACCCAGGAGAAGCACTGCCCACTTGTCTACTGTGAGCTTATCGCGGTGTAAGAGTTGAAAAACTGGCTTTACACATTGAGGGATGTCAAGGAAGATCCCAACAGAGCCACCAAACTGGGAGGGGGAGAGGAGATGGCAGATCCATCTTTTCACCAGAAGGATGCTTGGAATTCAATCATTTCTCTCTGTGCTGGTTCATCTTTCATGAGACCTGAGAAATAGATGCATATTTTGCTTATGTAAGTTTAATGGTGTCAACGAAAAACACTAGACCAATTCAGGTGAACTGGATTCTTGAGCTAGTCTAACACCTAAGCTGAATTACCCTGGGGAAGTTTTTTGCCTATAAATTCCAAGTGGGGTTAAGTAAGGGTTAAGCAGACCTTAACCCTCAAGTCAGCCAGTCACGTGGGATGCCGTAAGAACTGTCTTAACCAAGATAAAGCATTTATAAGTTCGACCTTCTCCAACTTCTCCGGAAAAGCGAACAATTTAAGTTTGTCATGAACCAAAAAGTTGAAGTGATAATCCTTCCTATCTGAAGTTACCATTGGCACATTTGCTATGAAGACTGGCAAATCTCTTCCTCTGGAAAGTCACTGTGCAGACTGAACCTGCAGGTGCTCGCCAGCAAGCCAGCCACACACAAGTGCAGGGTAGGGTGTCGATGAGCTGCCACATGCTCTGCTGTGTCCCCACGAGGCCCAGGTCTCATGCTCATGTCGTTCAACTCGCTGTGCTTAATCACTCGTCTTCCCCACGTTAACAAAATTAGATCAGGCCACGAGCCTAGGAAGGCTCACATTTGGGGATAAGTTGCACGCAATAAAACAGACTAAAAGGTAGACACACAGAAGACACATCCATATTCTTATTCCTTCTGATTCATTTGTTCAGTTTAAGAAAAACGTGAACACAGTTCTTTGGAAAACATGTCATCCTCCCCTGCTGTGACCCTCAATCCACCTCCAGGGTGTTTGCCATCAACACAAGAGCAGACGCTGGTTTTTCTCCAGCACGTTGTGCTTCAGCCATTCAGCATCTGTCCCCTCATTGAGGTCCTTTCTCCAAAACAGCTTCTGCTTTGAGATCTGTTTTCCGTTTAGCTTAACCCATTCTCCATCCCCAGAACTGCCTCCATTCAGGGCTATACACCCCAGATCTCTTCAAGATCCTCCTAGTTCTCCATAGAACCCTCTCAGAAGCTGGCTAACTGAGGCTCCAACTGACCAGACAGGAACTTGGGTCTCTGCTGCCTAACCGAGTACTCCCGTCTCCTGGCCGAGACAGTGAACTCAGTCCCAGCACGTCTGTTCCTGCAGTTCACCTTTGGGGTTTATCTGATTCCCCACGTGTCTGGCGCTGCCAGACAGGGTGGGAGGGATGTACAGGACCACCCACATCTAATAAGGACACAAGAACTTAGAGCAGCACTTGTATACATCATCCTAGAGTCCAAAAACCACCTCACCAAGGAAAATCAGCTCAGAGTTTCTAATATGCTTTTTAGATGCATCTGGTCAAATAAAGCCTGGTGAATGGCTACAGAAGCCTGTGGGTACAGACTTTCCTTCACATGATTTCCAGGCTGTGAGTCAACCAGTTGGGATAAGGTCGAGTTCCTGAGTGACAGTGCTGAGGAGGAAGAGCTAATAGGACACTCCCTATAAATACAGAACAACAGGTTGATGTGGACAGGTAAAGTCTTGCTTCCCTAAAGACAAAGTAGCAACGACAGTATTTCTACCAACGATCTATAACCCACACATTGCAAGTCTTTTGTCCAACTCACAGTGTCACAGTTCATCTGAGAGGAAATATAGAACATACAGCTATAGACATACTGTAAGTAAAGTATGTACAGCTATGGAATGCGTAGCTTTGCCAAAGTAGTAAAATCAATGTCATTGTTCTATCTGTAATATCAGAGGTGTCACTGGCAGCTTCCCCTAGGGACATCCAGTTGTCTACTTGGAGTGGGACCAGCCTCCTCTATCACTCAATCACTGGCTTCTCGGTAACCTAGGATACTTCCGGTGACAAATTCTCAACTCTGGATACAGACTGGCACACTGGCCCAGGAGGCTAGAGAGCAAGATGTGTTGTGTGATGTTCAAGCCTAGACCGGTCTGTCCACACCTCTTATAGAGCTCCTCCTAGTCATGGAGCGCCAAGCTGTTAGAAATTGGGCAGACCAGCCTTCAAACTAAACTCAGTATGAGGAACCATGTGTAAGAATATTGGACACTTGATGTAATTTGTCATCTATTCCCAACCCGAAGAACAGAACAGTGAAAGATTTCATACACCGTCCAAGAAGACAGGGCTTAAAGTCAGGATCTACCAACCAAGCAAGAGATCCATCTCCACCACCACCCCCTGCCCAGAACTTACAGTGATCATTCCTCCCTCATACCCTGACCCTCATGAGACACGGTCCACTAGCGGACCTAGACATTACTGACCAGGACCCATGATACCCCAGGGCCAGCTTGCTTTAACTTCTGCTAGTAAATCAGCATCACAACTTTACTTTAGAAGCTTCCCTACTGCCAGATAAAAAGATCTTCTTCGCATCCCTCATCAGCAGGGTCCAGACACGAAAGGCAGGTATATTCCTGAACCACAAGCCCACACCATTCCGTGGTTTCAAAGTCTGTCAGCATCATTAACATGCCCTGGTATTAGGAAAGAGATCAAGTTACATTCCAGATGAAAGCGGAAGATACTATTTCCAAATTCCAAGCATTCTGTCTATATACTGTGATTGTGGCAGCCATGGTATGTCTCTCAGAACCCTAACGCAGGGGAAATATTTGGCAGCAGCCAGTCCTTGCCATCTGATCTGGGGCCTAGAAACTAGGAAGTGAAGTTTAGGAAAGGGCACGTGGATGGACAAGACCTCCAGATTTTCATATCACAGTAACATCCGTGATAAAGTACCAACCAGGAAGCAGGACTGAGCAAGCAGACAAAATGCCTCGGCTACTTGACATCAGCTAACTTTTGTCATCATCCAAAGAGCAGATAGATACAGCACCCATGGGGGCACACATAGAAGACACACAGGAGCCTAAAACATGCACTGCTAACTTTCCAGAGACTGTCAAGGCTGCTGCTGCCTCTGAATGATAGATCAGAGCAAAGGGTGAGCCTTCAACGTAGCAGCATTTGTCAGCAAGACCAACTTGCCACTTCATAGCAAGTTGACTGCAAGTGTCCCACCCACAGGCATGGAATCCCAGCCAAAGCACCTTGAGTCCTTAGTGGACTCAAGTCACAGAAAAGGTACACAGGGGACCTGGATCGTGGGGTCCATGGTTATGTTCCATAACACACAGAACCATTCAGAAGCTGGTAGCCTTGCATAGTGTTCAAACTGCCCTCAGAAAGCATAGCAATGGCACTAGCTACAAGTAAACACGAACACTGAACTCAGACATACAGATTAGATTTCCCAATGCTCAGTGCAGCCGGATTGGGAACCATTTAAGCATCTGATTACTGTCTAGATCCCATGGGATCTAGACTAGCAACGTAATCCAAGCCCTGCCTAAGACATAAGCAGGCTCTAAACCCTCTCATGGAGGCCCTCAGATCTACACCCAAGTTCCAGACTGCTTAGGGTTAGCTCCGGCCACAGAGAATATTAATACTTTCTCTCCCTTTGCTGCTGACTGAGACAACTGACGTAGGGCCTGTACTGAGTTCAGCCATAATAAACTAGATTTACCACCCCTAGGACTCTGCTTAATATCATACCTTTCTTCACCTTGACCTTCTTACTTCTGTACCAGTCTACGGGCTTTTACTTGGTTATATGTCTTCATCACTCATATTCTCATCTTAGGGTCCACTTGTAGAAAGTCCAGCCTAAGACCTACCCCAAACTCCCGGCCATCCCCTGACTCAGAAGTGTTTCATAGACAGCACCTATCTGATCACAAGCTTCCATGTGCCCAGGATTAGCCCATAAGGCAGAGGATGCTGTCAACCCCTTGGTCAATTTGTATCTGAGCACCTTCTATCCTACCAATTTCTAGGCTTCTGTTTTGGCCACAAAGATGGCCAAAGAAGTCACTTTTCCTGGCAGAAGAAAGTTGTGAAAACACTGAAGTCACCCTGAATCGCCTGCACTCTCCCCACAGAATAAATGAGGTCACATCCAGTATGCCATGCACAAAAGTCCAGCCCACATTCTGCTGGATTCACTGGACTTGGAAACCATACAACCCCGCTCATCTCTGTCACTACCTGGAGAACCTCTTCCCAAAAAGGGTCAAAGGCCTCAGGAATAGGGGTGAGCACCTGACAGCTGGTTCAGACAGTAAGAGCCACTGACTAGCTGCTAGGAGACGCCTCTGAGAAGTTCAAGCACGAGTGCAGCCACCTGAGCTCAGCAGCCTTCACTACCACATCTTCTGTCTTGGGCCAACTGTCACCCAGGGATCTAGTGCTTTTGTGACTCAAAATTAAGGCTACCCCAGCTACCTTCATATCAACCCCTTAAATATCCCCAATATCATATCGGGTTATACTCTAAGCTTAAGAAATAGCCATTATAGTATTTTGTCTCCCAAAGCTAGCATATGAGGTACGGTAACCAAGAGGTAGCTGTAGTATGGCTCCTGTCACCACCACACACTGACCCACGTGAAGATGACATGCTTTCTATGCCACAACTTTAGCCCCAGCGGGATGAGAGCTTCTGATCCCCTGGAGAGGAATACAGCCTCCAGGAGCTACAGGACAGGTCCCACAGAACCTAGAGCTACAAGTGGTCACTTAGGCATTTCACACTAGTAGACCAGCAGGCAGAGAGGACCTAACCGTACTGGCAGGGGCAAGAGATCCTGGTCATCGTAAGGGTTTCTGCAACAAGAATGGAGGGAAATGTGCAGACGTGTGTTGCCGCCATGGGTGGTTCAGAAGTAGTCATTACGATAACTGGCCTGACAAGGGCAAGATAACTTGGTGCTCAGACCCCTCACGAGCCACCATCTGGGTCACCCTACTGGGAAAGCAATCTAGATCAGCAGAAGTACCTGCACAGCATGGGGAAGAATCTAGAATGTTAGAAGAGGGAGGTGGTGCATATCTATTACCATCTCAGGACTAGTCAAACCTATAGGGGAATAGCTTGTCACACTCATGTTATTCTAAGTTTCTTTGCAAAGCGTTGTTCAAGGTGGTGGTCAAGGCAAGACCCAGTGAACTGAATAGAGGGAACAAGCGGATCCACATGTTTAAGACGGGGACTGAGCAGACACAGCTCCTCCTGCATATTTGCCCAGGCCCCCCCAGAGGTTCTCCTTCCACAGGGCTGCACTTGACTGTGCAAGGCAGGCCAAGATGCTGGGAGTCAGTCTCCAGGAAGAGCCCCCAGCCAGGGAAGGGCAGGAGTGGGTGACCTGTCCCCACGAGTCTACTCCTCAGAGTTGTCCCACCAGAGGGTCCTCAGAAGAGTTGGCCCCAATTGCCCACAGGGCTCACCTACGCACTAGCACTTTCTCCTGGTTTACTTGCCTCCCCATCTCGCTTCTGTAACTCCCTCAGTGTGCTCCTCATGTCGCCTCCGATAAGTTATTTACTCCCAAATCCTCATCTCAGGACAGCTTTTAAAAGAACACTAAGCAGGTGTAAAAACTGAATTGACCGATTCCACCTGAAAATTCTTAACCCAGTGATTCAAGTTTAACAAACTTAAACTGGGTTAAAGTGTTGAAGTCATTTTAGTGGAGAAATGGAGGGACTGAATCTCTGTCCATCAACTCAGGATTTAGGCCTGACCTTGTGTTCTCCTTTTCCGGTCTATAGGAAATTCTGTGGAAGAGAAACAGAATTAAGGGAAGATTTGAGAATGAGAGCCTGTCTCATCCACAGTGGTTAAGTGATGTATTTGGTTTTACACAGCAGGATGGTTGGCTTAACTATCAAGGGTTATTTTCTACTTATAGCAAGTCAAGATAGGCAGATACTGAAATTTCTACTGCAGTGGCATCTCAAGAACCTATGTCCTTTCTATTCTGTCCTCTTTGGAATATTGACACATCAACGTGTTCGTACCGGACGTCTAAAGCAGCTAAGCTCCAGACATGACGTGGATGCTTCAGGCACAAATATAGGAAAGATATGCCATGTCTGCTATGCTATTTTCAACCAAAATAACTTTCCCAGAAGCCCTCTCCAAACTTGTCTTAATAGCTCTTACACTCTTCTCACCGCCTCTTAAAGCCGGGTTTAGCAATGTATTTGGCTTTCAGTTTCTTTGATGGCAAACAAAATAGAGGTTGCGTATGGCCTCTGGGTTATCCCAGAAGTAGTGTATCCCACAGTTTCCGAGTCTAGTACGAGGAGCCAAGGCTTAAGGTAGAAGGGCCCAACTCCTCCCAGGGCCCACACAGCTTCACTCTCATTGCTTAGTAGCCATCGCTTCAAGGCAAAGAAATCACAAGTGCCACGACTGCTTACAGACCAACCTCAGTGGACTCCAGGGTGCTGGGAACCAGGCCCGCTGGAAGGCACAGAACACTCCCTTCCCCTTCCACTCTGAGATCAGCTCTAAAATGCCTGCCCAGAAAGCCCCAGATCGGAAGAGGAACTCACAGAGCCGTTAATGCTATTGTCCATGCTCTGATTTTGAATATAACCATTTCCTCCAAAGAGAATGAATTCTGCAAGTTACAGATTGAGAATTTTACTCCCCAGTTTTTGCTCAACAGAATTCTCTTCAGAGCACACTTCTACTAGAGAGTACTGATTGAATTAGCAGATACGTGTGGCATTACTCACAGATATTGAGGGTATGAAGACATACTCCAGCAGTCTGAGTTAAAAACACCGATCCTCCTGAAGAATTTTAGCCTACAGAAAAAAATCAACTTTTTAGGCCAATTTGTCTCTTGATACCAAAACTTCATACCCAAATCCAATTATACAAGATTGAAAAAGTATGACATTGGACAGACAGACTTTCCTTACAATCTTAACTTTATTTCTTAAACCACTGTCCCGAGTTCTCAGGGACTGGGTTTGGCAGACACTGACAGGTAGAAGGGGTGAAGGTGAACGGGCCATAGGCGTCTGTAAAGGATCTCTGTCCCCAGAGATCAGGAGGTGGACGCTTGCAAATCTGGCTGTGGTCTTGCACCTATGTACCATGGGATACAGTGAATTCCAGACATACTGACATTTCTGGACTATGAGTTGGGAGGTTTTATTTTATCCTTTGAATAAGTCTCATTTATACTTATGCTAGTACATTTAGAAAAACTTAGGCCCTCATGATGCTCAGTCTGGTGGGATAAAACCAACAGACACAATCACAAATTGTGACAGGGTAAGGGAGGATGGCACAGAGGGTGCTCAAGCATGAAACAAGTAGAACGGAGTAGGCACCGGAAGTAAGGCAGGAACACCCAAGCTGAAACCGAGAGCATAAGAAGCCAGTACCTTTAAGCAAGGTAGGGTGAAGATGTATTAATACGTGAACCATGTCTTACAGATGTCCAAGTTGGCCAACAGCTACAGAGGGAGGCCCAGTGTAACTGAAGTGAGGAAGACTGACAAAGCCAAGAGGCATGGGTGGCAGTGGTCTAGAGAAGTCTCACGGAAGGACAATTCACATTAATGTGTGGGGCAGGGGAGGTAGAACAGGTAACTGGGCTATGGTTTTTGCTAGTCTGTTAGTCAACCATTACGCAGGATTTACGAGTTCAGAGTTAGCTGGTGGTACGATTAGACTAGACCCAACTGTCCCCAACTCTCAGCTCCAGCAACATCCTAGAGGCAACTCAGAGGGTATCTTCTGAAGAAAGAGCCAAGATTCTAAACTAAGCTGTGCCCTTTGTCCACCGCAGAAACTCGGCTCCCTCTCACAGATGATGCTAGGGCCCAGGCAGGACACATGGCTCAGAAGGGCCTGAGCCTTCTGGAGAAGAGAACACCAGGAGCAGTCCCCAGGGAGCAAGTACTTCATGCGACTCTGCTCTCACTCCACTGGGACCATGCCATCCCGACCTGTCGCTACAAAGGTCTAGCTGCCTTTTCAACAGAAGAACAAGAATGTCCTGCAGGCATTCGCTCTTTCCAGCTAAGATTTTAGCAATAAGACGTGAGTTGGGAGTAGTAGAATCTCAGCTTGTCATAGGCAAACGAATGTGAGGCTTGTTTAACATACACCGGAAGGAGGTACATGGATTGTGGGGGTAGGCCTATTCTAGGATACTCCACCATGAGTTTTGAACTCTAAATCAAGTCTTCTTTGAAGATCTTCCTGCCAATACGAAGAATAAGGTTTCTTTTGAGTCATCTAACAGTTAACTATTTAAACATACCTAACATTCTGAGCCAAAGCCAAGTAGTTCAAGATTCCACATCTAGAAGGTAAGACCTCCCTGAATATACTCTACACAGACCCTGCCCGTGGCAAGCTGGCACTTCAGTGTGGCAAGCATCCTGACCCTTGTCCTCCACAGGTTGGCCATCCTGCTCTTCCCCTCAAAGGGAAGTGGACGGTCAAGAACCTGCCCACCCAAGGTCCTTCCTACTATGGGGACTGGATGGCCCCACATCTGTGGCAGCTGTCCCAATTCTGACTATGGTTCCCAGTCTGACACTAGCTGTGCCACAGCTGATGCAGCCCCTGGAGCACCTAACCTCTGGAACACATTCTGGAGAGATTCATTTTCTCCATCAGGCAACAGAACAGTTGTCCACTCTTGGCCAATCTAAAAACAATACTGTAGTACCTTTAAGGGGCGAAAAAAGAAAAATGCTCAAAGTCACTTAAAACCAGTACACTGAAAATTCACTGTTCCTTTTAGAACACTTATATTCCCCAAGAGCTGGAATATTTTTAGGAAAGCAAGTAGTTTATTATCTAATCCAAAAATAATTTCACTTATTAATAGACGGGGAATGCTACATGGGCAAGGATATTCTAGATTAGGAACGCAGCAGCCATCTTCTCCTTGGTTTTGGTGATTCAGATCAGCTCCCCAGAACCTCTTGAATGTCCCCAAAATGTGCTTGGGGCCCACAGCTACTAGACTGGTGTGTGGAGAGAAAGAAGAGCAGCTAACTGCCGAGTCCCGACTTCTCAAGCAGCACTGCTTGCAGGCGGCAGCGACAGCAGAGCCCCCCTTCTCCCTTCCTAGGGCTCTGCTTCCCCAGGAGGAAGAACTACAAATGACTGCCTTTTTCACAATAACGGGGTGCAAGGTGAGCACTGTGGCAGGGGCCTAGCTAAAAGTAATTAGTAACTGCCCCATTTGCTTCTCGAATTGCCACTCCAGACACACACGGCTGGTGGTCATAAAGATTCTTAACTTCTTCCCATAGCTGGTGTCCATGAAGATTCTTAGCTTTTTCTGTAGATAACATCACCTTTCTGAAACCTAAAGCTAACAGTTTTTAAGATATCTTCCAGGCCCTGCGTTCCAGTGGATTGGTTGACCCACCCAATGGACCAGCAGGCTGATAGCTAGAAACCTACTCAACTGGACTTGAGACCCCAGGGACTGAAACATCACGATTTCTACACCCCTATAATTTTGTCCCAGTTAACAAACCTAGTCGCCTAATCCCTTGCCTGCCAAACTACCCTCAAAACCCTGTCTCCCAAGTTCTCAGAGAGGTGGATTTGAGAAATTTCTCCCATCTCCTCACGCTTAGCTTAGCGCTATGCGGAATAAAGACTTTCTCTGCCGTAAAACCTGCTGACTCAGCGTATTGGCTTCTTGAGCAGTGGGCACAGGAATCGGGTTTGGGCAGCAGCAGTTACATTCAGGGAAGCGGTGACTTTAAAAACATGGCTGTAGCCCTCACTTAGGAGCTGGGGCTGCTGGACTCTGCCCAGAAAAAAGCTGTACCAAAATGTGATAGTAGAGCTTCAGCAACCTGCTCTTAGTGGGGCACCAACACTTTGAACAGGATATAGCACATACAGGAAGAAAAGCAGCTTTGGTTGATAAGAACGGCAACCCAAAGAGAAATTTAGGTGAGAACAGGCAAAGTGAGTTAAGGAGTGTTCAAGATGGAGGATCAAGTGAGTAACTTTCCTATTGGGAAATCTGGTAACAAATTGCAAATGACTTAACCAAGACTCCATGATAAATAATTCTCAGCTTCACAAACAAGGTGATTCCCCCTGCCAGGTAGGGGTGGGATTATCTATTCAAACTTCTGAGTATGAGAACTATATACTAAATCATAAAGCAGA
>NW_012149097.1:561397-608618 GCF_000956105.1 Propithecus coquereli
AGCTTACCGGCTTCCTCTGGGGCAGTAGGCATATGAACCTGGTTGGGCAACCACATCACAAGGTTGCACTCGAGATGCTGGACAGATCCATTTTCACTTGAAGGCTCGACAGACAGTGAGGGGCATCTGCTTCCAAGAGCACTCGCGGCAGTCGTCACACCACAGCACACCCCCGTCCAAGCTCGTTCAGCTGGTGGTGAGCTTCAGCCGCTCAGCCTTTTGGACTGAGGGTTTCTGTTCCTCACCATGACACATGCCCCCCCCATGGGGTGGCTCACAATTGATCAGAGAGAAAGGGAGGACCTCAAGACAGAAGCCAGTCTCTATAACCTAGCCTTAGTGGTAGAATACCATCATTTCTTCTATTATCTATTCATCTAGAAGTCACCACATCCACCCTCAAGGGAAGGGCCTCCCATGGGCAGGAATTCCAGGAAGAGCATCACTGGGGCCATCTCTGCTGGCCCACCTGGGCTGCACTTTCTCCTGTTCACCAGATCCTAGCACTCTTTATGGTCTTGTGCTGTGCCTCTTGGCTCAATGTCTCTATGCACCACTTCTTTGGATGCCTCCGAGCTTTGATAACTATTGAGGCACACAGGAGTCTTCGTCTGTGAGGTCAGAGTGCAATGGAGGTCAACACTCAAAATAGAGGTGTCTGGCACCACTCAGGATCTGGGCTAGGAGTTGTTTCTTCCACGTTCCGTTGGCAGGTAGTTTTGTGGCCCCTCGTAACTTTGTAAACTGAAGAACAGATTTCACTGTTTGGGAGGCTGCTGTGCTGAGAATCACAGGCTTCCCCAGGAGATCCATCCTGTGAGGTATCACTCTCGCACCTGCACGCAGCCCACGTTGCCTGTCTGGCCTACATGCTTATACTAGCACCTATTCCAGGCAGGAAGAGCCCTTAGTGGCTCTTTCTTCTACTTTTCTTCTGGAAGTTCAGGATCAAAGTTGGAGACACATTATCAGGAGTCAAGTAAAGGGTTAAAATCCTCCAACCCCCTTCACCATGGGCAGAACTATAACAGGGAATGGCCTGGAAAAAAAAAAGATTTTCTGTCTCTTTAAAACTTCCCCCACTCTTTTTGGGACCTGCAGCCCGGCCTGCATCCCTGAGGCAGGTTAAGTCTTTTGTTGGAACTCTCAGGTGGCACCAGCCCCCGAGGTGGGCAGCTGGTGGAGTTCACGGGCTTTGTCTTTGGCAGCCGGGGGACTATTAGAATAGTTAACCACAGTAATTGCCTGAAGCTGAGAACCCTTCTTTTAAAAGCTCTTTATTTCTGCCTATGTTCAGGAAGTTTGGATTTTGAGATGAGAAGGTCTACCATTTTTCTTCCTTTGTCAGCAAAGTCATAGAATGTCTCTTTCCTTCCTCCCTAAACCACTTGTCCTCGTTCTTCTGAATCGGCCTCGTAGACAAGTGACCAAGTTTTCAGTAACAGAATCACTTCGGATCTCTCCCACTTATATGCCCGTGAGAACACTGGTATAAGGACATCTCCTAGCTGAGCAGTACCCCAACCTGAGGGGCCTGCAGCATGGGCCTAGGAAAGCTCCGCTCCAGGACCTGGAACAAGTTCTAGCTCATTATTCCTTGGATAGGCTTTTCTACACAGCAAAGTCCAGAGGGTAAAGACTGAGGGTGGCCTTAGGACAAGAGGTCTCAGAGCCTGAACCTACCTTTAACCAAGGCAGAGAAGAGTTTTCTGTGTGGTCTAAACCATCTGGCCTTAGAACAACATGTTGGACTCCTTTAACCAATTTATATAAGCTATAGTCATTGGTAGGTATAGACTAGGCATTTGAAAAAGAAAAATCAATATCCTTTCAGGAGAAAAAACTAGATATAGAGGAAAGGTACCTGAACATAAAGGTCATATGACAAGTCCACAGCTAACATAGTCAACAGTGAAAAGTCAAAGGCTTTTTCTCTAAGATCAGGAAGAGGACAAGGATGCCCACTCTCATCACTTCTGTTCAACGTAGCCAGAGCAATTAAGCAAGAGAAACAAAGGCACCCAAATCAGAAAGGTAGAAGTTAAATTGCCACCATTTGCAAATGTTATGATCTCATATACGGAAAACCCCAGAGATGCCACCAAAAAACCATTAGCACTATAGGAATTCAGTAAAGTTGCAGGATGCAAAATTAACAGAAAAAATAGCATTTCTGTATACTAACACGCTATCCAAAAAAGAACAATTCCACTTAAAACAGCATAAAAAAATATGAAGGAATTTAACCAGGGAGGTAGAAGATTTCCATACAGGAAACATTGAAAAAAGTTGAAGCCAAATAAATGGAAAGATTTCATCCTCATGAATTGAAATGTTAAGATGTCCATACTACCCGAAGTGAGCTACAGATTTAACATAATCCTTATCAAAATTCCAATAACTTTTTCATAAAAATAGGAAAGACAATCCTAAAGTGTATAGGATAGCCAAAGCAAATTTGAGCAAAGAGAACAAAGCTGGAGGCATCATGCTATCTGATTTCATAGTGTACCACAAAATTATAGTAATCAAAACGGTATGGTACTAGCATAGAGACACCAACTGCACAGAGCCCAGAAATACCCGAGCACATATGGTCAGCTAATTTAAAAGGTACCAAGGAGATACCATAGGGAAAGTGAGGTCTGAAATGGTTTTAGGGAAGCTAGCTACCTATATACAAGAGTAAAACTGAAACTTTATTTTATGTCATATACAAAAAAAGGTCTTTAATCCATTAAGTCAAAGTCCTATTACTCCTAGAAGAAAATAGAGCTCTTTAGCATTGATTTTGGCAATGATTTTGAGTAGGATACCAAAATTATAGGCAATAAAAATAAATGGACTACAGACCAAAAACCTTCATAGCAAAGGAAGTGATTAACAAAATGAAAAGGCAGCCTATAAATTGGGAGAAAATATTTGCAAGCCGTGTATCTGATAATGGGTTAACATCTAAAATATAAGGGACTCACATTAATAGCAAGGAAATAACTCAATTTAAAAATGGGCAAAGGGGCTGGGCGCGGTGGCTCACGCCTGTAATCCTAGCACTCTGGGAGGCCGAGGCGGGCAGATCGTTTGAGCTAGGAGTTCAGAGACCAGCCTGAGCAAGAGCGAGACCCCATCTCTACTAAAAATAGAAATAAATTAATCAGACAACTAAAAATATATAGAAAAAATAAGCCAGGCATGGCGGTGCATGCCTGTAGTCCCAGCTACTCGGGAGGCTGAGGCAGAAGGATCGCTTGGGCCCAGGAGTTTGAGGTTGCTGTGAGCTAGGCTGATGCCACAGCACTCACTCTAGCCCGGGCAACAAAGCAAGACTCTGTCTCAAAAAAAAATAAAAATAAAAATAAAAATGGGCAAAGGATCTGAATAGACATTTCTCAAAGGGCCAACAGGTACACAGAAAGGTGCTCAACATCTCATCATGGAAATTAAGTCAAAACCACAATGAGATATCATCTCACACCTGATTAACTTTCAAAAAGAAAATACCAAGTTTTGTCAAGAATGAAGAAAAGGGAAGGAACCCTTGTCTATTACTGGTGGGAATGTAGACCAGTATAGCCACTGTGAAAAATATGGAAGTTCCTAAAGATATTAAAGTGTAACTGCCACACGACCCAGCAATTTCTCTTATGGTCATATACCCAAAGGAAACGAAGTCACCTTGTAAAGATACCTGCACGCCCGTGTTCATTGGAGCGTTATTCATAATGGCCAAGATACGGAAACAGCCTAGGCATTCACCCACAGGTGAGTGAATAGAGAAAATGCGACTATGTTGAGACAGTGGAATACTAGTCAGCCGTAAGAGAAGGCAATTCTGCCATTCTTGACAACATAGGCGAACCTGGAGGGCGTTACGTTAAGTGAAGCCAGACACAGGAAGACAGATACCGCGTGATCCCACTTACATGGCATCTTAAACACAAAATGGAATGTGTAGAAATGGTAAGACAGTGGTTACCCAAAAGGAAGGGGAAAGGGAAGATGTAGGCCAAAGGGTACAAAGTCTCAGCTACGTAGGACGAGTAAGTCTAGAGAGCTAACATACAACGTGAGAACCGTACGATCATATGCCAGTAATTTTCGGTATTCTTACCACACAAGCAAAGGAAGACTTACACAAGCTAGGGAAGTGACATTTAGAAGAGACCACTACAGACTAGAGTGATCCAAATGGTCCTGAAAGTCAGACTCCTAAAAGATTTGATTCTCGCATGTCAGCTTCTTGATCCCCTTACATCAAGCAGATGGAAAGAATGGGAGTTGTTAGTATAGCAGTCTCTGCACACTTTGTGTCCTGCTTAGAGCAAGACAAACTAGTCACTTCCTGGCCTCCGTCTAGCTAGCCAGGTATCTGGTAACTACCGCCCAGATTCCGTGTGTGGCAATTCCGCAGGAAAGGCAGCGGCCCTGGCAGGAAAGCCGCACTGAGCTTTACAAAGCAGGCCAGAGACCACAAATCGTCAAATCCACCAGATCACTGGATGTGGGGGACACCGGAACATGTCATCAGCTCCCCTTCATCCAGGGTTTGTTGCCCCACTTCCAGGAGCGCCACCAGCACCCTCCAGCCACCCCTCCCACCGCACAGGCATGCCCTGCCCTGCCTCGCAGCCCCCATCCGGTTCCTGAGCACCGCCTGTGCGAAGATCGGCACCCAGGCCACCGTGAGGTTGCTGATGGCCACATACCTGCCAGTGCCTTCTCGGGACTGTTAGGGCCTAGAGACCATAAGCAGCAAATAACCAGCCATTGGCTTCTGTATTATGCTTGCTTGCTTAAGAGAGTGGAAAGTTTTCAGCTGACCCTTACTGACCCCGAACCTGCTATCTCGCCTTCGTTAGGGCACCTAAGAATGTAAGGAAGAAAACGGTGCCTTTCACACAGGTGTCCACGAGATAAAATAGTAGCCTGGGCCAGAGGGTCGGAGCGCCCCGGAGCACTGAGCGGCCCAGCAGTGCCTCCTGTATGGAAGGTGATCTGGCTTGGATAAGGAGATGTCAAATGTATTTTAGCTAAGATTAATGTTGTTATACTTGCTTCAAAGTAAAGTTGCAGCTGTGACTTGTAACTCCTACGGAACTCATCTAAGGAAAGGGGAGAATTCCCAAAACCTCCCAGACCATGTCGGCCCAAGATAAGATTGCACCATGGTTAGGACTAACGCTTTTTTTGCTTCTGTAACTGTGCTTATGCAAGCAATTAGATGATTTATCAGTGTGTGGTTTTTGTCTTTAAAAGAGCCGGCCTCTCCTGGCTCGGGACTGCTCTCTGTGCAGCCGTCTGTGGTGATGCAGAGGGTAGTCGCTGGCCAGCTAATACTCATAATTTGGCTCAGTTTCGGTCTTAAGTGGTCTTTTCTCGCACTTCGAACCATAACAGGGACCAGCAGAGGCACCACTGTACCTGCGCCACAGTTAACTCCCAACGCACAGTTCCGTTCCCACCCCTTTCACAAGCATTCTTCACGCCAAACCCCACTTCGGTCCAGCCCAGTCTGCAACGGGAGGCTGTGGGGGCTTCAGAAAGATGATTTCTACTCAACTGAGGCACTGTGCGACTGTGACCACGCCCTTCAGCTCCACCAGCTTCTCAACGTGCTCACTGCCCAGTTCTGACATGTTTGAGACATGCCCCGGTTTCCAGAGTCCCCTGGTTCTTTGTTCCACACTAACCCTCAACAGCTCTTTACAGCCCTAGACACCGTGATCTTGTCTTCTGCAGTGACTTCCTGCCTAGCGTTTGCTCCTCGCCTAGAGAGTTTTCTGTAGGTCTCTCAGCAATGCAGCCAAACACAGGTGTCAGAAAAGCGAATGTCGTTTCTACACCCTGAATTAAGGAAACACACTGTGGGCTCAGCTGTCCAGGTACAGTTCAAGAACTGGCGTTACGCATTCACGGATGCCAGGGAGGACCCCTGTAAAGAGTCAAACTGACAGCAAGAGACAGTCACATGCAGCCCGCAGGGTGTTCAGAGTGAAGTGACTGGGACTCGGTACTGCTGCATCTTCCATGAGACCCAAGAACACACAGAGGCATTTTCTGCTCATGTAAATTTAATAGTGCCTATTAAAAAGGAAAGAAAATGCAAACACTAGACCAAGTCAGGAGAACTAGGTTCTAACCCTAATGCAACACCTCAGCTGAATCATCTTGGGGGAAGTTACTTGCACATAGATTATGGATATGTAACATGCAGAACTTCACCCCCAAGGAGGTCAAAACCATAGGGACTCTAAGAATTGCCACTACCGAGTATCTACCCAAAGGAAAAGTGATATCCAAAAATACCTGCGCTTGTATGTTTACTGCAACATAATTCACAATGGCAAAGATAAGGCATCCAATCAGCAGATAGAGAGAATGGAGTATGTAGACACACCATGGAATAGTGCCCAGACGGGACAGTGAAATGTCTCTGCAACAACGTGGAACTGGAGGCCATAGCCTAAGGGAAACAACTCAGGAACAGAAAACCAAATACCCTACGTTCTTATTTTTAAGTGGGAGCCAAGCTTTGGGTACACAGATTCATATGGAGTGACCTAGTGGACACTGGAGACTCAGGAGGATTGGGGCGGGGGACAGATAAGGGGTTATCTGTTGGGTACAATATCTGCTACTCAGGTGACAGGTACACCAGGAAGCCCAGATTTTACTCACCACTGTGTAACATGCCCATGTAATAAAGCTGCCCTCGGACCCCCTTAAGTCTGTTGACGGGAAGGAGCTGCCTGGACTAGTGTAAAGCATAGCTAGTGTTTTTAGTTTTCCAGCTTTTCTAGAAGAACCAAGAGTCGACCAAATTTGTCATGAAGCAAGTTCAATGGTGATAATCTTTGATCCAGTGCTGCCAGGCCACCTTCTACATTTATTGTGAAGACTGACAAATCTTCTAAATCAATATGCAAACTGAAAACACTAAAATTAACCAGTGGGTGCATACCACCAGATTCAGCTTCGAGTGCAGGAGAGGATGTGGACGCGCTACCACCTTCTGTGTCCCCACAAGGCCTGTCACTCACGCTCACATCGCTGGATTTGCTATGCTTCATCACTGGTCTTCCTCGCATTAGGAAGAAAGTCAGATGAGCCCAAGAGTCCCAGGAAGCTCACAGGAGAAGGCGTGTACGATCGCGCACACCGACCGCAGAGGCACAGGAGACACACGCAGCCGTACGTTTATTCCCTCCAATGCCCACTTTTCTATGCCCAGGAAGAGGGAAAAATGCAAAGTGGTGTTGGTTCCGGAAATGCACCGTGCTCTGAGGCACAGGTACTTGTGAGGAACGCGCTGTCCTCCATTGCTGTGGCTCGGTCCACTCGAAGGTGTTTGCCGTGGACACGCGGGAGCGACTCTGGCTTCTCCCTGGCACCTGGCTCTGCTTTCGCCCCTCAGCGTCCGTTCCCCACTGAGGCCCTAGTCCTCCTGCTCAGAAAGCTTTTGCTTTGGGTCAGCTGCTTCGAGAGCCGTTTCCTTTTAGCTTAACCCTCTTTCCCAAGATCTGCCTACACCCAGGGCTACATGCCCCAGATATTCCTCTCAGCCCATCCCGGTCAGTCACTGCTGGTTCTTTCCTGCCAGAAAGCCCTGAGAAGGCGTCCAGCGTCGGCTACAACCCCGCAGAAGTGTGCCGGGCGCAGAGCTCGGGAGTGTGACCAAGAGCTGCCACCTGCAGGTCAGCACAGAACTCGGTCCCAGCCACTCATCCTTGTGACCTGGATGATTTTGCTACCTGTACTACCAGCCAGGATAGGAGAGGCACTCAGACATCCACATCTTGTGAGGCACAGAAAAGCTTGGTCACTTACCAGCAGTGTCCTACAGATTCAGACATCTCATTGTCCGAGATTCTGAAAGCCATCTCCCTATATAAGATCAGACCAAATGGCCTAGTCTATTTTTTTGATCTATCTGAGCCAATAAGCCAGGGGAAGGGGTCTACAGAAGTGCCTTCCAGCCTTCAGGCGCATTCTTTCACATGAAATTCCACGGCATGATCCTTCCAGTTGAGTTACGGTGGGGTTCCTGAGTGACAATGTTTAGAAGACAGACCTTATAAGAGACCTTATACAGAGCAGGACTTTGCTGGTCTGGATGGATAAGCCTTCCTTCAGAGTAGAGGGGAAAAAAATTGAACGGAGAAGCAAACTCCTGTTTTCCCTTTCCCAAAAGAAGCTGGCAGGTAAGTCACCATTTCTATCAAGGACCCAGCACCCACATAGACATGGATATGTAGGATATGCAGTTGCTGCTCTGCAGACCTATGTAAGGCGAGTCTGCACAGGACAGAAGAAGATTCTTTTGGTTACAAGTGACAAAACCAAACTGCATTGACTTAAGTAGAGAGAAAGTTGATTGGTTCACAAACTGAAGTCTAGATGCAGTGTTGGCTCCAAGGGAGGCCGATTCAAGAGGCTTCACCAAGAACCAGATTTTTCCCTCATCTCTCCTGCCGTTTGTGGTATCAGACTCACTCAGGGTCCACAGGGCCACACCATCACCACCTGGATGGAAAATTTCAGGTATTTCCTTTATGACAAGGACTTTAGACGTCTTTACCATTCAAGCTTTACCATTTCTTCTCCAAAAGCTCTTCTGGAAATGACATTACTCAATTCCAGCAAGATCTCCCTGGGTTTTAGTGGCATGCCTGAATGGAGCACATGCCCGTCCCTGAACCAGTCTCTGCGGTCGTGGGTATGTGGTTGGGAAATGGATGCTGCAATGAGCCGGAGTCAAATCTATCAGGAATGGCCAATTCCTCCATAAGAATGTCAGGGCCATGTTTGGTGCCAACATGAACATAAATGTTGAGGAAGCCTCCGGCAAGTGTCTTCCAAGAGATAAACACAGTTGTGGGATCAACAGGCCTTCTGAGTGTAAGAATCCTCTGAGAAGTTCCCACTCAAAATGTCCCAGGTCTAGCTTTGACTTTAGCAATTACCCTTTAAGACCTGTCAATTTGGCCCACTTGATAAGAATCAAGGGACTACAGAAGTTGTTTAGCAGTTTTGTGTTACTTGACTTATTCAAGAATGCAAAGTCCTGCCCTCTGATCCATTTCTGAGATCATGCAGTAATGATTGTACCTCAACAGCTCATTGGCAGCTTGGAGAACTGTGTGTGTACTTGGTTACCTGAGGGCACCCTCTTCCTTCTATTCCACAGGAGCTAGCCCAGTGACAGACTCTGCCATACAGCCAGGCAAGAAGTCATTCTATCACATTTCCGGCAAGTTTCCAAACCAGTTATCAAGCCACTTGACCTGTCTCACAGGAGACTTGCCGAGTTGAAGCCTATGTACGTGAAACTCAGGCGGATAAGCGATAAGATTTCTCAATGCTCACTGCAGTTGAAACAGGAGCCATTTAAGCACCTAACTTCACCCCATGGGATCTAGAGTTAATGAGGATCCATACCCTGCCTTAGCCGTAAGCGGGTTTTAAACTCTACTTGGCAACACTGAGATCTGCACCCAAACTTTAGGCTTCTCAGGTAGATCGCTGCTGGCTATAGACAAAGGCTCCACTCATATCTGCAGTGGGGAGTATAATTGACTAACAAAACCCCACTGAGGTGCCATGGCAGGGATACTGAGGCAAGCCCATTTCTACAAGACACGGGACCCTTCTCTCAACTTGGAATCAGCCACTCATTATTGGCCCACCCAAAACTTGTAACCTCACTGCAGTCTGAGCCTGTGACTTGCCCCGCTTCCTCCCTGCTTTGCGGGATGAAGCCTTTCCCGTGGCTCTATTCTCACGGGCATCTCCAGTAAGTTCCTACATATCCAAGTTTTTAGTTTTTGCTTCTGATGGGACCCAGCCCAACCCAAGTACTCACTGGTTCTCCCCAACCCTGGCTCAAGGCCCTAGAACCCAGCAAGACCCCTCTCCTCCGTCTAAACCTCCATGGCTAGGAGACTATCTCTGGTAGAGCTTGGTGCAGTCCTCAGTTCTCACCAAGGTTGTGCCTTGCCCCAAATGCAACCCAAGCAGACCAAGCTTAGGAGCCCACGCCCTCGCGTAAGTAGGATTCATCCAGATTACGGGAGGCAAGGCTAGTCAGTTTGAGGAGACATGAGATCAAAGTGATGATATAACAGAAGGAATGGCCTGCGGGGGGAGGGAAAGGCAAAAAGGTTTTCTGTCTCCTTAAAACTTCCCCCGCTCTTTTTGGGACTGCATCCCGGCCTGCATCCCTGAGGCAGGTTAAGTCGTCTGTTAAAACTCCCAGGTGTGCACGAGCCCTCCCAGGTGGGCAGCTGGCAGAGTTCACAATTAGAATTAGTTAACCACAGTAATTGCCTGAAGCTGAGAATCCTCCCTATAAAAGCTCTCTATTTCTGCTTATGTTTAAGAAGTTTGGGATTTTGAGATGAGAGGGTCTACCATTTATCCCTCCTTTGCAAAGTAAACTCTTTCCTCCTCAAATCACTTGTCCTATTTTTCTGATTCAGCCTCGTGGACAAGTGGCCAACCTTTCAGTAACAATGACACCACCAATTGCATTCCATGCCCTGCTCTAAAACCTGTAGATCTGTGTGCACAAAAGGTCCCTGGTTGTGGATACACAGCAGTATTGAATATAAGGGTTGGCAGCAGCGGTAACGGGCAGAAATAAAGTGAACCACAAAACAGGAGTAGCACGTAGTCAAGGACTCGTCCTCCATGCTGGCCCTCACCAGCACCAGCAACAATCCCCTGCACCTTCCACGGGCAGGGGAGAGTCGCACAGAGTCTGACCCTGTCGTCCACCCAGAACACAGAACTTCCCCGACCACCAGGGAAAATCCCGTCCCACCCGCCCACCAGTGAAGCCCAGGATGCTCTACCCTGCTTAGGGGACCAGCTGCCTCGTCCCCTGCAGCACTGTCGCAGGCTGGCAGACACGGGCATGCCTGCGAAACAAGAGCACCTGGACTGTCCCACAAAAGCTGGTCTTCCTCTCAGTCCTCCGACTCCTACCTTCACCTCCAGAGAACACTTAGTCCCATCATGTCATAGCAGATAATACTATGTCGAGATTCTGAAGTGTAGAATAAGTTTAAGTGATCTACGATCGCCTCTAGTTCTTCCCTTTCCTCTGTAACGAGACTTAGTGTTTCCCAAGACACCTGCACTGGACGTGGTTGAAGACAAGCAAGCGGCACTCAGACGGGAAGCAGCAGCACAGTGGCTTTCGCACTACCTCATTATACTTGCCTTGTTTCTTGTGTCGCTCCCTAGCCTGGCACGGTTCCCCCTGTTGGGCAGATCGGAGGTGGCAGCGATTCTTCAATTGCCACCAGGGACACCATGTACTTGGCCGCTCGTGACGATCAATACACAAGCGCACTGGACTTCAGAGCACGATAGTCCATGAGCATTTAAGAGACCAAATCACTCAACTTCAACAACAACACTAAACCAGAAGACAACGTTAAAAGTTAGAGAAATGATCTAAAGATCCAGCAGTACTGACCATCTAAATAAGACCACAGCTGTTAACATGCAGGACCTAGATATTGCCGATTAGCCCATCCTCTGGACTCCACTAGGGAGCGAGCTTCCAGACAGCCAGAGCTATCTGGGAAGTGTCAGCATTGAGACCAGTGTCCCTATGAGAAGGCAGTGCCAGGGGGTGCAACATACAGCAGGAGACAGGAGAGTGTTCACATGCCAGTCTGGTTACCTGGCCTCATGACCCAGCAGAGCCTCCAGCCTTCTTTCCAGAAGAGACAGCTGGCATTCATTTCTCATTCCCTGACCTTTCGGAACATGGGGTCTGCCATCAGCCTAGGCTGGTTACTGACCAGGACCTGCCATCCCAGAGAGCCAGCTTCCTTCAACTTTTGCTAGTAAATGAGAGCTACAACTTTGACTCAAATTTTCCCCATCATCAAATAATCAAGTGCCCTCCCCTCACACTCCTACCAGAGGAGAACACCAGAGGCAGATGTATTCGTAGACCACAAGCCTACATCCTGCAGGAGTTTAAAACCTCTGCCAGCATCACTAACACTTTCCTGAGAGTAGGAAAGATGAGTTATATCCCAAATGCTGATTGAAGACATTCCTGATTCCAAAGCACCTTGGCTATAGTCTGTTTGACTAAGAATTCAGTTTAGTGGGATAAGTGACCCAAGATGCAATTATGTTCTAATGCTGGGGCAGTGGCCCATGGCCCTGCCATCTGGTCAGTGGCCTAGATAGAAAGGTCTACAAAGTCAAAGACCCGAGTCTCTGAGAAGGCCCATGAATGCAGCAGATGCACGAGGGTTCACACATGGTAAGACCCAGTACAAACACCCAGCATAGGAAGCACTAAAGAACCAGACAAAATGACTCTGCCACTGGACAGCCAGCTTTTGTCACCAGTCAATGGCCAGATGCAGTGGCCACGGTGGCAGACATGGAAGACACATGTGCCCAAGGACACAGACTGCCACTTTCTATGGAAATAGCTCATACAGACTCTGAACGCCCAGTTTCTCAGAGACAAACACTGAACTTCAATATCTCAGTACTTAAGGAGACCAACTTGCCACTTGGTAGCAAGCAGACCACAGCAAGCCCCTCGCACTCTAGGAAAGCCAGCTATCCATGCTCCCAGGAACAGACACCCAATCTTGGTGAGGGTTTGCCTTTCCTGCTTGCAGAGTCTCTACTAGCTGCCCTCTGGGGGCTTCTGCAGCGTTCCAGCCACAGGCATGGAACCCCACAGAGCAGAGCATCTTGCCAATATGTTGGGGTGGCTCAGAAGTGTTGGGGTGACTTAGCCATCTACGCCAGCAATATCCCTATCTTCCAAATGGCAAGGACATTCCAAGGGCAGGAGGAACTGAAAACAGTACCTCACCTGACGTGGAAAACCATTCCAGGACTGCAAAGAAATATCCCACCTGCTGGAAAACTAGCCTGGCCACAATCCTAAATATATGTTCTTATTTAGTTTTAGGCTAGAAATAGCTTTGCTGAGATCAATGTGTACCTGGATTTCTTAATCTAAATAGTAATCTGTATAGCTTGATTGTATGACGTATACCCAATTATTGTAATCTGTATGGAAAATCTTTAGAACTCGTTTGCCTGTGGGATTATCTTTAGAATATGTTTGCTTGTATGATTCTTGATGATCCCTTTTGTTCTTGAGATGAATAAAAATGAGTGAGCAATTAGTCTTGGGACTCTTGATCTGGAAAGCCTCGAGTCCCCTGACCCCACTCTTTCTCCTCAACTGTCTCTTTTCTTAGTCCTGTGCGGCACCCCATCTTCAACCCTGTCGGCTGCAGACCTCCTGGCACCAATGGACTGAGGTCACAAAAGATTCATATGGGCCTCAGATCATGGGGTCACTGGTCATACCACATGACATACAATGCCAGTCAGAAGCAGGTGGTCTCAGAATACTGAGGCAGCCTTCAGAAAACAAATCTGCGTAAACACTTGAAAGCTTGAGATTCACTCCTTTATGAAGTGGTGCATGTATCGGAGGCATCTACATGACACTATGTCCCCAGTGGGAAGACCTACGTGGATGCAGAAATCAAGAGGGGAACCCATTAAGTAAAACCAACAGTGGTCCCATTATCCCACACTCTACCAAGCCCCTAGGTCACTCTGCGAGTCATCCTCGTTGCAGGGATTACTGAGCCGGAGATCGGGCTATTTCATGTACTGGCGTAGGCAAGGATAGATGGAACCAGGTGATCCGCTTGGCTATATCTTGCCACACCCTTGCACCACTGTGACTCATGCACATTCAGCAGTCACGTCTTAAGGACCATGTGATCTCTAGGAGTTCGGACCCTTTAGGGTGAAGGTTTGAGTCACCACCAACTTAGCACAAATTCTCAGTGAAGCTAAGGGCAAAGGGAACTGAACAGATAGCAAGTGTCAGAGGATGGGTTGATATCCAGTGACAGGAGCTGCATCTCATCCCACCAGCATCCCTCGAGTTCTCAAGAGGAGAGGCCTGTAGCACATGGAGTCGCTGCTTTGAGGCTCTACATAGACAAGTAGATCTGCGCAGCAGAGGGGTCAACTCTAATGCACCACATCTTGCATGTGCCATTTCCAACAGCTGTACAAGCACAGCAGGGTGCTAACGCAGGCCCATTCAGGACACTCAATCCCTCTGGGTGACGTGGGCTCTGGTACCTGCCGTCAGCCCTGCCAACACGCTGAGTATCACACAGCTTGGTCTGAACTACTTCCTGCCCAACAATTCGTCTTCCCTTCACCAGGTCACACCTGCATTATGATCAGACTCTTCCAACTCCCTACTCAATTTCCCGTGCAGGACTTTCTTCCCATCTGAGAAAATTTTGAATATCTAATCCCACTTTGACATCTACGTCTCAGATAAAACAGAAGTTTGGGGAGCCGACTGAAGACTCAAGCTCTACAGTAAGTTCAGATGTGGAACCCACCTTGTCTCTCCCCTGGACACACCCCCAAGGCATCTCCATTGACAGGGAAGGAGACCAGCTAGGTTACGGGTGGCGGCTAGGACCTACTTCTGCGTTACTTTAACAGCATGGATCCCAGCTTTACTCCTCATCTATGTGATGGCCAAATTGTATGGATCCTGCCTTCCAAGGGTGAGCCCCTACCCAATTCTAATATCCCAAAGTGCACCAAGTCGCCACCTCACAATGGCCTTGGACCGCTTATTCTAGATTCTTCTGTCTGGTTCTCGTGTTCCACCATATGCTGTTTCTTTCTGCTATTGACCCAGATGAACTTGGGGCTTTCCTAGACACAGCTATACACTCCTGGCCCCACCAATGCCTCAGAAGGCTCGTCACCACGCATCCAAAGTTTAAGTGGCTAGAGGAACCCAGACTGACCAGACAGGCCAGAATTTGTTTTGTTGTCACAAGATGAGTGTGATGAAGGTGTTAATAATTGAAGTGGTAACTTCAGCTCAGGAATCCATGTTGGCATCATGGGCAATGACTGCTCCAACAGTGAGTTCACCGTCCATTCCTTACGTTGAGGCCGTGTGCAAGCCTCTGGTGTCAGGTGGCATTTGGTTCACGGGCAGGCTTCTCTCTGTAGACGCAGAGGGTTGGGCTCACCTGCAGTTCCATGCAGGCCAGGCCTGAGTGCCCGACACTCCCAGGAAGAGAGAGACCCTCCCTCCTATTACCAGCCTGCGCCACCTACCCCCACACAAAGATAATGTTATTCCTCTCAGCATATCCAGGGTATAAGATGTTGACAAAAATTATAACAGGGAAGGAGGAGCAACCTGGTTTGAACACTGGAGGCAGCCAGAATATACAACCCCAGAATATGCTACTTTAGCATAAAGGCAAGTAGGAAAGATACAAGAGCTCTCTGCCCTCCCCCTGTTGCTAAGTTTATGTCCTATTTTTTAGACACGGCATCTCTCCTTCCCTTTCTGCCAGGAAGGACAAAGGCTGAGCAGAGATAACTTTAGACCCTTTCACTCTGGAGAGGGCACCAGAGCCATCCGTGCGACAGACTTCACTGGTCTTCGTCTGCTGTGTATTCGCCTTCCTGCAATTCGCCCCCCCACAGACTCAAGGTCCCTCTCCTTTTGTCTCGTCACTTCCCTAAAGTTACATTGTTCTTTGTTACGTGTTACATATGGTCTTTTTTACATATAAGCCTGAGTGCTAAGCCACCTTTCAGAATTACTTATTCTCTGGGCATCTCCCAAGTGTGAAGTGTTAATACACTTTCTCTTGTTAGAAGCTTCTTCCTTCTCTGCTTTAACTTTAATCCGTTCTACTGAAGTAGCGCAAGTAGCAAGGGCTACCTAACTCTTACCATGTATTATTCATGACACTTTTTACGCAACATGTCATTCTTACGAAGACAGTGCACACTGTTAGGTTACAAGCAGGACGCCACGCCATACGGATGTGGGGAACTTCAGCGTCGGCGGCCTCGGCAAAGCCTTTCCAGTTCCCATTAGGGGACTCAACCTCCCTCCTTTCCACCTGAGTATTTAGTCCGAGGAGCCCAAGCATTCAGTACTCCTAACCACCACCCAGATTTACTTACTAGCAGGTTGGTTTTAACACAGCAAGTCACAGAAGACCTGACTCCGGTATCTACAGCCCTGGCGACGGCTCCATGGGGCTAGAACTGCGGGATTCTCTGGGTGACAAATACCCAGCTGTGCTGGTTTAAGTAAGAAGGGAATGTCATCGGCTCACAAACTGGAGCGTTTAAATGCGGTGCTGGCTCCATGTGAAGCTGGCTCAAGAGGCTCATCTGCACCAAGAACCAAGGTTTCCTTCTCTCTTCTCTACCCTCCATGGTATCAGATTCATTTTCAGGGTCCCACGAGGGCCCACCAACCTCTGGAAATTCCAGACTCTCCCTTCATGATGGGAAGTGTTCTGGACTTCACAGTCTTCCAAAACAAGACGGCAGGTTCTTCAGGGCGCAGCGCTGGGAAGCCTGCCTTAGCGGGTCCCCTCCGGTGAGGCCAAGAAAGAAAGGAGTACAAGGGGAACGGTGGTCCGGTCCCAATACCTGCAGCACGAGAAGGAAGCTACCGGAAAGTCTCCTGCAACAGATGCCTTAGAAACCAGCGGAAAGATACCCAAAGGCGGAAAGACCCTAGCCTGCTCCAGAAACGCAAAGATCGCAGCAGGGGTGGGGGGATTGGTGGGGGGGGACAGGCAACCTGCCGTGCACATCACGGGAAGGGCCCAGCCCCAGCCCCACCCAGCCTGTATCTCTGCCATGAGTGACGAAGGGGCTCAAAGGCCCCAGTTAGAAAAAATGTCAAAGAAAAACGAGCCAACATTGTTTTCTGCCCTCAGAAGAGCCCAGATTTGTCTGAATAGAGGGAAGCAAGGGAGTCCAGACGTTACTGCCGACGCCACCGGCAGGAACGACAGAGAAGGGGCCTGCTTGGTGCGAAGACAAGGCAGGAAAGAACCTCATCGTGCAAAGAGAAGCAGCTACAGAAAGAGGCCACCAACTGAAGCGCAGACTTGTCAGAAAAAGCAGGAGTTGGTGGGTGTCCTTGACCCCCAGATCAAGATGCTCAGTCCCCGAGGCAGCGGCAGAGCACTTTGAGGAACAACATGAGACATTCGCCACAGCCCTGGACGCCACCTGGCACGACTGCCTATGAGGTCGACCCGCCTGGAGGGGGGCGGGCAGCAGCTCTCAGACATTTTCCAGTCTGAGTCGAAGAGGAGATGACCGTGAAAAAGGGCCTTGAGCTTCGAAGGAGCTTTGCCCAGGTGCTGGCACTCTCCGCTGGGCCAAGTAAAGAGGCCGCCTTAACAAACCAGGAAGTCTGGGAAGAGGCCCAGGGCCTGGCGACCCCCAGCCAGTGGTACTTCAGCGAAGACAGCACCTGTGAGGAGTCCCAGGGAGCACGTGAGAGCACGCCCCTGTGGAAAACGAGCCTCACGTTTCACCAGAGTAATGAACACTCATTCACTCAAAAGTCTATACGCAATGTTCACAGCGGTTTTGTTTATAATAGCTAAAAACTGACTGAAAACAACCAATACGCTCTTGGATGGGTGAGAGTTACAGTTTGTGGTGCAGCCATACTGTGGAACCCACTCGGCAATGACTGAAGGAGCAAGCTTTGAAACACAGCTCGGCTCGATCTCCAGGAATTATGCAGAGTGAAAAAGGCCAGTCACGGAAGGTTAGATGCTTTACGATTCCACGAACACAGCATTCTTGGAATGACAAGTTCACGGAGATGAAGTTAGTGGTTGTAAGTTGTTAGTTGGTGGAGGTGTGAACAGAAGGAGCGGATGTGGTTATAGCAGGACAACAGCACACGATCTTGTGATAGACGTGCGTCTTCGCCGTGTTGGTGAAGAGATGCATGTAGTGAAGCTGCCCGGAACCGAACACAGCGTAAGTCTGATTAAATAACACAAATGTTTATCTGAAAGCACTTCTAGAAATAGTCATTGCCAGCAATATCTTGGGTTTTAGTGGCATGCCCATCTCTGAACCAGTCACTGTGGTCACGGGCTGTGGGTGGGGAATGGAGACCTTAATTAGCTAAAGTCGATCAGACCTCCAGCTGAGCATGACCAAGGACAGAGGCAGATGGGAATAGACATTCTCCTCCTAGAGACACTCAGGCATGTGTTTGGCTGAAAACGTGGGAACGAGTGTTGAGGAGACATCTGACAAGTGTCTTCTGCGTGACATGAGTTTAAACCGCTAGGCCTTCTCAGTCAAACCTGCTCAAGGAATTCCAACCCGAAGGGCCAGGCCCAGCTTCTACTTGCCACTCCTCAGGACCTGACTGCCAAAAAGTATATCAAGGGAACTGTAAAAAATAGTTAGCAATTTGGTGTTAGTTGACTTATTCAAGAATACGGAGTTCCAACCTCTGATCCATTTCTGAAATCACAGTGAGAAGTCATGCGTAAGCAACAGCCCGTCAGCGGCTGAGAAAGCTATGAGTTTACTGAAGCACCTGGGGGTTCGTCCTTCCTTCTCACCGGCCACACCACAGCAGCCACCCGATTAACAGACCCCGCACTGCGTCCAGGCAGAAAGTCACTACTCCACTGCATTTCCGAGTTCCCCAGCCGGTCATCAGGCCACCGGACCTGTCTTGCAAAGACTTGCCAAGTCGAAGCCCGTACAACACACGGAAGTTAAGCATGCAGGAAACAAGGTCCCCCAGTGCTCGTGCAGCTGGGACCAGGACCCATTTAAGCAGCTGAGTATCTTCCCCCCCACAGGATCTAGAGCTAACAATATGAGGATCCAAACCCTCAGATATAAGTGGATTTTAACCCCTATTTCAGGGCCCTGAGATCTGCACCCAAGTTCTAGGCGTAGGTAGAGCGCTCCCAGCCAGAGAGGAGCTGTACTCACGCCTGCGGTGAGGGGCGTGGTTGACTGGCACCATCCCTGCCAGGGTACATCAGCTGACCTAAGACAAGCTCATGTCGGCAGAGCATGAGACCTCCTTCTCGAGCACCTTTGAGTCAGACTGTCACACACAGGGTTTTGAGGCAGCAGTCACCGCAGTCTAAAGCTTTGTATCCAACCTTACTTCCTCCCCTACTTCACGAGACAAAGGCTCCACTATGGCTTTTCTGACATCAGTTCCGATATTCTGACATAGCCAATCCTATCTTAGCTTTTGCTTTTGATATGACCTTGCCCAACCCAAAAACTCACTAGTTCTCCCCTAACCATGGCTCAAGGCCCTAGAATCCAGCAAGGGCCCTTCTACTTCCCCTCCATGGGTAGGAACTGCCTCTAGCAGAGCTTGGCGCAGTCCTCAACTCTCACCAAGGCTGTGCCAAATGCTTCCGAAGCCGACCAAGCACCCAGGAGCCCACACCTTCGCGTAAGTAGGATTCCTCCAGATACAGGAAGCAAGACTAGTCGGTTTGAGGAGACAGAAGATCAAAGCGATGAAGACACCAACAACTGCATTTCACACCCTGCTCTAAAACCTGTAGATCCCTGTCCACACAAAAGGGTCCCTGGCTGTGAATGCACAACAGGACTGAATTATAAGGGTTGGCAGCAGCAACTCTGGCACAAATAAAGTAAACCCCAAAACAGGAGTAGTATATAGTCAGGGACTCTTCCATGCTCCCATCTCTTTGCTGGTATCAACCACAATCCCCTGCACCTCCCACGGGTGAGGGGGAAGAGTGTACCGAGTCAGACCCTGTCATCCACCTGCAACAGGGAAGGAGAACTTCTCCCTGACCACCAGGTGGAATCATGCCCCCCCTTGCCAGCCATCACGGTGGTGATGCCCAAGATTCTCTAACCTGCTTCAGAGGAAGAGCTGCCTTCTCACACAGCACCGTCACAGGTTTTACACACAATGTGGCTGCGCCTCCAAAATGGAGTTCTTGACCTTTTCCACCAAAGCTGACTTTCTCTAGGACCCGAGAACTAGCACATTTAGTCTGGGATATTTGTCTACTGTCATGGCATAGATGGTGTTCTGCCCAGCCCAGATCCATTTAGCTTCTGGCAAGGTTTTTTAAAACAAAAACGTAACTTTTGCCCAATTCTTCATATTCATTTGTTAACAAGGTTACCTTTTCTGAGGCACTGGGTCTGGGACTGACGGTTTGGAGAGTGAGGGGGTGGCATTCGAAACTAGAAGAGCCAGGTCAGTTCTATTCCCACTGTACTCACAGACCCTGCACGGTGTGGTTCCTCCCACCTGGGCAGGACCGAGATGGAGTCATTCTTCGGTCAACACAGGGAATGTCATATTCCTGATAGTCTACTCGATCGCTAGCACATGGGTACGTTGAACCTCAAAGTAGAACAAGGGCATTTAGGACAAAAATCACTTACAACTAACTTCAGTAGCAACACCAAGCTAGAGGACAGTGAAGAAAATGACCCAAATGTTTTATATTCAGCCGAACAGACCAAAAATAAGACCATAAGCTCTTCACACGTGACACTCAGCCTTGCTCCAGTGAGCCCTTTTGGCGTCCACCAGAGAATTAATCAGAACCACAATGACAAGTGAGATCTTTAGTATTAAGGTGAGCATCCCTGCCAGGAGGCAGAGCAAGTCACCCCCAGTGTACAGCAGGAAGAAGTTTCTGTACCAGTCCATTTACTTCACCCCTACGGTGACCCAGCTGAGCCTGGAGGCTGCCTCCCTCTGGCAGGGGCTGATCCAGCTGTGGGGCTCTTGAAATTCTCCGCCTGCTCTCTGGGCAAGACCTTGGAGCATCTTCCAGAAGACGCTGAGTTGTACGTGTGAAGGAGAGAGCAAAGCTACAAGGCTGCCTTGAAAGAACTTTGCTACTGGGCCAGAGCCCAGAGGCGAGCCTGCCAGCCATGAGGGCCACATTCCGAGGACAGGCAAGCGGCAGAGATGTTCCTTAAAAACTGAGGCAGTAAGCGCCCTGCTGGCCGCCTAGTCTTTGTTCTTTTCTTCCTCTAACCATGAGTCATTAGTGAGGCACGTTGAGGTCGCCACATCCCCCGGAGCCTTTTACCACTGTCTGCTCACTCCCGGCCTCCAACATGTCTACAGGGCCCACCTTTCATTTCTGCTTTCGGAGGACGGCTCTCGGATCCTTGAACCCGTTTCGCCTGCACTCCAAGGAGCCCGAAGCATCTGAGGGTTTACGTGTCTCCTGCAAACCAGGGCCGCCGTGCACAAGCGACCATCAGCTACAGACGAACATGCACGACTGAGGCGCAACTCGGCCCACTGCTCCCCTGAGGGTCCGGGGACCTGAGCCGCCTATAGGGCCCCGGATTTCACCCGAGATCCGCTTCACTTGGCTTCTTGCCGACCTCTGCCCTGCTCCCCACTCCTCCGCTGGTCTCTCCCGGGAGCACTTCCTTAGTTGCCTCACATAAGTCTCACGTCTATTCCTGGGAGCCCAACCTGGAACCACGACATTACTTGGTCTCACTCGAAATTCGTGACAACTCGTGGCGCTTCCAGTTTTGTGGGTTCTGTTTCATTTCACAGCGTTTGTGGGAACAGATGAGGGTTTTCCCTCCGAGCTCCGGGCTCCTGGGGACCCTGTGTCAGAGGCTGTCAGTGCTCCGCCAACACCGCCTAGGCCCTTCTCCCGCATTGGGGCGTCCTGGCACCCGGCGACACGAGTGCCGGCAGCCAGCACATGTGTCTTTCTCGGAGGCTGCCCCAAGACAGCCCGAGGGCCTGGGAGGTTACATCCCCCAGTGGCTGGCTTTAGCCAGCGTCAGATGGGGCGGGAAAGTGGATACTTCTGCTCCACGGCTCCCGATCAAGGCAGCTGAAGCGTGAGCGACCTCGTCCCCAGGGGTGCTCTGCTTCACGAGGGATGTCGACCGTCTGTAGGACTCCGCTCGATATCACATCCTGGATTTGCAACCTCTCGTCCACCACGCTTCTCTGTCACCCCACAGAGTCTTAACTTGATTTGCTGGGACACGGAACCAACTATCGAGGTCCACTTCTAGACACCACAAATTAATACCTACTTCCCAACTCCTGACCAGTTCCTGAGCCGGCTGGGTTTGTTTTGTTTTGTTTTTTTAAATATACAGCACACTGGCCACAAACTTATGTAACAGGTTCATCCCACCCTAGCAGAGGATGCCGTCAGCCATCTGGTCAACTTGCATCTGGCCACCCATACCTTATCACCTGCTGCCTTCTATTTTGGCCACAAGGAGGTGGTCCTAGAAAGGCATGAGCCACTTTTCCTGATATCTGACAAAATTGTCAAGATACCAAAGCATAGGTCAGTCCAAAAGCTGCCCCCTCTTCCCGGAGTGAGTGGGGACACTGCCTGTAGGCTGTAGACAAAATTCTGAGCCCAATGCTGCGGGATCCACATGCCCTGGGCTCAGCAAACCATGCAAGGCCCAGCCCTATGATTTCCTGAAGAGCCACTTAGTGAAAGAGGTGAAAACCCTGAAGATGGGTAACCTCCCGACAGATGCTGCATGCACCTGGGCCCCAGACAAGCCAGGAGGGACCTTTCCGAAAAGCCCAGACTCAAGCACGAGTGGAGCCGCCTGGCTCGGCCGCCATCAGTGCCACTTTCCCAGCTTGGGCCGTTACCCAGAGACAGGGATTTTGTGCCTCTCTAATTAGGGATGTTTTAGGTGCTTTCACATAAACGCTTAAGTTCAATATCATATCAAGTTGTACTCCAAGTTGAAGAAACTCCCAAAGCTATCGATAGGATACAACAGCCAGTATCCAAGAGGTAGATGTAACATGGCTCCTGTCACCACACACTGACCCACGTGGAGATGACACGCTTCCTGCATCACAACTTTAGCCCCAGCAGGATTAGAGCTTCTGATCCCCCAGGGAGGAATACAGCCTCCAGGACATGGAGGACGGGTCCCATAGAACCTACAGGCGTTCACTTAGGCGTTTCGTGCCAGTAGATCAGCAGGCAGAGAGGAGCTGCTGTACAGGCAGGGGCAAGAGATCTTAGACGTCACGAGGAAGTAGGTTTCTGCTGCACAAGTGCAGGAATACACCTGGATGTGTAGGGTTTACTGCTGCCTCTTAGTGCCAGCATGGTTGGTGACAAGAGCGCAGTTATTACAGCGACCATGGCCTGGTAAGGGCAAGTAAGCAGCTGCTCAGGCCCCTCCTGGAGGAGGCTGAGTGAACTATTTGGACCAGCTGACGTACTGGCTGAGGGTGGAGAGGAGTCTAGAATGTGTGGTTAGCAGCAGGAGACGGTGAACACCCATTGCAGTCTCGGGACTAGTTACAGCCATGGGGAGAGTAGCGTGTCACTCATGTCATTGCAGTTTCTTTGTAAAAGGTGGTTCAAAATGGTGGCCAGTAAGGCAAAGTGGACGCAATACAGGTGCAAGTGGACCCACGTGAGTGTGGTACATGAAGCACTTAGCTCCTCTTGCATGTTTGCTCAGGCCACCCAGGGCTCACCGGCAGACGCTTCCATATGCCAGTGGGAAGATCATGAGCAGGCTGGATCTGCAGGTGCAGGGGAAGCTGTCCACAGGTGGGGTTTCTTCAGGGAAGCCACAGCCCTGATCAAAGGGATTCGGCTGATAGCTGAGGATCTCTTACTAAAAGCCGACTGACTGGGGCTTTAACTACATCTGCAAAGTACTATTACATTGCAAAATATTTTCAAAGTGTTTGAATAACTGGGGACTGTGGCCCCCATGTATCAACATACCAAAAGCCATCACACCCCATGAGTAGGTTGGCGTAGTATTGTTAAAGGAAAATATCACCTTAAATGTGTTGATTAGATTTGCAAAGGAATCCTCTTTGAGCATGAGAGGCTTATTGTTACAAGTAACATTCATCAGTTGAAGAGGCTTAGCTGTCCAACATCTGGAAACACTGCATTAGGCTGTTCACTGATCTTAAGATGTACTATATTTGAGCTTGATAAGAAAAAACACGACTTAAGGCTTTCATATTACCCTCATGTGAAACCATCAATTGTGTGCACAACTGATCTGAAATTTTTCACGTTGAGTTTTTTCAGTTGTCGAGTTGGTGCGATTTACACTGATACAAGTTAGTTGTATATAGGACTCTCGTGGGACTGCATCCACATAGCGGGCTAGGGAATTGGAGCAGTCAGACATCCACCAAGGGCAGCAGGGTGGAATCTGGAGTCCCTCTGGCTCATTTAATAGGGTTTTCATGCTTGTGAGTTGGCTGAGGCTCTCCCAACAGAAAGTGGCCACAATCATGACGGCTGTCATGAGGCTTCCCATTCCTGAATGAGCCATAGTGTGGCATCCCCAGGAAGTGGAGAGGCAGTGGCTGGCCATTCCTCAGCAGAAAACTCTAGCCCAGCAGGGCTCTCCCCGTATTGGTCGGGATCACTGAGCCCTTGTGCATAAGGGGTATGAGTGTGCTCTTGCTGCTTTAAGAAATTAAGCCACTTCATGTTAACTTGCTAAATTTTTTGGTAGAGAATACCAAGTCTGACAGCACAGGTTACAGCTAAGCCATAAGTAAACACAAATTCTGGAGGTCAGCTCTGGAGCAAGTCTAACTGGGCTGAAATGAAGGCATGAGCAGGGCTGCATTCTTGAGTTTCTAGGAGATTCAATCCAGCCTAACCTCTCCAGCTATTATGAGCTGCCTGTATTCCCTGGCTCATGGCCCCACTTCCACCTTCAGAGAGGTCAGGGGCCTGAAGGGACAGGATTTAAATATCAGAAAAAAGGAAGCCCAGGAACAGAGGCATGCAGACCTACTCAAGGGATTCGGCACAAAATCTGCTTGTGTCTCGGCGGGAATATCTGCTACAGAAGCAGCACAGAGGAGGCAGGGACCCTGAGCAGTGCTGCCGTGAGCAGAGGAACTCGCTTTACAGCTGAGGAGGCGCGACAGTGGACATGTCCAACTGGTCCTGTTGTATACACCACATCGCCCAGAAACCAGTCTCACGGGTGTCTTCAGGAAGGCATTCCTGCATCCTAACATGCCAGCTCAGTAATAGTGCGTGGATCGGTGGCAATGTCCTCCAGAATGCCATCAGCACGTTGAGCCAGTGGCTGTATCTCACTCCCAGCCCCACGTTTTATGTATTGGTGACGGTGGTACAAGTCACTTTAACATCTTTCATCATCATTCCCAATGACCCACTTGAAATTGTGCTTGAGTAATTAGGCATCTTCTTTGAAGTAGTTAAGGAAGCTTCCAGGAGCCACAGTCAGGGGTCCAACAAGCTCAGGAGTCTGGGCACTTTTTGGTTATGTTGGACTCCTCGAGCCAGTAGTCCAGCAGGGACAATATGGGTCTGCTTCACTGATAGGGCTAATTTCTATCATCACAAGTTTGGGTTCCTGCTACAGATGATGGCAGGGATTAGCACACCTAGAACTCAGGATTTACAGGAGAGTCTGTGGTCAGGGAACATCAGAACTGCAGCAACCACGGCCTGACCAGGGCCAGTTAGCCAGGGGCTCAGCTGAGGGACAAAGGTGTGAGTTGTTCCACTGGACAGCAGAAATGCTGGCCAAGGACAAGGTTGACCTGCGAGTGAGAGAAACAACAAGTATCAGTTACACCCACAGGCCCAACAAGCCTGAGCACAGGATGTAAATTGCAACCAAACATATCATTTACAAGTCATTTTAGGGACAGTGGCTTGCAGACACGTCTGTACCCAAGTTCACTCAAGACGTGGGTGATCAATTCTGAAGTTTCGTCCCAAATCTCTCAACCCAATTCCACCTACAGCTGCGGTACAGTTCCAGATTCCCATTTCTGCTTCTCTACCCAAGGGCTTTCTCCAGCACCGTGAGTTCTCGGCCTGCTGACTTGGCTTCTTGCGAAGATGGCCAGCGAGCAGGAGACAGCAGTTGAGTGGCTATTGCTCTGGCTTCCCCAGTCCACGGTGAATGATTCGAGCACGTCATTTGCCACTTCTCAGTCCCCAGTGGGACCGTACCCTGGTTGCCGATAGCAGCTTCGTTAAAATGCCTTTATTGGCTCTATTCAGTCCACTGTCTCACCTTCCCAACTGCCACCCAGGTTTCCTATGATTGTCTCCCAAATAAACCACCGAAGCCCTTACCTTGAGATCTGCTTGTAGAGAAGCCAAAGTGGAGATAATTCGAAATTGCAATATGGAAGTCATAGTTATTCATAAATCGCTGTTGGACAGGTGTGGGAATGAGTTGGAAGACCAGTTGTACAAACTGAAGGTGGGCAAAGAGGGAGAAGCGCAGACGAAATCAGACCTCGATTAGTCAGTCCCATCCATTCACTGTTGCCTTTGGCAACTCACTTTAGCAATTTGTTTGAAGAATGACATTCCGTGAATTCCCTCATAGAAGCATACTTGCAAGAAGCATAGAAAAACTTTAAGGCTCTTAAACATTTTGGGAGCTGACCATTGAGGTGAACAATGAAATACACTACAGCTTTCATAGCAGTTATGATAAATTTAGTTGGTATGTATAGACTAACAGCTCTGGTCGGTACCTAATGACCTTGCCACATAGGCAAGACTCGAACCACACGTGATACTACTCTTGGCAGAACACCCTCGTGAACCTCCCAGAACACAAGAGCAGTAAGAGGCTTGTGAGCTACTACAGGCTGTTCTCACTTGCTTCCTCATCTATTAAGGAGGCTGTCATGAGAGTCTTTTGCCGCCTCTAGGGGTCTAATGAAGTATCAACAGTGTCCATGAAGATCAGGTTTTATTATTGGGTGGACAACTGGCTCTGCAGACAGATGACCTCAGAACATCAGTTTCACATCTGTCTCACTGGCAGTCAAGCCTGCACAAAACCAGAACATTCGTACTAAGGGCCAGCATCAGCCTGGGCCCACAGGAGCCTGTGAAGACAGACGGGCCAAACTCCAACTCCTATGACACGGGCCCGGACCGAGCCGGTGCAGGTGCGTATCTCGGCGGTAGTAAAAACATGCTCCAGGGAGGACTTTGGTTAAAGTGAAGGGTTCCTTGTTATTCAGCCACGGAACATGGCTTGCTGCTCTCAGAGAGGAAAACGCTAGGTGTAGCTCTGTGCTTTTGAGGGCAACACACATGGCAATTGGATCCACTACTTCGGTTTGCCACGTAACCCAACAGCTTTGATTTGCTCCGGAAAGAAGCCCCGCAGCAGCAGGTCAGCTCAGTCTGCCTGCGTTCTGAACGCCCCAACTCCGCGAGCTTTACAGGCTCCAACTGAGAGTTACCTTCCCTGATAAGGGCGGGCTCAAGTAGGTTCTGGAGACCTAGTATCCAGCGTGGAGCCTGCAGTTAACGTACCGTGTGTTTGAAGTCAGAGCAGACCAAGTGCTCTCATTACGAGAGTAACTGATGTGATACATCAGCTCGATCGCGGTAAACATTTCACACTGTAGGTTGGAACGTGTTGTATACCTTGAATAGTTTGCCAAATGTAATTCAATCAAACTGGAAGAAGGGCAGGCTCACATGTCGGGTATTTCGAAGTAATAGATCTGGAGATCCTCTCCTCCCTGTAAATATGGTTGGCAGAGATTATACAAGTTAGTATGACAAATAGGCCATTCTTCCCACAAGAACCTTGTCAGGAGAAGCAGAGAGTGGCTCCGGGTTTCAGCATATCCAAGTATGTTCATATCAAGTTGAAGAGTGAGGAATGGCAAAGAAGTATCCTGAAGCACAGATCAGCACAGGATGCATGGGGCAAAACAGGAGTGTAAGCCACATATCAGGAGTAGGATTTCCCAGTGCTGTGCTTAGGAGTATCCTGGCTTAGTCTTGTTTTACCAGTATTTCTGTGGCTATGTCAGCAAAAACATCGGTGGTCATCTGTGGCTTCATGGAGACATTTAGTCGTATAGTCACCTGTTTATATGTATAGCCATATAAGCTCACCTTAATTTTCAGTGTTCTTTGGGTGATACTCTTGTTTGTGTGTCCAGACCACTTAGCTTCACACTGTTCTGTGACATTGGAGGTACTGGGAAGGAAGCCTCACGTGTTCCCTAGCATCTGTAAGGTATCTCATCTCTAGGTGACCCTATCGACCCCTGTTCTTTTTATTTGACACCTTCGATATTGGGAATGCTGGATGGAAATACCGAATGGATTCCATTATCCTCACTGGATCTTATCTGACATGCAGTCGTGAAACCCACCATCAGGGAGAACCACTGCCCACGACGATGGTGAAGACCAGCATCCACCCAAGGGGAAAAAACATTTGCCTTGAGGGTGCAGGGAGCTTGCCACTTGCAGACTGAAGGATTTAGAGGGCTCTCCCTTCCTCAATTCTGGCCACAGAAGAGGCATTTGGAAAGTGAAATCCCATCATTCTTGTTCTAATTCACTCCAGTTTGGCATTCCCCTTTGGATGGAATAGCATCTTGCCTCCAAGATCATGGAGGTGGCCATTCTTTGAGCAGGTCTCTGCACTAGGCCCTGCTGCACTTCTGCCAGGTGAAGCTAGTCTAACCCAATGACATGATGTGGATAGTTAACAGTAGTAATTGTCTTCATTCTGCTGTAGGCCTGTCCCCAGAGTCATCTCACTATGCTACAAGAGCCTTAAGAGTAAACTCAGCGAATTCACAGTAGCCATTGCAGGCCTGGTTCCCTGGAGGTTAGAGTTTAGAATCTATCTACACTGGGAAGACAGGTCCACTGTGTAAGACCCTAGCACATGAGGTACCCCATACAACCTGGGAGATAGTCTGCCAGCAAGCAGAGTAGAGACTAAGCAATCATGTCAACCCCAGCTAACACAACAGACTATTCCAACCTTGGCAGTGCTTGGTTGGGCTCTAGGGTAACCCGATATTGCCTTTGGAAGGGCACATTGGAAGAGATTCCCCGATACTATGAAAGAAGCCTTTTTTTTTCTTTTTTTTTTAAGGGGAACCTGTCTCAGCAGCTCCACCGGGACATTTCTACCATATAGCACATTTCCACAGTGATAGCTGAAAGCAGCCAAGTCAAAACATGGCCTGCTGGGTCTACTGTTTGGTTACAAGAGAGATCCTGGGGTGGGCTCACACCAGTGTTTAGCAGGTGTGTCTAGACCAGGACACAACCCAGGGGGGCAGTAGCACAGAGATGATCTGTATCGGCTTCAGTGTCATAACCAGGTTTGAAATGCCAATTTTATCAGGCAAGATTCTTCCAGATGAGTCGCCAGCAGAAAAGCATGCAAAGAAGATTCAGACAGGATCCAAGCCAGAAAGGAAACTGGGACAACAAGGGATTGAAGGGAGAAAAGATCCAAGGTCTAGAGGTCAGAGGCCTAAAGATATGTTTTGGGAATAAAGATTATCTAGAAAGAGGTTAGATCCAAATAGAACACCAATTTGTGTTTAAGATGATACCGAGTCTTTTCAGGTAAGTTTTGCAATGGGACTGTGGTTACGGAAGACAACCATAGCTCAACCGGGTACAGACAACCTAAAGCAATATTTCTCAAACAGGGGCAGTTTTGCCCCCGGAGCACATTTGGTCGTGTCCGTAGACATTTTGGTTTGCCAGCAGGGAAAGAGGGTGTTACTGGCACCTAGTGGATAGAGGTGAGGGGACGTGCTCGACACTCGGCAACGCACAGGATGCCCCACAAAGAACTACCCAGCCTTACGCGTCAATGTGCAACCTCAAGGTCCAGGTTGAGAAACTGGGTTGTTGGATGGGTCATTCAAGTGAGTACTAGGGTAGTCCAAGATGATGGTAGGACCTTGGGAAGAGAGGATTCCTTTCTTTGCCTAGATCTTCATTTTGTCTCCAGGCTACTCTACCATGTTGGCTAATAGTAAAAAAAGGTTATAGCAAGGGCTTCGATAAGGAAGCTTCATGTCTGAAAACATTAGGTTGAATGAACTTGAGAACCACAGTTGGCTGCCTAAGAAACTACTAAGCCCCTTTCCCAGCTCTAACAAGCAACTCCCCTGTGGAGAGTTTCAGGAGCAGTGTTTAGGTTTATTGGCAACTTGAGCAATCTTGACGGTCGAAGGGTAACTGGTCAAAAACTGAGTTCCTAAGGGCACATTAGAAGGGAATAGGAACTGGAAAAGGAGTACAAGATGTGACTAGACGTTGCCACAGTGGGTATTGACCAAGCTGGAGAGGTGTAAGTCCTGGTCCAGCTGGTAACCGCCCAAGTTCTAGGGTGACTCTGGGGTCACGTTGGACTAGACTATGATGTGGTATTTAAGAATGCCTGGGATGGCTGTGAAGTCTCAAGTTCATCAGTGAGTATACAGTTAGTCTTAGATGTTCTACCAGACACAGGTTACGTGCACCTGCCTAGGTCTTCAACTTCACCTCCTGGGCACTCTGGCTACTTGCTCAGACTCATGGGCACCATATTCCTTCTAAGGTCCTGCATGGTTTCAACCCGAGACTTCCCAGTCCCATGAACAGTTTCCCCCCGTTCCTATCACTCCGGGAGGAAAGTATCACGACACTATGCATGGGATCTGATTTCCTTGGCAGCAGCTAAAGGATTTCACAGGATTAGTTTAACATGGATCTGTCACCCCTGAAGAATGTACCAGGGCAACAACCTACAGGAGTTCTCCAGCCCTCAGTGCATTGAGTCTGAATTACATGCAGATTCCCGAGTTTGGAATAGAGAATGCAGATACCTTGAGGCATCTAGTGTTGAAAGTAAGATTCTAAGGAAACCAGTGGAGCATTTGCATTTTCTTCAAGAAAAGCTGGACGCCCTACAATGGGTTCATCTTGAGAAAGCTGTCCATGCCATGGTTCTAGAAGCATCCAGTAAGCTTACTGATTCTTAAGTCCAGGGGGAAAGCATATCAGTTCCAGGCTGAAGTAGAAGGTGTCCTGTTCCTTGGGCTACATTAACCTAACAGGTCTCACAGTGCTTGAGGCTCTTATGATGCATAAAGACACTGTATGAAGTCTCTGGAAAACAAGATGTAGCATACCCTAGGGTTCTACAGCAAGGCACCTTCTATGGCAGAGAACTGTTCTCCATTTTAAGAAACAGATCATGGCTTAAAACTACTGACCCAGTATAGACTGGGTCCTGAACGTGAGACACCAGATGATATCCCAACTGGTGCCACCCATCACAAACTAGATTTATAACCAGACCTAAGTCATAAGGTCAGGTGGAGACAGTAATAACTCTTTCTCCCCTCCTAGACTTGCATTGTATCCTCAGCTAACAGCACGACCATATACAGAAGTGTCCATACCAGAAACCTGGAAGGTAGTCATGACTACCTACTCATATGACAACTATTCCAATCCCCAAGGTCATGGTTTTTCTGCTTGAAATGTTGGATATGTGTGACCATGACACTTCTTTGCCTAAAGCCACCCAGTGTCTTCCCTTACTTGTTAAGTGCAAACACATCCTACAAGAATCCACTCCCCTCTCCAGATTGTCACTGGCAACACCAAACGGCAACTCTCTATGAACTTTGTTCTGTAAACACAGAACGCACTTTCTCTGGACCTTTTCATTTTGCATGGAGAAACACCAAGACTTCCTTTATGGCTCTCCCTCCCTCCCCCTATTGCCACCGACTTCAGTGACTATTAACTAGATACTCTGCTATCACCACACTGGGTTTAAACAAATACAGTTCTATCTTTTGATGTTCCCAGAAGCAGGGATTCTAGTGCCAGCAGCTCTACAGGTCTAGCTGGGGGACCAGATCAGCTGGGCACACAAGGGTTCTCAGAGGCAGTTTGTCCCTATAGCCATTTATTTACATTAATATACGCTGGAGTAATGGAAATTCAGGAACTAGTGGGCTTAAGATCTGAATTTACATCAGTATCAGAAGACCAAAAACATCATGGCCACATGTTAAGATGCAGACAGAGGGGTCAGGTAATAAGTGGAATTCTGGTTGATGTTTGGCCGACAACTGGTCTACTACTAGGGGAAACAACTTCTGGGTGAGTCCTCACACCTAATGTATAATTGAGATTAGCATGCTTGTCATTTGAAATAATATCCACAGTGGGTCCTTGGCAAGTGAAGAGCTATCACAGTGTGCATGGCCAACTGGAAGCTTCTGAAACTGTCCCTACCCCAGCCAAGATAATCAAAAATATCACATCCTTATGGAGGATGGCCAAGCTTAGTGTCATGCTTAACTATCAAGCAGAGTTAGTGGTCTTTATCTCAGTTTAACTCTACCTTCTAGCCCATGAAGAAACTAATCGGGTACTGGAGAATGATTAGACTACCACGAGGTTCAACCAAGTATTTGGTCTGGCTCCCGAGGGATAAGCTCTCAAGGAGTATACCTGGTGGTCTGCTTTGTATAAAGGACAAAGAACACAAGGTGAAAATGTACACAGACAGCACTCAGTGGCCTAGTTGTCAGCAGCCTGAAGAGAGGACTAAGATCAGGGACAAGATCTGGGTAGAGGAATGTGGATAGGTGTAAGAAGGGTGGGTACAAAGAGCTTTTCGTATCACACCTTGACACCCACACCAGGACGGGCTCCTCACAGGAGGGGTACTGCACAGCTCCCTTGGCCTGGCCAAGACCGTATCGGAGAGCCATGCTCCACGTCTGAGGCTCTCCCCGTTCTTCCCTCCATAGGTGTCACACCTGCAGTGAGGCCCGAAGACTGCCTGCCCGCCCCTGTTCCGTCTCCTTTTTCCTTCCACAGGCATTACCCTTGTTGCGTCTTTTATTTTAAATTTCAAGGAGGACCCAGACTGACAGTTCTTCCACTCCTGCCAGTACTGCCTGCCTTTGAACACATGCCCTAGACCCGTATTCAGCACTCGCCTAACCACAGACCACGAGAAGTAGAAGGAAATCCAAGGGAGACTTTTCCACATACCTTGGAAAGACCCCTGTATAACTGTGGTCAAGATCAGAATCGATGTTCAACTAAGTTGGCCAAAATTCCCTAGGTCCTCTTGGTAAAGGGTTGACCAAGAAGGGGAATCTGACTCTGTTGCTCTGTTAATGCCACACCCCATCGGGGGTACCTGGAAGCCTTAAACCGTCAGCCTTGCTGACAACTCTCCCGCATGCTGGCGTGGAGCCCGTGGCAGTACGTAGCTGGCTGCAATGGCAAGACTGCCTGGGGAGGCACACAGCCCTTCAGAGCCCAGGCTGGCATTTCTGAGACACCATTCACCTCACTTTCCCCATGTGCTTCTGAACCACTGGAGGACTAGACCCAAAGTCAGATCGGATGAGACTAGCTTTCTTAGTCACACTCGATCAGAGAACCAAGCTTGGAAGAAATGGTCCCCTGAATCAGGCCAAGCGAGCCTTCTACGAGGCAAGGAAGCCCTACTCGGTGAACAGCTCATCCGCAGACTCATGAAGTAGAGCAGCAACTCCGAGCACTGTATAAGTGAACTCGAGGGCAGACCACACTGAGATGAGAGAAGTTTAGCTGCATGTGTCCCGTGAGCTGTTCCCAGTGTTGTTTTAGCCACCCCTCCCCCACCCCCCAGTCCTCTTCCCTCGGATGAGGGTTGAGAGAGGGGACGGAGAAGAAAGCCGAGACAGAAGAGAACTTCCTAGTGTTACAAGTAGATAGTTCCAGTTCACAGGGACAGAGACCACCTTGTGACCCGGTTGTTTTTTTTTTTATTTCAGCATATTATGGGGGTACAGATGTTTAGGTTATGTATGTTGCCCTTGCCCCCCCTCCCCAAGTCCTAGCTTCAAGCGTGTCCATACCCCAGATGGCGCGCATCGCATTCTTTGACCTGGTTGTTTTTAAGGAGCCTTACAAACTCCACTTGTCCAACTACACTCCCCATTCCAAGGCAGCCCTCCTCCTTAAGGTGCTCGACATCTACAACCCAGTGGGCACTGGGCAGGCAAAGCTGACACATTATCCTCCCAGAGAGCGTAGGAAAACTTCAAGCAGCTGCTCTTGTCTGGCCCTAGTCTCCAGGACAAAATCTGAGTCTTTTCCATATGTTAACTCCCAAGTTTTATCCCACACTTTATCGTTGATAACCACAAGATAATTCTGTAGATATACACGTGCCAAGACTGTTGAGTAGACCAATTGTAACCTGGGTAACCCACTAGGTTCTTTTCTTGAATGCCGTCTTTTATCCAAGGAACTGATGATTGACTTCTGCAAAACGTCATAATGAAAACAGACATTTGATTTTTCTTTCGCAGTTACCGCCAGGGTGCTCCAGTGTACCCTACCACTCACTGTGTACCCCTCTCTGGTTTCTTTCCCTTAATATACACCTAGCAGATGACACTGCTGCGGGGTGCGCGCGCAGGCCAGGCAGGTTATCTCACGGCATCTGATGATGCAGTCGGCACTGCAAGCAATGTGTGGCCACACAGGTACGAAGCGTGCTCCTCCCGCCACTCCACTGCCAACTACTCACTTCTTGGAGTCTGGCACCATTCAAACCAGTGGTCTTGACCTCCGTCTTCCTCAGACCCAGGCCAGAGGTAACCCACATCTCTCTGTTCCCCTTTCTGATTTGTCTGGGAACTGCATCCTCTCTTTCCCCATAAGGGCAAAAAGACAAGAACTTATTCAGGAATCCTTCAGCTTCTCACCTCTGAGCAGCCAGCTGGAGCACCAGCTAGAGAAGGACAGATCCCCTGAGGGCGCCTGGAGTTCCATGCCCCTTGTCCAACCCCTCATTATGAGCACAAGACAACCCTTCGAAAGCGGGACCTAGAGAATCTTGGCCCGCTTCGTCGATTCTGATCTTAACTGTAATTGTTACAGGGGCTTTCCAAACTTCAGGGTGGAAATCTCTGTTCTAGTGACAACTTAAGGAAATCTCAATCTGGAAAAGATCCAGTCGCAGCAGTTCTTGTTGAGGCAGGCATGGGGAAGGCCCAGCGCATGCTGCAGAAACGGGCTCTCCGTTGCAACTCCACCCACTGTTCTGAGCGGGGTAGAATTACTAAGACAAGACTCCTCTTTATACCGTGACGATGCATGACCAAGTCAGGACAGTTTGTTCAGTATTTTTCTACTTACCTTCTGTGACCTTCAATCCCAAAGGAAACCCCAAGATCAGCTCAATTTTGAATCCTGGATGAGAACTGTAATCCGACCCTCATCTCATTTTATAGATGATCAACATGAACCTCAGGAGAAGCAACCTACCCAGGTCAAACCCAATTCGTGGTAGAATAAACTAAACCAGGCTTGATGAGGACATGGCCACCACACAGGAAGATGTTTCAGGGACACTCATTCCTGGGGAGATCATATGCTACGTTGTCGCAGTCTTGGAGGACTTTGAGATCTAAACAGAGCTCCAGTTCTTAGGGATGGTGTTCAAGAGGGGAGCTTAGAATATGGGCAAAAGAACATGGGATCAGTTATTAAAACTCAGATCAGTATAGAGCCGGCAGCAAATCTGACAATGCTCGATGATCACCGCTAGCCTGTTATACTGTTAAGTTCTACAGTAAGAAAGAGTTGGCTGTAAGTCCTGGGTTAGAACTTAGAGGCTTCACCTGTGAAGATGGGACCCTCTAGACACTGAGGGCCAAGGTCCTTTTTCTTGTCCCCTCCCTTCATTCCCCAGGGATGTTTACTCATTCGAGCAGAATGAGGTTGATCTAAACTTCCCCGGAGTAGAGAGTATTGTCTGAAATGATCCCCTTCTGTGCAGGCTCTGGATTCCAGCCACTCTTTCTGACCTCAATTCCCTTTATTATCAAAGGTTCATTTTAGACACAGCTATAGGTGCAAACCGAGTCCTGTGTCAGGCCAAGAAATGACTACCCCCACCTCTGGGTGATCGACTATGTGCTGGTCCTGTGAAAATACTCTGCATGTGTTTTGTTTAATCCCGACAACCTTGGTATCTGTTTTTAGCGAGACAGCCGAGGCTTCGTTCGGTTAACCGATTTTACAGCCAGATCATACAGCCAGAAGATGATCTGAAAACTCCAACTCAGGCCTGGCTACGGAGCTAGATAACTATCGTGCGGTCATAGTTGTGTTAGTCTCCTGTATGTTCTTTCAACGAACCATGTGTACAGTTTTTATATTTGTTTGTTGAAGTTTAATTTCCGTTAGACATAGCAGAATTTGGCATTTTTGCTTTGTTTATTGTATTTTACCAAAGTATTGGTCCATGGCAGATCAGAACCAAAGTGGTCCTTCAGACAGTCTGAGGAGCACCGGTCTAGGTCGGTCCAGCCTATGGCTCATTTGATGAGAGCCATTGGCTGCCTAGAAAGCTAGCTATTTCCCTGCCCTAAACCATTTATCCCGGCGCAAGGGGGTGTTATTAGGGGGAAAGGTTTTTCTTCAAAGGCGGTCTGCCCGAGATTTCCAGCTCTACCCATTCACAAATATGTTAAGTGAGGACAATTAGCCTTGGGCAGTAGGGATAGAGGGATCCTGTTGATAAGTGTCAGTGTTGACCCTGAAATCATCACCCTAGAAGAGATTAGAGAAGGTCCAGACAGCAAAGCAAAGGCCAAAGCAACAGCCTCAGGGAGATGAGCTGAGGAGGTAGGGCCTCGTGTCTGTGAGCCCGGCCTCTCTTTAGGGATTGCAAGCGCAGGGTCTCGCTGTTAACATTCGGGAGCATTGGGGGCACGGCCAGCTAGAGCTGGACACAGGTCTGCCGACAGGGGGCGCCAGGCAGCCACAGACAAGCTCAAGTCAGGGACGTGACGGATTTTGCTCGTGACTGAGCAGAAGGACAATGCCCCGCTTGAGTGGATGCTCCCCCACGGTAGTGTGGGTACAGGGATGTTCCTAGTCAGTTAAACGGGTAAGATGCTCGTTCTCAGTTTCGTGCTGCCTTTAGGAGCACAGGCAAGCTGTGGCTATCTGCTGAGCTGGTTAGAAAGTCGCCCCAACCTTTTCTTCTTAGGACAAGGTGTTCATAGTTCAAAGTTGAACTTTCACGTTGGGAGCCCAATGTCGAAGAACTATTCAAACTCACTGGACATGAGCCCCACTGCCCCAAGGGCTCTCCTCGAGTCCCTGCTGCTAGAGACAGTCACAGGACAGACTTTCGTGACTGGAGGCACCAGAGGGACTGACTGACAGGATAGGGACTCAGTGGGTGGACTTCGTCTTAAATCTGGTGGCTGCTTCAGTTGGCGAGTTTAATATGGAAGGACTGGGGAAAATACATACAAGACCAGAGATCAAGCGAATCTCAACTCTCCTGGCTGCACTGGGTTATGGCTGTTAACACACGCGGTCCCGACTGAACGCGAGGAGAAGCTCGTGTTCCAAGAACAAAGCAAGAGTTACTTGAGAAAAGCCTGAGCTTACTAAGATTGCCCAACAACCATTTCTTCTGGCTTCTTCCCTCCTCCCCTCTGTAACGTCTGGCAGCTTTAAGAATACGTTGGAAGTCGGCGATGAGCTTAGAGGCACGGATCTACTGTCGTCCTTGGTGCAGCCAAGCTCTGCCTTTCCAACACTAGGGCAGTAGATACTTGGATTCATAAAGGGTTCAGACTTAACCTAGTAGCTCGATTTGGTCCTTTCTGTTACTTGGAAGGCACTAACAAGGAAATAAAGGCTAGTGTGTTGACAAAGCTGTGAACAGTTGGAGGTCTATGTGAAGACAAAGACCAGTCAGGACTGACGTGGGAAGAGTCGAATAAGCAAGCTGGAGAGGAAGACAGGGGCAGTGAGTGAGGAAGCCAGGTTAGTTATTTGAGGGAACAGAGGACGAGGTGTTGGCCACCTCTTCATGAGGAAGTAGAGAAGCAGCAGTTGACAGCAAGGTGAGCCCAGGGACAAGGAAGGTGTTCCCACGACCATCACCGCACTGCTTCTCACAGAGCTGGCGTCTGGATTTGGAACCAGATCTGGGGTTTAAATCCCAATACCCGCTATGAGGGAGACTATGGGCGGGTTTGCTTTAGAGCATTCGCCACCGATAGAAGCTGGTGGCCACCAAGGCTGAGTAGTTGAGATGTACATCAGATCCCTGGCAGATCAGGCTTTTTTTTTTTTTTTTTTTTTTTAGTAGAGACGGGGGTCTCGCTCTTGCTCAGGTTGGTCTCGAACTCCTGACCTCGAGCGATCCTCCTGCCTCAGCCTCCCAGAGTGCTAGGATTACAGGCATGAGCCACCGCGCCCGGCCCAGATCAGGCACTTAAACTGGCTTATCTGACAAGGTGTTTAAGTAGAAACTAACTATGGCAACGCCCCAGTAAGATTTCCGTTTCAGTTCTGGTTTGTCAGGTGACAGATGCCGGGTGCCTCACTAATCCAGAGCATTCTGTTAAATCCATCTAGATTTTACTATGGAGGGAAAGAAGGCACACGTGTGTATTATTCAGGTACGAAGTAGCCCTTAACTGGTTTTATTGTATTAGAACAGCCCGGAGAACTCTCCGGTGCAGTTAAGCCACAGGCCAAGAAAATAGAGAAAAAAGCCACAGCCAGACATGCTCCAGGATGTTGCAACAGACTTACTCCACCCCGTCTAGTTGGTCATTCAGTCAGATGCAAACATGACTGAACTCATGACGTTAGCCCGTCATCTTGCCACACCAAGAACTTCCATTCATAGAAGCCCCACGTCACCCACAGTCAACACTTGAGTCAGTGTGCACAGGGACCAGGTAAGCAGACAGGGGAACAATCACTTCCTGCAGCAGAGACAGTCCTAAGATATCTAGCTTCCTGCTAAGCAACATAGGAATGACATCCACCTGGATTTTTAGAGGTTCAGCTTCTTGCTATTAAGTTATACCCAACGCTTAACTATAATATGAAGTATTAGGTGAAGTGTTTGTTCTGAAGGCAAGTTGTAGCAGGTCATTGTAAGAGCAGTTGGATTGTATACACAAAGACACAGCAGAACCACCTAAAGTTAACAGTTTCCTAGGTTGAGAGAATGGGAAAGTGACTTCTGGGCCTTAAATTTTTCACTATAAGTTAATTACTAAGGTATAAATGAACAGGTATATGTAAGCTCAGAGCAACGGCATGGAGTGAAGGCTTGGCGACTACGATGTACTGTTATTCCTTGTCCACACTCAGGTATTCTGCAGGGCTAGCGTCACGGCCCTGATCTACTGTTCACAGGCATCACCACGGTCCCACGTAGTCATGAGCAGTGAACGTGTATATAGACTTAGAAATACTTGTCAGGGAATCAAGAACCATCACTACTCCCTAGAGGTTAGAGAGTGGCTAAAGTGGATTAAGGATAGGGAATAGAACCCTAAGATGAGAGGTGGGGGAAGTGGTGTAAGTTAGGCGAGTAATTAGTATGAACACGAGAATGCTAAGGAGAACCCCGACAGAAGGGGCTGTATACCATGGAGCCAGGGTGTTAAAATCCACCTTGAATTAACTTACAGAATCCAGATAGCTGGAAATGTGAAACCTAGAAAGACGAACAGAAGCTGCGTGCTGTGGAGAATTCACTGTGAAGAACACTAAGATAAACCCCTTTTGTGTGTTGTTCAAAACAATGTTGCATGGGTTGCTTGAGGGGCCATGACATTGTTATAGTCCCACTTCCAAGTCATCTATTGATCCGTCTTCCTCACTCCTGTGAGAGGAATAAGAACCCTTGAAGGAAACATTCTAAAATACCCAATTCCTACAAATTGGGGGAGGGGGGGGGACAGGACAGCAAGCCACAGCTAGCACTTGAGAAAACTTCGATTCCTCCTATGAGCTCACCAAACAGATCCGTTAGCTTCAGTCGTAAGTGTTCCCATAGAACTTTAGGGACATGCCAGCTACCAACCAAGTAAAGGACCAGAACACAATTCCATGCATTGAGGTTTGTAAACGTCAGGGAAGAGCCCTGTGAATCATGGTTGATGATTTAGAGTACCTGTTGGAGGTAACTTCTATTACCAGACAGGGTCATTACCCATTCGTGCAAATCTTATTCTTGGACAAGGCAAGGTACTGGCTGGACTATCGTTCCATGACTGAAAGGATGACCTGGCTTGACGGCTGGGAGTTCAGCAAGTTTCTTTCAGCCCAACTATTGAGTCAAGTCAATTAGACACCAAGGAATCCCCATGCACTGGTCCTTCACCTGTCAGCAGGTTTAGGCATTGATATCAAGACTGGTTCAGTGTCGACAGGCAAGGGCAGAAGTACACAGGTGAGAGTCGTCTTCACCAGCAGGTCACACGCAGCCAGTCTCTTGACCTTTCAACTGATGTGTCCAGTTACATTAGCTCAAGACCATGATTGGCATCTACAGACTCATCTCTGACAAGCACTCTTCACTGCCATGGTGGCCAAAGCTTAGCTTGAATAAAACACTGGATATCTGTCTCAAGACGATTAAGGGAACTACTGGTTTAGTCCGATACTTAAACTTCTCTAAGAAATCCCCAATAAATGAAACAGAGCAAGTTCTCCCTGTTCTGCCTGTAAGAACGGTAAGTTCAAAGAGGTTAAGGTAGCTCGAGACAGTGTAGGAACCCTTCCTAGTTAACACGAAGGGTTAGTTGCCTCTCCAAGAGCCTAACTGCTGGCGGAGCCCACAGATGAAGCCAGCTCTCCATCACACTTGGCTCCTTGTCGTGACATGGCAGAGTCCGTTGTTTGAGCCAGCTGGTGAAGTGCTCCTCTGGGAGGTGCTTTGAGGACTGTGCATAGCTTAAGAACTAAGCCAAACAAAGCCAGAGGTAATGCTTGAGATTCATCATCCCATCAACCGTGTGAGAATTCAGCAGCACAGCGAGGGGAAGCACGTGAGCTTCCCTGTCAAGCGGAGTTAGCAGGTTAGGTAAATAAAATCTTAGCCCCTCAGATGTGGTGTGACAACACTTGAGGCTTATAAGTAATTGTTACCTAGGGATATTCGAGGTATTTAGCAACAAGTCAGTGTTATGAGACTAGTAGTATTAGTACAGCCAAGTGATATAGCAAATTATTTAGGATGTTTTAGTAACTCAGTCATTCAGATGAGTTTTTCCTTGAGACAGGGTCTCTGTCACCCAGGCTGGAGCGCTGCGGCACGATCGTGGCTCACAGCAGCCTCAAACGATCTTCCTGCCTCAGCCCGAGTAGCGGGGACTCCAGCACGAGGCACGTGTCCCTCTCAGTCACTGGGTTTCACGGGTTTGATGCTCATCTATGCTGGTCCTTGTACAAATCAGCATCCGGCCCTAGTGAGTCACCCCGGAAAGTCTGTACTCCTGCCGCTCGTAAGGCTTAAGTAGCACAAGGCTGAAAAGCACGCTCCCGCCTAACAGGCGTTTCGGAGATGTTGGCGGTGCAGACTGAGACCCTAGAAAGACACTAAGCACTTTCAAGTACTCGGCCCCTTCTTGAAAGGCCAGTAACCGGAAATACTCAAAGATGAGCTACTAGGATGTTTCCAGTTTCCTGTACTCAGGACAGACAGGTGTCACTAAACTAAGCTCTGGGATGTGTGCTTTAGGTACAGATGGCTTGAAAAATTAAGGCAAAGCTTGCAGCAATAGTCAAACTGCTAGGAGTGTGGAAGATGTTCATGTTGTTGATGTAGAATGGTGTTGAATAATACAAAGGCATTTTGACGAAGTGTAGTATAGAGGGCTCCGGAGTTCAAATTCCTGGGAACTTCCCTTTTCAAAGGTTTGAACTGAACTGACGGCAATACCGAAACTGCATTCTCCAGCTGTTTTAGACCAGCATCTCTAGAACAGACATTTTAAGATGAATAGGAGGCCCCAACGTTACCATTTCTTACCCAAAGCTGTGCTCTTCTAGAGCTTCTGCAAGTTTTCCTAAGAGCAATCACAGGACTTTGATCTGGAGCTTTCCAAGAATGCCATTTCATGTAAAAGTTAAGGGCTTGCTGGGACGAGACAAGTCGATCTCAAATCACAAGATTGTTTGGTTCATGCCACATCCCGTCTCCTATCCGGGAGCTCCCAAACCCCAGACCTGAGGACAAAGGGTACGTAGGTCCCTTTAAATATTTAGCCCCTCCTTCAGTTGATCACACCTGGTTTAGACATCCCTCTAGGCGTTCTCCAGAGCGCTTCAGAACCTCACCGGCTGTAGCCTCATCCCTCTTCCTCCTGGGTGTCCCAGGCTGCTGTTCCCCCTCTTGCCTGCCCTGGGCCGTCACAGCAGGGAGCGAGGCCGCGCTGTCACCTGCGGGGCTTTTCTGCCGAGAAGCTTCGTCCCCCTTTCCCCACACTTCCTCGGTGTTCAAGCTTCTATCACACCTGGTGCGCTAGGACTGTGTGAAGATTAGACCGAAATTTAGACACGGGGCCCTGTAATGAGGAATTTAGGCCAAAGCTGAAGCCTACCCCGTGTTTTGAGAGCTACAAAGACAAAGCCAGGTGTGAAAGTTGGTCCTAACCCCGGCCAGCATTCCCGCACCCTTTCCGTTGCTGTTTGCGTCCCTGGAGCCACAGCTGGGTGGGGACGTTCGTCCCAAGCTGGGCCGAGCTCCCGGAGGGCGAGGGATCCCTAACAGGGCGTGCTCCGCACGGGTGCGCGACTGTAGCTGTCACCACACCAGCCACGCCGGTCTCACAAAACAAGCTTCAGAAGACTTATTGTCACCAGCCCCACGACCGTGGCTGGGTAAAGCACTCATCCTCTGGTTTGGGTGGCAGAGGAAGGGGAAACTGCTTAGCCCTGAGAGCCTAGAGCTGTGGTGACCAGAGGCTAAGAGTCGATTCCCTGGAGGAAGAAGTGCCTGTCGTGAGAGTCAACTAGACATCGGACGCCAGAGGGCAGTGCGAGAAGCTGCAATTGCTCTGTGGGTCAGAGAATCCAGACACAAGGCAGGCCAGGCTCCTTAGTGTTTTCTCCAGCCCCACCCCATCCTGTTTAAGACAGGGCCTTACCGAAACAGACATGGAAGCCCTAGGACCCAGAATGTGATCAATCCTGCGTCATTAACCTTGAATTTGCTAGAGGAGGAAACACGATCAAGCCCAGATACGGCTGTTTGCCCACAGGCAACCTGAAAATGGAGACGATGTCCTTGCCGTAGCCACAAGCTTCAGGCGTCTCGATTAGGGAGCAATTCTAAGAACCCTAAGCGTGAGCAGGACGCCGTCCGCCCCAGGCAGCTGTGCTCTGTGCTCGAGGGCCGCGCACTCCGGCTCCGAGGCGCCAGCTAGCGGGGTTCTGCTCGGCTCCCTGCTGCGCCGGGGCAGCCTGTCTTCACTTTGCTTTCCGTCAACGCTCCGGAGATTCAAAAACAAGCTTGAATTAAACGTGTCATACCGGCTCCCTGGGCATAGACTGATGGGGACGGGCTCATGGTAAGAGTCACCTTTAACAAATCCCGAAGGAGCAGCCTACGCCAGAGGCGCCATCGCTCCTCGCCTCCGACCATTTCACTGCCCTGCGCCGGTGGCTCATTCCCACCAGGATGAAGGCAGCCGGCCTTTGACGACGGCTAGTTTTAGACGGATTTGGTGCCAAGTGATACGTGGCTACAGCCATTTCCCCAGCGAAGTAGCTACTGGCATCCACCAGCTCCAGGTGGACACCCGAGGCTGAGGGGAAACCCGAAGAGGCCTTAGTAGCACTGAGGAACTCCGATCGGGGCCACCCTAAGGGCTTGCTAGGGTCTGAGCCGAGAGCGGGATCTCAGACGAGCTCTTAGAGATGACGTGAGCAGGGGCTCGGCTTGGAGCGAGCGTGGTCCGGGGACAGCAGACGGAGCGCACGTCCGGCCGGCGCCCAGGGAGGCGTACGCGCAGCAGCCTTCGGCGTGGCCGGCAACCCCTGACGGGAAAGTGCGCACCGTCCGTGTCTCATTCTGGGAGAAAGCCGCCATTTGAGAGCTCTGTTTTGCAGCCCCTTCTCCCTACTCTGATTGTGGTTTTAGTTACAAGCTTATCAGAGCCTGATGTCTAGAGCCCTGTGCCTCTCCGAAAGCCTGGGCAGTCACACCAGCTGCGCACAGACGCCAGTTTCAGGAGACTCACCTGCAACTGGGCATGATTCGGTCAATAGTGTTTTGCCCTGCATTGGGTGGGAAAAGAACTTTCCAGTGTCTCCACTGTTTGGTCGTTTTCTTTGCCCAGTGATCTGTTGGATTTGTAGATTTGAAGTTCGTGTGTGTTGGCTTTTCTGTTTCCCTTCGTTTTTATAGTGGTGAATAAGATTGACAGAAGTAGGGCGGGCCACTGGTGAGACAGAACACGCAGACCACGCACGCACTTGAAGCCCGAGAATTCACAATTAGGTTTGACCAGGTTCTAGACTGGCAGAATTAAGTCACAAGCACATCAGCTTCTGGCGTTCTCGGAAGCCACAAGCTTCACTAGCAGTAAGGGACGCCGATGCAGGCGAGGACGCTACGGGATGACTAGTCAGAAAGCCCGTTTCCCGAGTTGAGGCCCTCTGGAGAAGCAAAGCCACTCACTGCCATCCCCAAGCTTCATCCTGCAGGGCCCCTCCTGCCCCAACACCCCGGCTCTGGCTATGAACGTTAACTAGCAGCCTTGCTTGGCAAGGTTGAGGCTTCAGGACCCCAGGTCTCATCCGCCAGGAGATTCTTTGTCCAGAGGTCTGTCAACTCAGAACATGTCTCGAGCAGATGATCTACGGGGAGGCAAGATCTCGGCCCCCTCGAGCTCTGCTTCCTCCCACGCAGACAGTAGCTCTCCACTAATGGGGATGAGGGGACAAGAAGCTGCATGTCCCCACTATCGTTCTCGTTCGCCCTTGTTCACACTTGGTTTAAGGTAGGTAGGCCTAGGGTGACGAGGCATAGTGCAACGTTTTAAAAAACACCTTTGTTGATACCCAAGAATTGCGACACTTAAGTTTCGTGACTTGCCACATAGCACCTGTGAAGTGAGTCAAAGTCACGACATACCCCGTCATGTCGTGTGCTCTGGCTGTATCTGTCACTAGGATGCCACTTGATCCCTTTCCCATGTCAGATACGGTTTTTTCTGATAAGCCCAAGGAAGCTTCCCAATTCTCATAGCACTCTAGGTACCCACCACCTAACCAGATGAAGCTTCTCCTGGCCACCCACCCATCGGAAGGGCGCTCTCAGGTGAGTGAGCCTGACCGCAAGCCGCTCGAGACCAGGTGGTAAGTCTTCCCCACCTCCAGGCGGAGGGTGTCCGCCCACAGATTGTCGGACAGCTGCTTCCCAAGGAATGTGATTCAGGCCTTAACTCCCTGGTGAGGGGCGCAGAAGCCACATGACGCTTGAAGTTTGCTGTGGTTCTGTTCTGCGCTATCACAGGAGAACGTTTCCTTCCCTCCAGGAAGTCTAAGTGAGGCTTGACCTATGCCCCTCCAACCCCGCCATGGTTTTCATCCAAGTGGATTCAGTCTTTGACCTCTGAAGAGGCGAGAGGCTTCGGTCCTGCTGCACCATCGTCAGGACAGGTGTTTCTCCAACAGGCGTCTACCCAGGTGAAGGCCAGGGGTCACTTAGAAACCGTTCTCACAGATATGAGACTGCCAAGCTTGTTTCAAACAAAGCCTCTAGAGCTATTCGAGGCGTTTGTGCGACTTCAGAAAGTCAGCTAAAGAGTGGTCTTGCTGAAGTAGTTTTTGTGTTAGATGTCAAGCAAGTCGAGAACAGATGCCTTTTCAGAAAGTGAGGCTCGAGGCCTGAGAGAAGTCTGGGTGCAAGAGCCGATCTGAAGCTACCGCAGAACTGTTTAGAAGCCCCGGCTTCTCCTTCACCCTGGAAGGGCCAGGTGTCTGCTGCCCCGGGACCCGCAGGCACCGCAAGGGCTGCAGAGGACACCAGGACGACCTGGAGCCGAGAAATGGAACTGTTGGCGCAAAGGGAGGTGGCACAGGATTTGCTCGGAGTGGGAATTAGGATGTGACGTCAGAGCTACGGAAACCTGGTCTCCGTGGAACTCACCATCTCCGAGCTGGACCTGGTCGCCTTGAGAAAGGGGTGGGAGAGCCCTGGAACGCGAAGAGGAAACGGCAGCCAAACGCCCAGCACTGTGTATTAAAGGAAGGAATAACCATCTTTTGAAAGCCCCAGAGAAGCCCAGGACGTTAGAGTATAGGATTTGGTTGAGTGTTCAGTCAAGTACTTCTGGAGATTAGAGATTAAAAATTGAGGGTATTTCTAGATGATCCATTTGATGAGCCCTTCGTTAAAACTTTCTTCCACCAACCAACAGCAGATGCGGAGCTACACCTGCGGGCGTCGCACTCGGTGTTTACCCAGCGTCGCGTGTTCACACTCGTCAGGAAGCTGTTTTGGCGTCACAGGTGAGAAGTTTACCTAGGATCAGCGATTAGCCTGTCGACTGAGTTGACATTTATTCAAATTAAAGACGGAAGTGTTTTAAGTAGATGTCAGTGAGGGATCTTTGGAGTCAGAAAAAGCAAGCAAGCAGCAGTCAGGATGGCCGAGCGGTTTAAGGCGCTGCATTCAGAAAAAGAAGGAAAGAAAAAAAGCCCCAGTAATTAGAGAAGTCTCGCCTCTTTGTGTTTTGAGAAAGGGAAGACACGCCCGGTGAGATGACATCAGGGAGCTGCCATCACCCAAGTAGTACTTTGTCTACACCTAGTGACCGGTTCCCCTCGAGTTTCTCGATCTGCTCATTTAGGGCCCCTCGCTTTTTCCTTTGTTCTTCTTTCACTTCTAAAGTAAGCTACGCCAAAACTTCCCTCGAGAGCTACCGAAAGTTCGGTCTTTGCCACCCGCCCCTCCTAGCCACCAAGAGCCTCGTAGCACGTAGTGCGCCTGTCGAACTTTGGAACAAATCCACCCTGACTGACCCCGAGCCACCCACCAGCAGGCCTGCCCACGCCCTCCCGGGTCCCTCTGCTTTTATACTCAAAGCCACGCCTTCTTCGTGGGGAGGGAGGACAAGAACACCTGGCAGCTACTCTGCTCTACGATTGGCCCTGGGGCCGGCAGGTGAAACCAAGCCTCTGCATGCCAGAGGCTCTCTCAGGCGTCCTGCGTTAAGAGCCATTGCTACCCTCTCCGCTTTTCTTTTTGGTACTGTGTTGTAAAGGCTGCTGAGTATTTTGAGAAAATAGTTTAGAGTCACCTTCAAACAGTGGCTGAGTCAACCTTCCTTCTAGTACTTAAATCTTAACCGGGAATGTGTTTGGCACGTCCTAAGGAATTTCAGAAGAAGAAATATGAGTAGCTATTTGGTCAGACACTGGTGTTACAGTCAAACGTCCTAACCTCGGACGACACTGATGACCATCATCACTGCCCTGTGTGCTGTTCGTTTGATCTGTCATCCCCAAGTCTCGCTGAGGCTTACGGTGCAATGGAAGCAAGCGGGTTACCTGGCGAGGCTTTGGGTTTGTCTGTGCTTCCACATTAGGTATTGCCATTAGGAGAAACTAGGTGATGGGAACATGGAACTCTTTATCCCTCAAGTTGTATGTAAATCTAAAATTATTCTTACATAAAACATTTATTTAAA
>NW_012149097.1:609155-618069 GCF_000956105.1 Propithecus coquereli
GGTTAAGAACACGGGCTTTACAGGTAGACAAACCAGCCTGGGTTTAATCCCCAACTCTACTACCTACTAGCTCTGTGACCTCCACTGGTTAACCTCGCTAAGCTTCCGTTTCCTCAAGCTACGAAACGGAGATAAAAGTAGTGCTTACTTGTAAGGTTGTTGTGAGAATTGGTGGATATTATGTTTGAGAAGCATCAGAACAATTCATGGCACAAACACATATAACATTTATTATTACTCCGATCTGTTCCAAGTATAATAAATATCGACTCATTTAATCCTCACAACAATCCTATTATTGGTCCTCACGGTCCACATGAGGACTCTGAGCCACAGCAGGATAAATACTTGGCCCACGGTAGCACAGCCTAAGTAGCAGAGCCGGATTCAAACCCAAGCAGCTGGGCTCTAGAAACCTCACCTTTAGCCAACACGCTGCCTAACATTGCTGCTTCTGCTATCAGAAAGACAGGAAGAAGAAAGGAAATGTGGCAAACTGGGAAGTCCAAGAAAAGAGGTACCTTTGTAAAAGGGAAAAAATCAGCCTTACTCTAGAGCTGCAAATGTATAAATAATGCAGGAATGAATTTGGAACAACACCAAATTCACGTCCAAGAGCCAACAATGCTAGCACTTGCTTCTGCAGGCCTAAAAGTCAGTGAGAATCTTCAACTAAAAGTCATAAAATAGGCTGCGCACAGTGGCTTACACCTGTAATCCCAGAACCTTGGAAGGCCAAGGCAGGAGGATCCTCTGAGGCCAAGAGCTCAAGACCAGCCTGAGCAATGTAGTGAGAGTCCCCCCACCTCTGCAAAAACAAAATATATATATATATGTATATAAATATACACACATAAGAAAATTAGCCAGGCATGGTAACACACACCTGTAATCCCAGCTACTTGAGAGGCTGAGGCAGGAGGATCACTTGAGCCCAGGAGTCTGAGTTTGCAGTGAGCTCTGATCACACCACTGCACTCCAGCCTGGGCAACAGAGCAAGACCCTATCTCAAATAAATAAATAAAAGTCATGTAATAACACTGTAAAACTAAAGCTTACCAAACAAGAGAAACCCCCTCCCTGCATGCTTATCTCCATATTTTCTCAGTTGACTTCCTAGACAGAAAGCTCAAATACCAGATAGTCCAGTTCAAAACTAGACACGACTATCTTCATCGTCAAGGAGCCAGCCAGCATTCCAGAGTTAGTCATCATTCTTCAGGGCCGAAGGATGCGGCCCCGGACCAAGCCCGAGGCTCGTTCTTGAGGCTCCCACTGCTCCCCAGCCTAAGTAGATGGCAACTGCGAAAGTGGAAGTCCAGCCTGGACTCCAAATTTGACCACCCCATCTCTAATTTCCTGTCCAAATATTAAAAGTCATCACCCTTTGCCTACTCTGAGCCAGGTACTCCACGTATTTTAGTTCATTTCATCTGCCCTTCACATCTGCACGATAGATATTGATAGTCCCATTCTACAAACTCAGGCTCTGAGGGAGTAAGCAACTTTCCCCGAGTCACACAGCTGGCAAGAGGACTAGTCAGAGGCAGAATTGAAACCCAGGTTGTTTGAATTCCAAGGCCCTGCTCTTCAGCACCGAGCGCTACAGCTGTCTGTAAGTGAGCTTAGAGGGCTGGGAGAGCCAATAACCTCTTGTCGTGGCCCTATTATCCTTTTTTCCAACAAAGAAGTCCCGGAAACCCACAAGAGAAAGATAAAACGCTCTTCCTGCCACGGAGCTATCCTCAGGGCTGGAGGCACAGAGAGAAGAGGTGTGGGGAAGCACCCCAATTTTTATTTCTATGACTTTGGGGCCAAGATAAACTGCTTCAGAATCCTAATCCACCCGTCCTTTTTCTTCTCTGTCTCTTGTTTTTCCTCGGCCAAAACCTGAGTCAGTGGAGGAGCAAACAGGAAGGGGAACTAGGGTTTGTGCAAAGACCAATTCTAGTCCCAGCTTTCTTAACCCGTATTCTGAGCTGGACGGGTGCGGGTAGGTTACTCAGCAGAACTAACTGCGCTGGCGCTGCGTTCCAATGCCTGCCGGTCCTCGGCCTGCCAGCACACAACAAAGGCAGCCAGGGGAACAGGTGGTGGAAGGCGGCCACTCCCCACGCCAGCAGGGCAGGAAGAACTCTCTGTGCTGGTGGTCTGCCCTTCAGAACTCACATTTGTCACCGTCTAACTCATCATTTGGAGGGGCTAGTGGCCTCGCACACACAGGTATACAATAGCCTTATGTGATCCTTTGCAGCATTAATGTGCTATTGAACTCCAGAACGTACAAGCCTAATTTAGGATATATACAGAGCTAGAACTTTCCGATTCCCTGCCATGGCTATATTTACACATCCCCCGTTTAAAATGAGAAAGCAGCTGCAAGTGCTGTACTGAGCAGGCCACCGAGGGGGAGTTTCTCCGGCTTCCTCCCTCCTGGGCACCCGCTCTGCCGTGTCCTGCTGAAGCCCTCATTCTCCCCCCCAACTGGCTTCACTGCTTCCCGGGCCCCGCTCTGGACCCCTCTCCACACTGCGTCCCGAGAGCTCTCTCCAAAAGCCCTTTCCTGGTTCCACAGCATGCTCAAGAGAAAGACAAAATTCTCGCCATGGCAAAAAACCAGAAAAAAAAGTAGAGAAAAAGGCCATTTACTGCCTGCCCAAGTCTTTGGCCAGTTCTCCGAATGTCGTCTGGGCTCCAGCCCCTCCTGGGAGTCCCTGCTGGTGTTTTCCCAGTGCTGTCCCTTTTCTCTCTGTCACCCTCCCCACCCACCTGGCTGGTTTCCACCTATCCTTCAAGGGTCCACACAAGTTTTGTCTTCTTCAGAAAGCATTTCTTTGCTAGACTCTGTCTCGGCCCGTTCTGGCTGCTGTGATAAAATGCCACAGACCGGGTGGCTTAGGAACAACGGAAACTGATTTCCCACAGTTCTGGAGGCCGAGAAGTCCGAGGTCAAGGTGACAACTCCGAGTCCGGTGAGGCCCACTTTCCGCTTCATAAACGCAGCGTCTCGCGGTGTCCTCACACGGGGAACGGGCAGCGAGGTCACTGGGTCCCTTTTGTCAAGCCACCGCCCCCGCTGACGAAGGCTTTCCCCTGCTGACCTGGTCACCTCCCAGAGGCCCTACTTCCTGACGCCGTCACCGTGGGAGGGAAGGTTTCCACGTACGACCTGGGAGGGACACCAACGTGCAGACCACAGCCAGCCCTGACAGAGTCCGGAACCTCGCTCTGTCCTCTCGCAGCAGAAACGCTGCCACGGCTGCGGGCGCAGCTCCTCTGCCGCCATCTGCTCACGCGGCTGTTTCTCTCGCCAGCGCGGGCTTGTGAAAGTGGAACGTCTCATTCGCCTTTGTCCCCCGCTGCCGCGACAGTTCCTGGCCAGGATCGGTAACTTGGCCGCGGTTTTCGAGGGAACGAAGGCATGGATAAATAGCTGGGTGGCTGCAACCAGGAGCTGGTACGCTCGGATGCATAACTGAGGAGTTGATAAAGGGGCGACTTACAAAGGTGCAGCTGGGTCAGGGAAACCGGTAAGAAACAAGCAAGCGTCCCTGGGGCCAGCTACAGCAGGAGCTGTCACCACCTCTAGGCCTGAAGGTGCACAGGGAAAGAGTAGCTCCCAGAACCCAGCCACTGCAGGGGGACCAAGCGGTGGGAGGTGCGGCCTCCGTGGAGGACACGTCCCACCTGCAGTGACCTCGCAAGACGGGAGCTGAGGCATAAGTGCCCTGAACTTGCTCCCTCCTTCCCGTCTCCTGCTCCTGCCACTCGCGGCCCAGCCAACCAGAAGCCAAAGGGCGAGCGAGCCAGTCGGTGCGGGTGGCCTCCCTCAGGGCAGAGCAGGGGACGCAGTCGGTGCGGTGGCCTCCCTAAGCCCAGAGCAGGGGACTCAGTCGGTGCAGGCGGCCTCCCTCAGTGCAGAGCAGGGTTGGGAGGAGCCAGGAGCGGATCTGGACGAGCAAATGGAAAACATCCAACCCAGTCTCTCTCCCAAGAAAGGATCGTTGACTGCATTCTAAAGGTTAAGGAGTTCAAGAATATACTCAGAGAAAAAAAGATCTTAGCAGCTGGTAACAAACATGGTTCTGGGGAGAAACACTTTGATCAGCCAGTTGTGGTAAAAGAGCGGTGGGCGGGCACCCAGGCTCTTGGCAGAGGAAGCACATGTCTCATGATGACAAAGGACCGATAGGGAGGGAGAGGGGTTGATGCATTCTTGGGGTAGGTTTAAGAGTAGGAGGGAGACTTAGGAGAAAGATAAATCTGGTGGGGATTTGTCAGGTGAAATTCTGGGCCCTCTGTGTGATGAGCTATCTCCCTGTGATCTTATGAATCCATGGTAAGAATGGGGAAAAGACCATGATACGCTCAGTGTGGATGGATTTCTTACAGAAGCTGATACAGGAATCAGGTTTACATCAACAAGAAATACATATTCCTGAGTTAAACAGAGGAGGAACCGGGGTCCAGAGAGCTAGTGTGGTCCTAGACCAATGCCAGGAGAGACAGCACGACCCAACACCCAGTCTGTCTCCAACTTTGGGCTGCCCCAAAGTTTGGGCTGTCACGCTGCCCCTCCCATGATGTCTCTAACACAGAAGCAGAGAGGTAGGCATGTGCACACGCTCATACCTCCCTGAACACTGAAACTAACTCTATCGCCCTTGTCCTTTACAGATACATACTAATACAAGGGCTACATACTGCATGCCAAAGGCTTTACATGTGTGATCTCGACTAATCAAAGAATCCCAAGAAAGCTTCTATGACTATCCCATTTCACAGATGAGGGAATAGACTAGAAAGATGAAGCAACTTTCCCAACGTTGCATAATTCGGTAAGTTTGAATTCAGAATTCAAACTTAGGCAGTCTGTATTTCTAGATCACCTCAACAGCTATCCTGAATGCATTTCTTTGGTTTAAGCATTTAAAAAGGGAGGATTTAGGCTGGTCCAAGTGCAGTGGTGTTTTAAAAAGGAGGGTTTAGGCCGGGCGCGGTGGCTCACGCCTGTAATCCTAGCTCTCTGGGAGGCCGAGGCAGGCGGATTGTTTGAGCTCAGGAGTTCGAGACCAGCCTGAGCAAGAGCGAGACCCCGTCTCTACCAAAAATAGAAAGAAATTAATCGGACAACTAAAAATATATAGAAAAAATTAGCCGGGCATGGTGGCGCATGCCTGTAGTCCCAGCTACTCGGGAGGCTGAGGCAGGAGGATCGCTTGAGCCCAGGAGTTTGAGGTTGCTGTGAGCTAAGCTGACGCCAAGGCACTCTAGCCCAGGCAACACAGTGAGACTCTGTCTCAAAAAAAAAAAAAAGGAGGGTTTATACCTTTTTAAATGACCTACAAATCAAGGTGTTTTTTGAAGCTGGGTCGCTTCCAGCTATGGATCTGTTATCACGAGTCTCCCTTGATTTCTAGTCCCGATCCCTGCTGTCTCGCATACCACAGAGCCACTGCCATTGTATTCGTCACCTTTTCCCCTTGTGCGCAGAGCCAAGGGTCAGAAGAGGTTCCCCGTGATGCTCTCAGCAACAGCTGGTCTCCACGCTGGAGCCTCTCTGCAGGCTGCTTCGGGTCCAGGAGCCCAGAAAAGCAGGCAAGTTTCTTTTAATGAAGAAAAAGAAGAGGAAGTCTTGTTATTCTCTGTGGCTCCTGTTCCGAACAGGAATTTCTCCAGGCGCTTGGATTTTGGCAGCATTTCATCTCACCGTTACATCCAACAGGAGTGGCGTTCTGCCTTTATCTGGGCGGTCCGTGATGAGCACTTGGTCTAAAATGCTGGTTGGACATCTTAGGCTTCTCCGTAAAACACTTTATCCATGGATATCAAAGCATGTGTTAGTGTTGTTATTATATTTCACATCGCCTGTGAGTTTCGAGAAGGTATTATTATTCCGTTTTATAGACGGTAACCAAATGTCACACAGAAAAGCAAGTGACTTGTCTAAGTAACAAATCAGTGGCAAAACTGGGACCAATAGCCAGTGTTGCAGACACGAAGTGAAATTAATTCGTCTCCTAAAAATATCCTATTTTTTCTTCTCCCTGTGTCCGAAGCCACCTTTACCTAGAGGATAAACTACCAATATTTTAATGCTACATAGGACGGCAAGAAGCCAGCACCGACCTTCCATTATAACTGCAAAACCCAGCAGACAACAGCATTTGTTTTGGAGTCAAAAGAAGCCGAGTGCGAATCCCAGTTCCGTCACTTGCTAGCTATGAATTTGCGGGTAAATTCCCTTGCATCTGAGGCTTTGTTCTCTGTGAGAAGGTGGACCCTGCTAGTTGCCTGACCCATGTCTGCCCCTCTTTCTGTCTGTTACCAGAAACCCCACTGACCCAGAGCGTCGGTGTGCCGTGGACACTCCTGCTTCCCCAGACTCTCCCGGCGGGGGAGCCCCGTCCGTGTGCCAGGGCTCTGGGCGGCGAGCCGCGAGCCGAGGGTCCCAGAGAGCTTCGCTTCCCTCAGCAAGCGCCCACCCCGCCTCCTCTGCCTCTGCCTGCTGGGTCCCACTTTCCTGCCCCCAGACTTGAACGCTCATTTCCCTGGGTATTTTCATTACGTTATTTCTTGAATACAATAACTAGCTGAAGTGAGAATTCTTCTTCCTTCAATAGCAGCCAAAGGTACGTTTCCAAACTCCCTCCTCAGCACCCCCCTGCAGAGCCTGCCTTACCCAAATCGCACTTGAAAGCCTGAAGTTACGATTCATTTATGCTTTCAGGACGTCTCAGTGTTTTAGGAACAAGTTACACCATCAGCAGATGATCCAGCCCCGGTGTCCTAAAGAGGTCGGCGCCTTCCCTGCAAGAGGACAAGAAGGAAAGGGGCAAGGTGTCTGCTGTCCACACCGTCCTCTGTTCTTCCCCACGTGCTCCCCCAGGGGACCGCGCGGGTGGCTGTGCCAACGGGCCGTGCGCTCTCCGGCTTCTGGCTGGGTCCGGCGGGAGCCCTGGCGGAGACTGGCGGGAGGCAGGAGCGTGAGGTCAGGAATGTATTCCCCTGGCTCCTCCCTCAGGCAAGCTGTGTCCTCTCAGTCGAGGTCACAGATCCTCTCGAGTCATGTTTTCCGCGGAACTCTCCCTTTGGGTTCCAGCACCCCCACCCTCCCTCCGTCTCCCTGGGCCCGGTTTGGTTGCAGCTGTGCTGCTTCCGGCCCGGCCCGCGGCCTATGCCCGTGGTCTCCCCATGTCCCGTTCTGCCTTTGCAGATGTCCTTTCAGTAAACGCTCTTTGAATGATCCTGGTTCGAATGTGTCATGTTTCTCTGACAACGTTGACCGAGACAGACGAGAAGATCAGATGGCTCCTTTTGGCCTCTAAACAGCGCTGCTCAAATCTCGGCGTCCCGGGTCCTCACGCGGAAGGGTCAGCTGCTCGGGAACGCCGCCACCACCGCCCGGCCGCGCTAGTCCCCGCTCTGCCTCGACTGTCCTCGCCCCACGCTTTCTCCACCCTGCTTAAAACTCGCCTATTCTACATCCTTTTCCCGTGACTCAGTCTTCCAACAACGAGGGAATCCGCTGTGGGTACGTTACGAGAAGGCTACGCGGTGTTTAAAGACGCCCGTTGGCTCTCGTAGTCGCTACATTCCACTCTTGTCCCACAGACTGTAATTCATCAAACGGGGCGGATTCACCAAAAAGTACAGGTTCTACTTCATTACCTCACTGAAGAAAAACCAAAACAACAGGTTGCAGGTTTCAGGCTTTTGATGTTTGAAAATTATTGCCAACTGGGACGTATGACCTCAGTTTGCTCTGGGGCTTAAATAAAGGCAAACCTCTCGCTAAGATTGGAAATCACGGGCTGAGGAAGGAACCGAGTGGACGCATGTTGTCGCCCTTCTCCAGGTTTAGGCTTTAGCTTTTCAGGCCTCAAAATCGTTTTCTCAGAACACTCGGTGAATGTTGATTTTACAAGGACAGGCTCACTCTAACCAAAATATTAAGAAATTGAGGCTAGGTACAGCTCACCCCTGAAATCCTAGCACTTTGGGAGCCCCAGGTGGGAGGATCACTTGAGCCCACAAGTTTGAGACCAGCCTGGGCAACAGGGAGACCCCTATCTCTACAAAAAATAAAAAATTAGTGGGATGTGGTGGTGCACACCTGTAGCCCCAGCTGCTCAGGAGGCTGAGGCAGGAGGATCGCTCGAGCCCAGGAGTCTGAGGCTGCTGTGAGCTGTGATGACGCCCCCGCACTCTGATCTGGGCAACAATGAACGAGATGCAAGCACTCTCCCAAGAAGCTCACAGACGGTTTTAAAAAGTCAGAAGTGGTGAGATTTAAGCCCAGAGAAGAGCCCATCACTCACCAGACCCTTTCTACAACCTAAATGTATTAATACTAAGCTCTCCGTGCTCTAGAGACACAACCGCAGAGATTTTCAGACCAGCGCAGCCTCTCTGCAGGCACTAGATATTAAATAAGGATGTGCCTGCCTGTCTGCCGATCTGTGCCACTGGTCACTGCCTCGTGCCACCCTCAGGTCCCCTCTGCTGACAGCTACCTGCCCAGATGACATTGCTGTCACCAGGGCTCAAAACAGGCTGGAGCCGCCCGTTGGTGAGTAGTCCTGTCACACGGCAGCTACACTGCAGCACGTGCCCAGGTACGCCCGCGCCAGGTCTGTATCCTTGTACTGGTCTCAGAATGTACTGGGGCTGGATGTGCCCATTCCCATTTTATTAATGCCTACCGTTCCATTTCCCACCATAATCATTTATACAATTGTCTATCAGGTCTCGCCTTCTAAAGTAAAAATTAACAAAGCTCAAGACAGACCTGACTGGATCACAGGCTGGATATAATCTTTAAAAAGATTACAACTAGAAATAATAATAGTCCTGTCGCCTAGGATTTAAGAAACCCTTTCCAAGAAGACAAGAGTCTTGGGTGCTTTAGAA
>NW_012149097.1:620929-623043 GCF_000956105.1 Propithecus coquereli
AGCTAGGCTGACGCCACGGCACTCACTCTAGCCCAGGCAAAAGAGTGAGACTCTTGTCTCAAAAAGAAAAAAGAAAATGGGAACGGAAGAACTATGGCAGCCGGTACAACATGGCCACTGGGCGGGTCAACTGCGACTCACCTTCAGCCTCACCTCCTGCCCCTGCCCCACCTGGAAATGGCCCAAAATGTTTCCCTGGAGCAGCAAGATGAACGTGTCTGCGCCTGGAGCCCGGCCCGCGTTCGGGCACAGCAAGCGCCGCTTCCCAGAGCCGGCAGCTTGGCCTGTGACGCCTTCCACCCTCGCGCCTCTTCAGTGTGCGGAGGAGACAGGACAGGAGCTCAGGCCGGGCAGGGGGGCCGCGGGCAGGGCTTTCCCCATCCGGGCACTACGGCTGCTGCCCGCCAGGCCGAGGGCCGCGCTGCGAGTGCTCGCCTGCCGCGTCCTGCGGGAGCAGTCCCCGTGTCCCGGCGTCCGAGGGTGCTGGTGCCCGACGTGGCGCGAGCTGGCGCCGAGAGCAAATGCAGGCAGACACAGGTGACTTTCTGAGCCCAGCGTTTGGGGACTGTGATTTTTCCTCCCATCCCTTTCAGCGACACCTTCCTCTAAGCCCTTCAGGAATCTAATGATCTCATTTGCTTTTCTGAGTCCTCCTCCGCCATCCCTGTCAAAATCCTCCGGCATGGAAGCAGGGAAATTACCCCGACCTGCATCATTAACGGAGCGTAATCCATAGCCCCTTTCTGGAAATCAGGTAAACACTACATAAATTTTAAAATGTGTGTTCTCTTAGACCCAACATTTTCACTTCCGGAAATGCATCCTAAAGAAACGATTACACAGGCAAGCAGAAATGTATGTACAAGAATGTTTAGTGCTGTTTGATTTAAAATACTTAACAACTGGAAATAACATAGGCGTCTATCAGAAGGGGATGGGATCAATGGATTATCACTTAAGCATGCGATGAAACACTCTGCAGCCATTAGAAAGAAGGAAGTAGATCCATGTCCGTTGTCACTGACATATGCCCCGATGCAATGTCGAATGAGGAAAGTAGGTTGTAGAGGAGTATTTAGAGTAGGATCCCAATTAAGCAAAAAGTTTGTGTTTATACTTGCATAAAAAGAATGAAATGATAAATATTCTGCTGACAGTGGTATCTCTGAGGAGTAGCACTATGGGCATTACCCACCTTCTCTGTATTGTTTACATTTTTACAAAGGAGATACAGTAACAGAAGTATATTTTGATACACTTTTTAAGACCTTCTCTCAGGAAAATATATGCAAAACCTTCGCACTGACAGTGACTTGTATTTGTAAAGAGCTTCGCGATTTTATTTTCTCCTTAATTTGTTCAGTCTTCACAGCCCCGTGAGGTAGGAGAGGTGGATCTTAGTATTTATTGTCAAAGATAAATAAAGCCATACATCCGTTAAAGTGGTGAAAACAGATTTTATTCAGTGACCACTCATGGTAGGAGAAAGAATTGGGCTCTATTCTGATTTGTGCAGAGGTGATTGGGCGTTTTAAAGGGAAAAATTAGGCCAGGCCAAGCGGCTCACGCCCAGCACTTTGAGACACCGAGGTGGGAGGATGGCTTGAGGCCAGGAGTTTGAGACCAGTTTGGGCAAATAGTGACACTCAGTCTTTACGGGGTTGGGGGGACTTAGCGGTGGTGGTGACGTAGCACCTGTAGTTCTAGCTACCCGGAAAGTGAGGCTGGAGGACGGCTTGAGCCCGGGAGCCTGAGGCTGCAGTGAGCTATGACTGGGCCACTGCACTCCAGCCTGGGTGACAGAGCGAGACCCTGTTTCTAAAAAACAATTTTCTAAATAAAGGGGAAAATGAGGGAGTAGAGGGGGAGAATGAGCTAGACTCAAGTGAAACATTACGAAGCTCTGGTCACTGGGCAGGGTAACTTTGATCATGCCAGCTGTGTCTGCCAGCTGGCGATTATCAGAAGTCAGGAGACAGCAGCCCTCTCCTTCCTGACCATTACATTCCAAATGCGGAGAGCTAGGAACACTCATGCACTGCTGGTGGGACTGCAAACTAGTGCAACCTCTGTGGAAAGCAATATGGAGATACCTTAAAGAGATACAAGTAGAA
>NW_012149097.1:623093-625023 GCF_000956105.1 Propithecus coquereli
CTGGGAAAAATACTACCAAATTCTCAATACTAAATACTTAATACTAAAGTACTTCAGGGATAGCAGAGTAGGTCTTGGAATGATCACGTAGGGGCCCTCAGGACTTCAAGAAAAGATACAGACTGGGTGCCGTGGCTCATTCCTGTAATCCCAGCACTTTGGAAGGCTAAGGCAGGAGGATTGCTTGAGGCTGGAAGTTCAAGATCAGCCTGGGCAATGTAGTGAGACCCTATCTCTACAAAAAATTTAAAAAATCAGCCAAGCATGGTGGCAAACGCCTATAGTCCCAGCTACTCAGGAGGCTGAGGCAGGAAGATCACTTGGACCCAGGAGTTTGAGGTTGCAGTGAGCTGTGATGACGCCACTGCACTCCAGCCTGGGCAACAAAGCGAGACCCTGTCTCAATAGAAAAGAAAAGATATAACATTCCTATAAGGGAATTACAGTTGTATGGAATAGAATCAAATCAAAATGTAAGGGACAATACTAACTCTCTCTAGTAGCAATGGAAATGAATGAGGAGTAGAAACAAACAACAAAAAACAACTACATGGATCACGTTAACTAGAGAAAGCTATTTGGGGACAAGCTGATGCTCCATATTTAATCAGCTCTGGATGGGACAATGCTCAGAGCGAGACCTGCTGTTCTGCATTCATGCTGTCCAAGCATGGACATTCTGATTACCATTCAGTTTCCCAGGTACTCTGCTAACAGGAAAAGCGTGTTTTTGCTGGCAGGCAAGAACATTCTAGATCCAAGGAAGGAAAATCCTCTGTATAAATTAATTAGTTGGTATCCCCATCTCCCTTCACTAAGAGGCTGTTCTACTCCATGTGATAGACTCTAGCTCTGGACTGACAGAGCTGAGGTTCTGACCTTGAACTCCAGTGACCCCGCAAAGGTGCCATCACCATGAACTCTGCCAACATATCCAGCCAGCCTCCCTTGTTAGCATTTCAGGGACCTCTCCAATTTCTGCAAGATAAACTAACAAATATCTGTTGAGCATAATCGCAGGGCCTTGAATATGGTAGGTTATTTGCCCTCTGAGATGGGACAATCTCATTGGCCTCAACAAACCAGGAGTAGTAGGCATTAAAGATTTCATTAAATGAAGCCAGGTGCGGTGGTGCATGCCTATAGTCCTACCTCCTTGGGAGGATGAGAGGGGAGAATCCCTTGAGCTCAGGAGTTCAAGTCCAGCCTCGGCAACACAGTAAGACCTAGTCTCTTTAAAAACGCCTTCGCGATTTTATTTTCTCCTTAATTTGTTCAGTCTTCACAGCCCCGTGAGGTAGGAGAGGTAGACCTTAGTATTTACTGTCAAAGATAAATAAAGCCATGCATCCGTTAAAGTGGTGAAAACAGATTTTATTCAGTGACCACTCACGGTAGGAGAAAGAACTGGGCTCTATTCTGATTTGTGCAGAGGTGATTGGGCGTTTTAAAGGGAAAAATTAGGCCAGGCCAAATGGCTCATGCCCAGCACTTTGAGAGGCCGAGGTGGGAGGATGGCTTGAGGCCAGGAGTTTGAGACCAGTTTGGGCAAATAGTGAGACTCGGTCTTTACGGGGTTGGGGGGACTTAGCGGTGGTGGTGGCATAGCACCTGTAGTTCTAGCTACCCAGAAAGTGAGGCTGGAGGATGGCTTGAGCCCGGGAGCCTGAGGCTGCAGTGAGCTATGACTGGGCCACTGCACTCCAGCCTGGGTGACAGACCGAGACCCTGTCTCTAAAAAACAATTTTCTAAATAAAGGGGAAAATGAGAGAGTAGAGGGGGAGAATGAGCTAGACTCAAGTGAAACATTACGAAGCTCTGGTCACTGGGCAGCGTAACTTTGATCATGCCAGCTGTGTCTGCCAGCTGGCGATTATCAGAAGTCAGGAGACAGCAGCCCTCTCCTTCCTGACCATTACATTCCAAATG
>NW_012149097.1:625073-625511 GCF_000956105.1 Propithecus coquereli
GTGTGTATCAAGTGCTGTTCCAAAACCTTTATGGTGTATCATCTCATTTAATACACCTGTAACCCCGTGAGGCAGTGCTGCAGGTGGCAGTGTCCTGGAAGCACAGTCCGAGACAAAGTTTAGGGCATGCAGTGTTCATTAGGAAATGCCCTTGAGACCAACACCCAGGAAGGGGGAAGAGAAACAGGGTTGGATGGAGGGAATTGAGCTACGATGCAGGCCCAGCAACGGCCTCAGCAGCTGGAGGCTCTGGGGCCAGAATGACCCACTGGGGTTGTCCTGTGTTGGACCAAAGTGACCAGGCCGTTCTTTCTTTCTTTCTTTATATATTTATTATCATTTCGGCATATTACGGGGGTACAAATGTTTAGGTTACATATATTGCCTTTGCCCCACTCAAGTCAGAGCTTCAAGCGTGTCCATCCCCCAGATGGTGCG
>NW_012149097.1:628986-647513 GCF_000956105.1 Propithecus coquereli
CCCGGCACAGTACTTCAGCATGCGTAACAGCACAAGCAGCAAAGTGCACAAACGACATCTCAGGAAATGACAGGGCCTGAAAAGCCAAATATGTTAACAAGTCAAGGGGGGCAAGTATGTGGCCAAAGTGGCAGGCAGCTTCCCACCCTCCATTCCGAAAGGGGATGGGGCTCATTCTCAATTTTGTTCATCACAGTCATGGGAAAGCCGCCTGGTTCAACGGCACAAGGAGGGCAGAGCCAGGCTCCCGGACTTGCCTGTGAGCCTCCTAATAATGCCTACAGAGAAAGGACGTACCTCTCAGTTTCCACCTCGCTTCCTCATCCCCACGTCCATTGGCTTAGTTCAGTCTTTCCTCGCCTCTTGGATTTTTGCAGGGTGCCTACCTGCTCCAGTGCATCTTCTAAATAGCTGCCAGAATTAGCTTTCTTAACACACACTTTTTAGTTCCAGGAAATGGAAAAAATAAAAAGGGCTGGAGACAGGTGCAATGTTTAGATTAGGCAGAGACTTGCATGGCGTGATACAGTTTTCTCCTGATTGAAGGGGATCCATTGAACAATTTTTCAGGATAGTCCAATTTGCTTATTTTAAAAGGATATGCCGGCAGCAAGAGATCAGGCGTAAGCTTGGAGACTGCAAGATCAGTAAGACATTGCCATAACCCACTGATACCAAGTGCAGATTGGAACCAAGCCAGGGGCCGAAAAAGAAGAGACACATGTAACAACACAAATGAAATCATACAAATGATAGAGGCTGGCAACCTCCAGTAAACAAACAGGCATAAGGAGATCAGGGTATCACCTAAGTTTTCAACTTGAGTAGACAGAATTCTTACTCACTGAGAAAGACATACAGAACAGCAGGTTGGGGAGTACTGAGAAACTTCCAAGTGGCATGGCCAGTTGTGAAAAAATAGGTTGGGAGCTCAGTACAAGGTCTAGACTCAACATACTAAAAACCAGATGGGGGAAAAGATGAAGCCATGAAGAGATTCACCAGAAAGAGCATCTAGTAAGAAAAGCAATACAACCTGGAGGAACTAAAGGTGGTGGTCTCGAGACTTGGAAAGCCGCAAATAATTCTTACATGTCAACAAATCAAAATCTAAAAGCAGAATATATTGCCTACGATTTACTGAAATTATTTAGTAAGAGAGGCAGTCATCCTCAAGTAGAGATTCTCCACTGGGAGAGTAGGAAAACATGGCTATGCCTGTATCTCCAGAAGAGAAGTTCTGACAAGAAAACCATATTCTGTATACATGATTCCCGAACCAACTAGGGAAAACAAAAGTCTACAAAAACCAAACGAGATGGATAGGGAACCCATGGGGAGAAAAAAGGACCATCACTTGCGAAACCACCTGAGACTTGGAAAAAGAGGTCCCCAAGGGCCAGAACCTGGCAGGGCTCCTTCACAGCTAACACATGATGCTTATTCATCAAGCAACTTTCTGATTAGAATTTGGTTTGTCTCCAGAAAGAGACTGGACTGATCTGCCAACCTGAGCATTCTGGTCTACTTGATACCTGTTGCCTTTCACTCTTAATTAATAGGTATTATTCTGGTAAAACACCAGTCTCAGAGAGCTTGCTTAACAGGAGTCCACCCCAGATAAAGGTTAACTCTCAAGTGACAGATTCACGTTCGGTATCTCCAAGGCTAAGGGCCAAACTGTGGTGAGGAACCATTACTCAGAGAACTTCTGGTAGCCAGTGAGAAGGCTTACCCTGGAACCACTCCAGCCTCACTCAAAGCCTTCTCATTGAAATACAGCAAGTACTTTTATAGAAAGATTAAAAATTAAGATGTGATTGCAAACAAGGAGAATTCATCAATAATTTTATTTTGAATTATAATGTAATTATTACTTCAAAAAGGGTCACTTCTGAAAACATCCAATGGATGTTGACTTACCAGTAAAAAAGTCATCGATGTATGATTTATAATTCAGAATACACAATAAATTATATTTACATGCAATGACTAGACTATCACACACACACAAGGTAAAAAAATACAGTATTTTTATGTACATTTTTAAAGATTTACATTTTCATATACAGTTTATAAAAATTAAAAATTCTCTGTACAAAACCTTACGTGTACAGAGTTTACATATCCCCATTCTTATGGCTGTATCATCACACAGATTTGCTTAAAACTATAATACTACAAACACTTGGGTTCTTTTCACTTCATATTCAATCTTGGCACCCATATGCTAATACATTATTTTTGAAATGTGAATTACAAAGGAAATAAAATGCAATCATGCAGACATTTTTTAATATAAGAAAATGAGATAAAAAGTACTACTAGATCAACACTTACCAATCCCACAGGGCTTCTCATCTCTCGGTGCTCCAGCCTGAGCTTCCTTACGGCAAGGTGGCTGGCTCCCAAGAGGGAAGAAAGGGAAGCTGCCAGTCCTCTTAAAGCCAGGACTTGGACACAGGCTGAGTTTCTTTCACTGCACTCTCGTAGGCAAAGCCAGCCACAAGGCCTGCCAAAATTCAGGAGAAACAGACTCCACTTTTTGGAAAGAGCAGTAAGTGGGTGAAGACTCATTGGCTGTCACATTTTCTACCACACAATTTGATTTGTTGAACACAAAGTAACTTTTTGATCATTTCTGGTAAGAAATAATGCGATCCATCTGCCTCAGCCTCCTGAGTAGCTGGGACTACAGGTGTGTGTCACCATGTCCAGCTAATTGTTTCTATATATTTTTAGTTGTCCAGCTAATTTCTCTCTACTTTTAGTAGAGACGGGGTCTCGCTCTTGCTCAGGCTGGTCTTGAACTCAACGTCTTACGCTTCTTGAATGAGGTGCACATAATTGTAGCCGTGGACTGTGGCCCCCACATGCCCTATTAATGACCTGAAATCCTAACTTCAGAGAGGCTGAATCCGTCCTCCCGTGCGTGGAAGTTCACCTTCTCAAACTACGAATCGCTGCAACCAAGAATGGGAAAGACATTGTCAGATGTGATCTGTGTAGAGAAATTTCTGAGATGTATTCACCCAGCATTACTCTAGACACCTTGAAGGAGGTACAGGAAGCAGAGTACATGGGCTCTTCTCATGAGAAGCTTAGAGTTTAAGCAAGAGGATAAACCACAAACACGTGAAATAATTCCTGGAAAAATCCCAGAGCAGTAAATGAGTACGTGTGAGATGATCAGTACATTGGATAATAGTAAAACAGGCAAAGGGCACACAAGCCTTTAACAAAACAGTCCTCTGTCGCCGCAGGGTTCCACGCCCATTCACACCGAATGACTCTGAGTCTTGGACCCAGAATAATAAAGTTTAAACTGTAACCTAAGTGTAAAAGAATGGGTGTTGGGAAAGATCCACAGGCCTGAGTACAAAGAATTTTCCAGGGTAAATTAAAATCCCCAGCTTTTAATGAGCCCTTATTTTCTCTGCCAATATGCTGCCTTGGATTTTTACATTACTGCTTTAGTCTGGCTCCCAAGTAAACAAAGATATTTTAACTGTAAATCTTAGCCACTTTCCCTTTCTATGGGTGAGAGCACTTAAGAATTGAACAACAGAATACGGTGCTTTATTTTACTGGTATTATGAGTAGGATTTTCCTTAAAAGAACTTTTATTATTTCATTCATTCAACAACTGTTTGGTGAGTACCATCAACTGTGGGGTAGTAGTTTAGCGTTGTGTTTAAGAGCAGAGTGTTTGGCAGACAGACTTGGTATGAATTATAGCCTTGCCAGTAACTACATCTGTTACCAAGGTACTGACTTCTCTAATCCTTAGTTTCTTCATATGTAAAACGGGACTAATAGTAGTACTTGTCTAATAGCACTGTGGTGAGTATTAAATAATTCATGACGGTTCCTGGAACATAGTAAGTGGTCAGTAAAGCTACTTGTTACCAGTAATAGCAGCAGGAGGCGAAGGGCCAGAGATTGTGCTGAGTTCCCGGCGTTCGACAGAGAACAGGAGAGACAAACAGCCCCTGCCTTCCCGGAGCGTACAGGTAAGGTTAGCAGACAGGGCGGACAGACAAGCAAGATATTAACTGCTAGAATAAGAAAAAATATAGGGTTTTAATGGAAACATGTAGCACTGACAAGGAAAGTCAAGTAGTTCCAGAAAGATTTCTTGGAAGAGAAGATTATCACACCCTTTAAAAATTTTATTATTTGCTGTGAGTTGCTGGGTTCCACTACTAGACTGTAAGTTCCTTAAGGGCAGGGATGTTGTGTATTGTGTCCGGCATTATACAGCAGGCACTTGGTGTAGTACTGGGCACGTAGGAGGCATTCCAATATTTGGTGGATGAATGAATGAATGAATGAAGGGACTCCTAGGGTGATTAAGTAGGAGTTTGAGGATGACAGGGTGTTCCAGACTGAGGAAACGGTGTGCATGAAGGCTCTGAAGGGAGCGAAAGCATGGTGAGCGGGAGGAGCTGAGATGCAGTGCGGGTGGAAAGGATGGGGATGTGGATGCCATGAGGCAAGGCTAAAGATGGAGCAGGGCCCAAATCAAGCGGGGTCTTGTAAGCCATTGCAAGGAATTTGAACTTGACGCTCAGGAGCAGTGAGAGGCCAACAAGGATTTTAATCAGAGGGAGGATATAATAAGTGAGTTTTTAAAAGTTTGTTCTTTATTCTGTTAATACACTAATAATTCAAATCAATTTTAGGAAAAAATGGGAACTACAGATAATTTTTTTTAAAATCACCTGTGGTCTCCATTTGACCATAAATAACAAGCAATCTGGCCAGACGTGGTGGCTCATGCCTATAATCCTAGCACTCTAGGAGACCGAGGCAGGAGGATCACTTGAGGTCAGTTCAAGACCAGACTGAGCAAGAGACCCCATCTCTACCCAAATTAGATAAAATTAGCTGGGCATGGTGGTGCACGCCTGTAGTCCCAGCTACTTCAGAGGCTGGGAGGCAGGAGGATCGCTTAAGCCCAAGAGTTTGAGGCTGCAGTGAGCTATGATGACGCCACTGCACTCTACCCAGGGTGACAGAGCAAGACCCTGTCTCAAAAAACAAAACAAAACCAAAAAAAACCCAAAACAAAAACAAATAACAAGCAATCTGTCTCAGTTATCTATTGCTGTACAACAAAGCACCTCAAAACCTAGTGGCTTAAAACAACGGTTTATTATTTTTCATGCTCTGAGTTGTTCAGAATGAGCTGAGTGGTTCCTCTGTTCTGTGGTGTAGCTGTGGAGACAGCCACATTTCAGCTGGGAGTTCAGGTGAGGCTAGAGCTTTCAAGACGGTCTTCCATTCTCAAGAGCCTTTCTCCACATGGCTTCTCATCTCTCGGTGCTCCAGCCTGAGCTTCCTTACGGCAAGGTGGCTGGCTCCCAAGAGGGAAGAAAGGGAAGCTGCCAGTCCTCTTAAAGCCAGGACTTGGACACAGGCTGAGTTTCTTTCACTGCACTCTCGTAGGCAAAGCCAGCCACAAGGCCTGCCAAAATTCAGGAGAAACAGACTCCACTTTTTGGAAAGAGCAGTAAGTGGGTGAAGACTCATTGGCTGTCACATTTTCTACCACACAATTTGATTTGTTGAACACAAAGTAACTTTTTGATCATTTCTGGTAAGAAATAATTAGGAAAACTGAGTTCAAAAATGACAAATGCAAACCGCCTTGACCTTATTCATATAGGAATCTAAGTGGGTTGCCTAAATAAGCTGACAATTTGCATGTGTGGTGAAGGAGGTGGAAGTAGGGGCAACACCATATTGGAACCTAGTGTTGAAAGGAATTGAAGGAAAAAAGCAGATACTAGACCAAGAAAATGGGTGAAATTGTTGAGAAGTATTCTGCAACCAATTTCTCTACAGTTAACTTGAGTATGTATCAACCCCGAGTTTGACAAGTAGCTAAAATACATCATTTGTCCATTCTCGCTTCCTGGGGGAAGGAAGCAGAAGCGGAGTCAAATGGCGGAGACCCAGGGCCCCGGCACAGTACTTCAGCATGCGTAACAGCACAAGCAGCAAAGTGCACAAACGACATCTCAGGAAATGACAGGGCCTGAAAAGCCAAATATGTTAACAAGTCAAGGGGGGCAAGTATGTGGCCAAAGTGGCAGGCAGCTTCCCACCCTCCATTCTGAAAGGGGATGGGGCTCATTCTCAATTTTGTTCATCACAGTCATGGGAAAGCTGCCTGGTTCAACGGCACAAGGAGGGCAGAGCCAGGCTCCCGGACTTGCCTGTGAGCCTCCTAATAATGCCTACAGAGAAAGGACGTACCTCTCAGTTTCCACCTCGCTTCCTCATCCCCACGTCCATTGGCTTAGTTCAGTCTTTCCTCGCCTCTTGGATTTTTGCAGGGTGCCTACCTGCTCCAGGGCATCTTCTAAATAGCTGCCAGAATTAGCTTTCTTAACACACACTTTTTAGTTCCAGGAAATGGAAAAAATAAAAAGGGCTGGAGACAGGTGCAATGTTTAGATTAGGCAGAGACTTGCATGGCGTGATACAGTTTTCTCCTGATTGAAGGGGATCCATTGAACAATTTTTCAGGATAGTCCAATTTGCTTATTTTAAAAGGATATGCCGGCAGCAAGAGATCAGGCAAGATCAGTAAGACATTGCCATAACCCGCTGATACCAAGTGCAGATTGGAACCAAGCCAGGGGCCGAAAAAGAAGAGACACATGTAACAACACAAATGAAATCATACAAATGATAGAGGCTGGCAACCTCCAGTAAACAAACAGGCATAAGGAGATCAGGGTATCACCTAAGTTTTCAACTTGAGTAGACAGAATTCTTATTCACTGAGAAAGACATACAGAACAGCAGGTTGGGGAGTACTGAGAAACTTCCAAGTGGCATGGCCAGTTGTGAAAAAATAGGTTGGGAGCTCAGTACAAGGTCTAGACTCAACATACTAAAAACCAGATGGGGGAAAAGATGAAGCCATGAAGAGATTCACCAGAAAGAGCATCTAGTAAGAAAAGCAATACAACCTGGAGGAACTAAAGGTGGTGGTCTCAAGACTTGGAAAGCCGCAAATAATTCTTACATGTCAACAAATCAAAATCTAAAAGCAGAATATATTGCCTACGATTTACTGAAATTATTTAGTAAGAGAGGCAGTCATCCTCAAGTAGAGATTCTCCACTGGGAGAGTAGGAAAACATGGCTATGCCTGTATCTCCAGAAGAGAAGTTCTTACAAGAAAACCATATTCTGTATACATGATTCCCGAACCAACTAGGGAAAACAAAAGTCTACAAAAACCAAACGAGATGGATAGGGAACCCATGGGGAGAAAAAAGGACCATCACTTGCGAAACCACCTGAGACTTGGAAAAAGAGGTCCCCAAGGGCCAGAACCTGGCAGGGCTCCTTCACAGCTAACACATGATGCTTATTCATCAAGCAACTTTCTGATTAGAATTTGGTTTGTCTCCAGAAAGAGACTGGACTGATCTGCCAACCTGAGCATTCTGGTCTACTTGATACCTGTTGCCTTTCACTCTTAATTAATAGGTATTATTCTGGTAAAACACCAGTCTCAGAGAGCTTGCTTAACAGGAGTCCACCCCAGATAAAGGTTAACTCTCAAGTGACAGATTCACGTTCGGTATCTCCAAGGCTAAGGGCCAAACTGTGGTGAGGAACCATTACTCAGAGAACTTCTGGTAGCCAGTGAGAAGGCTTACCCTGGAACCACTCCAGCCTCACTCGAAGCCTTCTCATTGAAATACAGCAAGTACTTTTATAGAAAGATTAAAAATTAAGATGTGATTGCAAACAAGGAGAATTCATCAATAATTTTATTTTGAATTATAATGTAATTATTACTTCAAAAAGGGATCACTTCTGAAAACATCCAATGGATGTTGACTTACCAGTAAAAAAGTCATCGATGTATGATTTATAATTCAGAATACACAATAAATTATATTTACATGCAATGACTAGACTATCACACACACACAAGGTAAAAAAATACAGTATTTTTATGTACATTTTTAAAGATTTACATTTTCATATACAGTTTATAAAAATTAAAAATTCTCTGTACAAAACCTTACGTGTACAGAGTTTACATATCCCCATTCTTATGGCTGTATCATCACACAGATTTGCTTAAAACTATAATACTACAAACACTTGGGTTCTTTTCACTTCATATTCAATCTTGGCACCCATATGCTAATACATTATTTTTGAAATGTGAATTACAAAGGAAATAAAATGCAATCATGCAGACATTTTTTAATATAAGAAAATGAGATAAAAAGTACTACTAGATCAACACTTACCAATCCCACAGTTACCTAGTTGTGTTCAACCTCCTGCACTGCTTTCATACAGACACATGCAAAACTAGCAGATTACGAATTTTTTAAATACCATTAAAATAATACTATAGTCTGACGATACTAGGCATTAGGAATGCAACTAACAGCCTTAGCCTGTCGATTATTTCTGCTTTAGCAGAAACTTTAATGAAGACATTACATACCAAAATTCACAGAAATGTCAATATAATTACTAAATTTATAGGAACTGCATCAGATACACACTGATCATTTAAAAAAACAAAACCAAAAATGGTGTTTGACATTTAAGAGTATATTCTCTGTTCTGAGAAAGGAAGGAGGGGAAATCTGAGATAAACCACTACAGGGTTATCCATTGTCCCTGCTAAGGAAGCACTTGCACACTTCCGATCTGCTTCAATAAAGACACCTGAAGGCTTTATAAATGTTCAAGCTACACTATTTATCCTTAAAAATTTTTATGAAAAGTAATAAACTGAAGGTATAAGCACCTTCCCTCCTACCCCAAGTACCTAAAGATCCAAGAGAAAAATAAAGTGCCAATGTCTAAATTACTGTTATATTTAAGAGGCACTAACCCATTTGATGGCTTAGGATAAATATGAAAATAGGCCAGATCTGATCTGAATAATAAATAGAAGGCAGGTATTCCAGTCTATGTGATTCCTGCCTAGATGGGGGCTGAACCAGAAAACTACCTACTCCCCCATTTATTGCTTTGAAACTTGTACATGTAAATTCTAACACAGAACGACCAGATTTCTAAGATGGGAAGCGCAGTGTCTGTGCCACTTTGAAGTTGAAAAAGAAGGTACACTCTCGATCACCGGGAGGAGAGCTGCTGAAACTCTCCTCCCCACAGCTCATATCTTCACACGAGTCTTCACTAAAAGGAAAAAGACAGACAAAAGAGGATAGCATTACTTAAACTACACTGAAATGTTTGACGAGCAAAATAAAACCGCTATATGAGTATTTCTAATCTTAGGATTTTTTTATATTCAAAATGTAAGCTTTACAGAGACCACATTTAGAACTTATAAGGACTTCCTAAAGTGAAGTCTATAGTAATTTCATCAGAAAATGCAGATTTTCTTAAGAAGTTTAAACAAATTACTGTTTGCCAAACTATTATTCTTGTACCAATGAATAACTATCGGCAACTAACTGTAGCACTCTACATATTTTAAATCCGATAAATGCAGACTACAGACAACATATCTTGTATCACAGCATCTATTTAGATGTCTTTCCTACGTCAGTAATGGCATCACTGATACTCTCAAATATCAAAGCAAGAAACTAACAAGCTATGAAAATGAAACTTCTGGTCCTTTATCTCTACAGCATAGAACAGTCAAATTTAGTAAAATTAAATAACTCACTTTACAAACAGAAATAATTAAACTGAATAAGACGACAACATTGGACAAAACTGTAAGAACATCTATAGAAGTCTGCCCCGTGAGTGCTGGTGGTTCCCTTTACTGCCTAGGCCAGGGGCACCTCGATCTCTTCCCTATAGCACCGTATCAGGAATTCAAACTAACATTAAAAAGCCCAATATGCTGTTGCAGTCTTCAGGTTTTCTTTCTTTCTTTCCTTTCTTTCTTTCTTTTTTTCACTAAACTCTATTTCAAAGAGCAAGGGGAAAATAAATGAATAAATAAACAAACAAAATTTTAAAAAGAGCAAGGGAGATGAGAAGGAAGATGAAAAACAACCAGTTTTTAGAGGAGGAGGGAGGCCTTATAAATCATTACCTATTTCAACAAAACTACTTCTGGTTAATTTTCTTACCTGAAGAAATGATGTTAGAGTAGGGCTTTCTCTGATGCCTTATTTTGTATTAATCCACCATAGTTCTGTTTTGAGTATAAAATCAGTAATATTTACTCTGGGGATGTTTAATTAGTCAAGGAACCTGCTTACCTTTCACTTCCATCAAAACAACCCCCCTCAGGTATTGTTGGCAGCTCAGGAACACTATAGTAGCTGTTATGGAGGTTCTGGGCTGTGCGCCTTGAAACAATCCAAACCAACTTCTTAAGATCTGGTTTGCAACATTCAGGAGAAGAATATTCGGCGAGACATTTAGAAACTAACTCCCTCCAGTAAAAGAACTCGGTGTCATTAATCTGAAAAGAAGTATTTATGAAGAAATTATAGCAGTGCCTCCCAAACCTTGCTGCACCTTGGAATCACCAGGCAATCTGCAAAGAAATACTGACGCCTGGCTCCCAACCCAGATGTTCCGATTTAATTGATAAGGAGTGTGACCTGGGCAACAAGTTTGTAAAGCTCCCCAGGTGATTTCAATGTGCAGCCAAAATTTGGAAACCACTGGTTTGGAGGAAGAGAACCATTAAGTATAATTTACATAGGATTCGGTACATAGAGAAGCTCTCTCTGTCTACTCTAAGAAAACACACTGGCCTAAAAACTTTCTAGGTCTGTTAATAATCCAACTATTTTAACAGTCTCAATGCAAAGGAATTTAACATTCCTTCTGTTACAGAAACATGTTGTTATAGAAACCAATTTATTGTTTGGATTGCTAATAATATATATTTACATTACAACACCAGACACAAACTAAAGGAGAAGTGAGCAAAAGAAGAGAATTTTCCCAAAAAGTTCCTCCACCACTGGGGAATGCCCCAGTTTATTTCAAGGAATCAATTTTCACTGAAGATGTTTCTAGATATTGCTATCAATAAAAAGTTCAGATGAAAACTAATAAAATCATGGTAAAAACAAAACCTATAAAGTTATCTATGTTACAAACAAAATGTACTTACACACATGTACTTTCACCACAAGAAGATGATTTGTCTGTGTATCACCTTGGCCTCCATCTCCACCTGATACGGCTGCACCTTAACCCCCTGCTACTCTGACTTCCATCACTCCCTTCTCACTGCTCTGCCACCACCTCCAAGGTACCCAGGGACCTCCTTCAGTTTTCACTATATTGAACCTCTCATCAAAATCCAATACTCTTGACCACCTTTTTCTTAAAAACCTCTTTCCAATTTGACGCTGTTCTTAATTGTCAGGATGTACCTTCCTTCACTTGGCTCCCAGTGGGAGCAAGGCCAATGCTGAAAGCCCCAGAGCTTCAAATGACACCCTACTCAAAGGATTCCACAAATTTCTTATGGTTTCAACAACTGCTTCTTCATGAGAAATTCCAAATCTCAATCTCCAACTACGGTTTATCTTCTGAATTTTTATTCCAGACAGCCAAATACCTGCTAGACACCTACCTACCTGGGTTACAAGCACCTAAAATCATACTTTCATGACAAATTAACATCTCCCAAATTTCTTGCCAATGATGCCAATATTCTCTCCACCATTAGGTCCAAATTTTGGTCATTCATGACTCCCTGCCTCATTTCCATGCTTAGCTTCCAAAACTACTGTTTCAGTTTGATAGCCTTACTCCTGCTTGTGACCATCACCCAGACACTCTATCTGGAAGCCTACTCTAAAATGACTTCTTGGGTACAATGAACACTATTCTGGTGACAGGCACACCAAAAGCCCTGACTTAAGCATTATACAAGGTATCCATGCAACAAAAACATCTCTACCCACTTAATATTTTGAAATTTGAAAAATAAAATTTAAAAAATACATAACTCATTACCAAAAATACAAAAAATTTTTAAAAATAAAATGACTTCCCAAACCTGTCTAGTGCACCAATTTCTTGGCCATAAGCCTTTGCTGGCCGAACCTTCACTGTCAAAGATGCTTTTGCTCCAGCCAGGCTCCCAGTCACAGTGCTTCTGATCGGCCCTACTTCTTTGCTAATGAAACCCCAAAGACTCCCTGTATTCATTATTACCCGGCACTGAGACACAATAACAAATGACAGAACACACCACCTCATGCTAATCTCCATATTTCCACGAGACTATTAGCTTAAGACTTTAACCTTTTGTTTGTTTTACACCTCTTTATGACTGCAAAGACTTACTGGGCTGTTTGTCTAAGGGGTTTAAAAAGAGACATTGTGGTTTAAAACATCAACATTGCTGACGTTATGTGGTGAAGCTACTAATGGGATGATAATTCAGCCCTATAGGTGCAATGAATGCCATCCTATCCCATTAGTGCATACACTGAGGTCTACTTCCCAGTATGAATTTTAGAACAACGCATGTGTGGCAATGTACACAGCTGTATTACCATATGGTATGAATACTACAGAAGGGACATCTACATGCAGCAAGAAGCTGGGCTAAGTGACCAAGTTCCCCTCCAAATTAATACCATCTGGGTCAAAGCTGCATATTGAGAACTTTAACACTTGAGATACAAGAAAAAATGAGTGTGCTTAAGTCACCACAGAAAAAATAAAACATTAGGAAAGAAACTTGCTTTAAAGAATAAGAACTGAAGATATTTACCTTGGAATGTTTTTTAACTAGCAAGAGAATCTCCAACAATTCAACGGATTTCAAAGTTTCTACTTCCAAATTGAGAAGGCACAAAGCTAATACAGATGGCTACAAGAAAAAAAAAGTTTTTTTAAAATTCAAAATAGAAACTGTAAGACATATGTAAACAAGAAATTGACTTACTTTTGCTTTTGAAAAGACAAGTCGGCAGTTGCAAGCTTTCAGCTGAGCTTCTAGTTTATCAAGGTTCAGTATTTCTTTCCTACACAATGCAAAGAAAGAATATAGATTTATTAAACTTCCAAAGATCTAAATGATTTTCTTTTTATTCTTTGTAAAACAGGGTCTTACTATGTTGCCCAGGCTGGTCTCAAACTCCTGGCCTCAAGTGATCCCCCTGCCTTGGCCTCCCAAAGTGCTGGGACTATTGGCATGAGCCACCATGCCTGGCCTTAAATGATTTTAAGGACTTGCAACTAGAAGTCCAAGGTGCATAGTTGAAGGGGGTAAAATTATAAATTTCACTCTCATTCTAATTCTTCACTGTTAGCTATGGCAATGCTCAAAGTACAAAACTTTTATTTTTAGTCCCACTGACCTTTCTGAAGTATGACAAAGTACAATAGTATGGTATAAGTGCAAAAAGTTTAAGGCAGTAGTAGCTTCCAATTCATAGTGCAATTTTTCTGAAATTATTTTTTCCATCCGTTTTATGTCAGAAGCAGTACATTTACATTGACTAATCCGGATTACATCATGAGTGGATGGAATATTGCATTCTTCTTCAACTATTCTAGCAGCCAGCAAAAAACAACAGACTCCAATGCAAGACAAATGTTTAGGTTTCACCTAAAAAACAAAGAACAAAAGGCTTCTTTCAACAATTGTCACTTTGATTTAGCAAAGACACTTAAAAGATTATTATAATGATGTTCCTACTGTTGAGACAAAACACAATCAAGCTGCTTCCCTTGTATGTAATCGCCCTTCACTGACACTTACACTCATATTCACATTTTAGACTTTCTTAACCTCCCTTTAAAGTAAAAGAGGCTTTCTGAACTTTTATATCACTTAATTTAAATTTAAATGCAGGTAAAAAAAAAAAAAAACTTCCACGCAGGTTCAAAAGCTAGATTTCTAGCAGTGAGTTACACTTTACATTTCAGACTTATGAAATTCATAATAATAAAATCACCCCCAAAATAAATTAAGCCTTTCAACACCAAAAAAATATACTGCTTCTCTGGATATAAAAATAACATTTTCTACTTATCTGTTTACATAAAAATCTTTAAGAATCATTCCACACTTCAGTGTAATTTTGCCCAAGAGAAATATCGCATCAGTAATGCAGAGTGGGACACATGTAAAATCTGCCACAGACAGATGGCTGCCCTTTTCTTTTCAGTGCCCTGAAAACTGACCCAGCAGCTGACAGCAATCCTATTGGCAGAAGAATCACCACATTTTTTAACAGTTGTCGGTGACTGTTAATACACCGTGGCTCCCTGCTTTGCAAAGACTTATAGTGGGTCACCTTTCATGCACTGCTACACTTCATTTGTCATGTTTCAACATTAAGAACATCTAGGCTCCAAGAGAAACATGATGGGAGATGAAAATATGAAAACCTTATTTTGAGGACTGTTACATACAGTGAATACCTAAAACACAGTAGTCTCCATTTTGTCAGATCTTCAAAGAGACAGTACTTAAGAGGTACAGCAAAAGCTAACTTAAAATACACCAATATGCTTAATTCTGTACTCTCTTAGTCTAGTACCAAGAGACTACAAATAATCAATTCTGATTGTTATAAACATGTACAGTGGGCATTATTACACTCGCTCAATAAATATTTACTGAACCCCTGTGTGCTAAGCATTGGGCATGGAAAATGAAGATGTACTAATAAAAAAATGATTGAATACCTTCATAAGAGCCAAGAATCTGTCCAAAATATTGACAGCCAAGACAAAAGTTTCAGTGCAAGATCCAAAAAAGTTAGTTAAACTCCTTAAATCTTCTACTTTGGCATTTCTCAATCTTGGACACAAAGTGTTGTCATTCTGCAATCAAAACCAAGAGCCAAAGTTTACAATTTTCTTAGAACTAGATGGATAATATACAGATTCAAAGAATAAAGTAATTTTTTTGCCTTAATCTTCAAGAACATAGGGAAGAATCACTTAAAGTATATACTTAAGGTATACACTCTATCACATGGAAATCGTTGCTTTAAAAAAATACACATCATAAAAGCACTTCAGCAATTCAATACGGTGAACTGTTGCCACATTCCAGAGGGTTACAGCAAATATAATTCAATTCCCTTAGAATGAAGATAGAGCCTTTCTAAAAATCATTTAACATCCTATTATAAATAAATATTCCATAAGCAGAGCAATTTCCACAAACGAACTGCTCAATTCACAAGGAGTCTCCCACCCAGAAGCTGCAGGCTGGGAATGCCACATTTGAACACTTCTCTACAGTAAGTACCACTACTCTCATTCTTGCTAAGAAACAAAAGCATGACCCTGTAATAACGTTTACCCTGATACTCCAGTAACACCAGTTTTGGTCTTAAACTTTGCAGTCTTTAGTCATGATTCAATTGGGGTTAAAAAAAAGTTATCTCCTCCAAGCCCTATCAGCTACTTGAGCGAGTTATCTTTTCTGCCATCTTACCTCCGGGGTAGCCTCGATCAAGCTCAACCCTTTTTCTCGAGGTTGGAATCTCTGTTCTTGCTCCAGGTAGAGGGTCAACAATCCAAGGAGCTGGACCCCTTCACGATCTGCCAAGAGCTCTGCCCCCAAATCCTTCATCTGCAGCAAAGACACCACACAGAATGTAACGTGAGGGTGACGGGGGTGGGGAAGGAGGGCAGAAAAGACTGGAGCCAATACCTCCAGGGAGGGGCACCCCAGCGCGCCCCAGCACACCCCGGCGAGGAGCGGGTGAGGGGACCGGTCACGTCCGCCAGAAGCCCAGGGCAATCCTCTCCACGGTCAAGGAGGTGTGGCAGGGGGAGGGGCCGCGGTCACGTCGGCCGGCCAGCGCTGGGTCAGACCGGCCAGCCGTTTCACAAACAGGAAACTGCCCGCGGGCGTCGGTGTCCCGCGGTCCGCCACACCTGAAGTCGCCCGGGAGGGACTTGTGCCCTGGGGACTGCACCGGGGGGCAGCGACTGCAGAGGGTTCTGGGGGTGCGGAGCTGCACAATAGGGGGGAGGGGAGGGAAAGTCTCGCGACTGAACAAAGAACCAGAGGGAGGAGACTCCGGAGCCCAGCCCCGCCCCGCCCCGCCCCGGGGGCCCAGTTCCAGAAGCCCCTCTCGCTCGAGTCCAGGCCTCAAGCTTTCCCCATCCGCTGCGGCAGCGCCTGCTCCGGACGTTCCAGAGTGGCAGACACCCTAGGGCGAGAGCGCCGCAGGGTGGCGCGGCCCACGCGGCTGGGGTCGGGGGACGGAAGTCCAGCCCGCCCCGCGCCCGGACAGCACTCGTCCCTCCGCGGATGCCCCGGTTCCGCAACTCTGCAGAGCCCTGGGGCTGTCAATCCAAGAAGCACCACCCCGGCGAGCCCCGAGACAAAACGCGGGAGGAGGGCACCGAAGCGGAGAACTGCCTTTAGCCTCGTCGCCCCCTCCTTCCAGCCCACCAGCATCTCTCCGTCGCCGGGCGCCAACTCCCACAGGGCCGGGGCTGAGGGCAAGCTCCGGGAGCGAGGCGTGGGCAGCACCGAGGCACTGTACCACCTCCCCCCGCAGTTCCGACCACGAACAAAGAAACCCGGAGCGATCCCGGCTGGGCCCACTCACCGTGCCGCAGACGCGCCTCCAGCGGCCCGCGGCCTCGCGGTCCGCAGGGACTGGGCGCGGCGGGGACTTCCGAGCCGGTCTCCGAGGTCGGGGACCCGCCGCCTCAGCGCTGCCCCCGGACCCGCATCCGACCCTTCCTCCCTGCCACCGCCGCTTCGGCCTCACAGCCCCGGCTCCATCCCGCTCCCCGCGCCGCCGTCCGCAGGGGCGCGCGCCGGCCCCTCGAGGCCTGCCCCTCACAGCCCCGCCGCCGCCGCAGCCTCAGCGCCCCAGCGGAGGCCCGAGCAAACCCCTTGTTTTTGTTTTGAGTTCTCGACGCCCCCAAGGGGGCGGGGCACGTGACTCCCCGCGGAGGGATATTCCACTGCCTCTACAGAATTCGAAAAAGAGTTCCGCTCCAGGCAGCTGTCTCGGCTCCTCGGCTCTCCTAGGCTTGGCCGAGCTTGTCCTCCCGCCAGGTTCCAGGGCGGAGGGTGCAATCTGGGCGTCGGATTTATTCCGCGATTGATCCGGAGGAGGAGGGTGGCGGGAGCGAGAGGGTTGAGGGGCGGAAGGAGATCGTTTCTGGTCGCATTGCACCTTTTAAAGGTCCCCGATTTGTTTTGTTTTCGCTGTTTTGAAAAGTCCGCCCAAAGCAGCCGGCTCTCTGATTGGATATGGGTGGGGTGAGCAAAGTGCGGAGGACGTGATTCACTTTCGAATCTGGATTGGCTAACTGATTAGTCTTCGAGCCCTCTGATTGGTTTTCACCGTCTCCTGCCCCTCTGTCTTCCTTGGGGCCTTAGCAACTCTGGGGTCTGCGCTGCGCATGCCTGAGTTGGCGGCTTTGCAGGCGTCCGGTTTCCTGCCCTTAGGGTCTGTGCCTTCTCTCCCGGCCGCCCCCTGCCCCGGGGGGGATACCTCGCTAGCTTCGCACCTCCTAAGCGCCAACAGCCAGATGACCTACCTTTGTGGTGACCCCTTCCTCCACAGGAGAGTTTGCTACGATCCCTCTTTTTTTGTCCTGCGGGTACATTTTGCAATGACCAATGAAATTATTGTGACATTTTCGGGGTGCGTTCCGAAATAGTCAATAAATGCTACATGTTTTGGTATTTGTTTTAAAATTTTCCAACCCAAGAGGAGAAAAATGGAGGAGATAGATGAAACAAGATGAGCAAAAACTTGGGAGTCGTTGAGGCTGAATGGTGGGGACGCGAGGTTTCGTCATACTATTCTTTCTACTTTTGTGAGCCTTGGAATTTTTCCATAATTAAAAATTCAAAGGAGGGACTTTCTAATAAAAACTTTGCGCGTTGATGAGGGTACGTAAACATCTAATAATTATAATAGCATGCCTCCAGAGGTTGTAGTTTGTGCTGTTGTTTTAATGAAGACTCCCAGAGCTCCTTGGTCTATGGTCACCCACACATTATCATTTATTGTCCATTATAATTAGCGTTGTTATTATTGGTGACACTTCTCTCTAGGCGGGGCAAAAAGCAAACAGAGCAGGTGCCTTAGGCCTGAGAAACTTTCACACGGAGTATCATTGGGAGGTGTAGTTGACTCCCCTGGAACATTTATAGTTTGTTTACTTTCTCGCTTCTGAATTAGTAAATGGCACATTGGAGAGTTCTAGTCTAAATAATCAGCCCCTGGGAACAGATTTCTCTTTTCTGCTCTTCTGTACGTTTTCTGTGAATTGTTTTGTTACTTGTGAAATATGGGAAGGCACATAACATAGCTTTAGCAGCAGCGCTCTCTGCTTTCCAGAGCAGCTAAGAAATTTTAGAAAGTCCCTTTGCATATTAGCTAGGACTAAACACAGGCATCAGTCTGGAGCCCAGAGAGCTAATCCTCTTATTTCGGAGAGGTGTGGTCTTGTTGAGGGTTTTGGAAAATAAAATTAGCACATTATTTTAAAATGATTTACAGGTTATATAATTTTATGCAATGCAGTTGGATCTTTCAAACATTATTTAAACAGTTACTTTATTC
>NW_012149097.1:648083-655108 GCF_000956105.1 Propithecus coquereli
AAGTCATAAAATAAGTGATATGAAAGAGGAAATGTGAAATGATGTTTAAAATGGCAATACATAAGACAAAAAGGAAGAAATCTAGAAATTGTCCTTAAATGACTAAAGCTTATAAAGTCTTACAAAATGTGTACTATATGATATTTTGTAACTGGTATTTTGTGTGTCTTTTTACAGGCAGCCTCTTGAATGATGTGAACAGTTCTCTGAGAGTAAGACAAGAAAGCTTTGTGAATGGTGTTGAATTTCCTGCTCTTGGCTCTCCCCTGCTCAGCCCAGAAGAAAAAGCTAACCAAGTTGTCCAAGATGGAGCCCTTTATCCACTTTAGTCCACTTATCTAAGATTAAAGGAAAGCAATCATTAAAAGTATTAGTCCAGTAGTTACGTCATTCTTTTTTTCAAAATACCTCCTTTTAACAAAGATGCTGGGGGGGGTGGATTATGCAGGTTTCTCTGCTGATTTTTTGCTGTTTGGTAATATATTTTTTTTTCTTTTAATAACAGCCCTTCTTCAGATTCTGTTTGCCCTTATCACCTTGGCTTATGTTGCTAGAGCTGAAGGTGTTATTTATTAAAAAGACATTATTCCCTGTAGGCTAATCAGACTTTACCCATTAGCTACCTTTTAGCCTTTCCTGAGCCTTCTCGAGGGCAACTTCGTGCAACGTGCACACGTACAAAATAAGGAAATCAGAAAGCTGGCAGCCCCCAAGAACAACTTTGAGGGAATTTATTTTTAAGATATTCGATCTTCTTCAGCACAGTGATAGGGGTTTTTTTCTTTAATTAAATTGTCCTCTTGTGCCTTGAAGAGCCAGCCCTATTCTGAGGACAGCTCTCCTAAACTGAGAGGGAGTTTGCTGTGTGTCCTGCCAGACTGTTCCCTGAACTTTGTAAGGCATCAAAATTCCCACAACTTTCTAGACATCATCTTTCCTCAGAGATGATGATGTTTAATAATAAATCCTAGCTTTTTATTCAATGGACATTTTTTTTTTTTTTGAGACAGAGTCTCGCTCTGTTGCCCGGGCTAGAGTGAGTGCCGTGGCGTCAGCCTAGCTCACAGCAACCTCACACTCCTGGGCTCAAGCGATCCTACTGCCTCAGCCTCCCAAGTAGCTGGGACTACAGGCATGCGCCACCATGCCTGGCTAATTTTTTCTATATATTTTTATAGTTGTCTGATTAATTTCTTTCTCTTTTTAGTAGAGACGGGGTCTCGCTCTTGCTCAGGCTGGTTTCGAACTCCTGAGCTCAAACAATCCACCCACCTCGGCCTCCCAGAGTGCTAGGATTACAGGTGTGAGCCATCACACCTGGCCTATTCAACAGACATTTAATAAATACTAAGTGCCAGGCATGATGCTAGACACCAGGGATTTAAAAAATGGACAAATAAAACAAGGCCCCAGAATATACCCTATGTCAACGGAAAAAAAGGCCAAACTCTGTAAAGTAATTTTAAAGAGATTTACTCTGAGCCAAATTTGAGGACCATGACCCAGAGCTACGCCTAAGAGGCCTTGAGCAGTGGACTCTCAGAGGTTGGGCTACAGTTTGGTTTTATACATTTTAGGGAGACAGGGGTTACAGGTGAAGTCATAAATCAATATGTGGGAGGCATACATTGGTTTGGCCCGAAAAGGTTGGCCATCTCGAAGCGGGGGCTTACAGATTATAGGTGGGTTAAAAGATTCTTTGGCCTATAATTGGTTAAAGACATGAAGCTTTGTGTAAAGGCTTGGAATGTTTCAACATAAGGAGCTCTTTATCAGAGATAAGCCACTGGACATAGATTTGTTGTGTAAATTGAGGACCTGCTGGTTTGTCTTGCATAGCCTTAGGCCTGTTAGTGGGTTATAAAGGATGTCATCAAGAAGGGAGGGGGGCATGATAAGGCATGTCTGACCTCCTTCCTCCTGGCAGGCAATTTAGTTTTAGGGTATTCCTTTGGCCAGGAGGGGGTCCGTTTAGTCAGCCGGTGGGGGGGTGAGCCTTAAAATTTTATTTTAGTTCACACCTATTATATATGAGTTGTAGGGCAAAGCACTGCTGAGGATCAAAATGGCTCTGAGTCCCAGCTTTTCTACTCATTAGAGATAGTACCTTGAATAATTCCCATCGTCCTGAGCCTCAACCTGAAAAAAAAACAAAAAACCAGAGGTAATTGTGTCTACTTCATATGGAACAATTAAATACCAACACTTGTGAGAGCAAACAGCTATATATTTCCAGGCTCTTAGAATTTTTCACAATGCCATGACTTCATGAAGGGAAAGGAAGGGATCAACCCTAACCTCAGCAAAGAAATCTTGTGGAAAGCAGCCCTGAGAGGAGAGAACCTTAGCATCAGGATTCGTAAAGCCACATGAGTCTACTCACTATTTCCGCCTCCCTGGCTGGGCTGTTTTCTGCCATTAAAGGCGTTTGCAGCCTCAAACTCCCTGCTTGGATTGGCCTGGCCAGCAGAACCTGCACAGGAGACAGGAACAGGAGGGAGAGGAAAAGGAAAGGTACACAGGCGCCATCTTGAAATGATTCCGATTTTTCAACCAAGAGCTCATCTTTTAATCCGTACCTGAAAGAATGAGATGATTTATATACCACACCATTATCGTTGTTTCAAGCAATCAGTAGAATAAACCAGTGAAGCATCTCATATTTTCTAACATTCTCATGGACCAGATCTTCTCAAATCTGAAATCGGCAAACCCCACATTTTACAATCATTTATCATGTAAATATTTTGTTGCTTTAGTTGTTTATGCTTGAAGCATGTCCTGTCTTTCTAGAGGAGTATTTATTTATTAATATCTGCACAAGGGTTGGCGATATTCACAACACAGTGAATGTCCAGATGTGGATGATCCAGCTTTGGAATTGTGGGAATCACCCACAGAGTAGAGACTATTGTTTCCAGCCAGCCGGTTCAGCCCCTCCCAGCTGAACTAGCCTGCAAGAGAGTGGGCCTTGTGCAAACTATCTCTGAAACCTGCGAGCTGGATGCTCAATTGACTGCGGCCCGTCTCATTACTTTATTATCCAGCTCTCTCTCTGTAATGCTAAAAGTCAACCGAAATAAATGAAAGAGCCTTGACAGGACATGAAAGGCTGGCACAGGACAATGAACTGAGAATATGGCGATTCCTGAAATCAGAGCTAATTATCTCAAAATGGTGCGTCTGTCCCAAAGCAAATATACATTAAGTGGCCCAGACCACATTCTGGAACATTGTACATTATTATTTACACACATATTATTGTTTTATGATTTGTTCCAAGAACCTAACCTAACTCAAATATTTCCTGTCTTTTCTTGACATCATAGCACTATATGAAGGTGACAACGTCAGCAAAGAATAATTTAGGAGACATCTGTTGAATATATCATCTTATTCCCAAAAGAAGTTTTACTGTCTGTGAAAGTCATGATCTCTTATTTTGATCTCAAATGAAAAGGCAATTGACATTTAAAGTGATATCAATACACAGTATAAGCTTAAATTTTGCTTTGTTGACTTGTGTTTTCAAAATGAGGGGTTTTTTTGACTTCTAAGAAGAAAGATTGTTTTATATCAAATCTCAAATCTCTTTAATTACATATATTATTGTGTTTTCAACCACATTCTGAAAAATAAATGGTGACTACTTACAGGAGTAGAATCAGATTTGGGGGAGTGGATTTGAAGTTTTACAATTTGGAGAGGCTGTCTTTAGAAAAAATAGTAGGATTTACAAATACAAACTAAGGTATGAAAGCCAGTATTTGTAATGACACAAATTAAGACACAATGTAAATGTCCAGGTGCAGTGGCTCACGCCTGTAATCCTAGCACTCTGGGAGGCCAAGGCGGGAGGATCTCTTGAGGTCAGGAGTTCAAGACCAGCCTGAGAAAGAGCAAGACCCTGTCTCTAGTAAAAATAGAAAGAAATTAGCCAGACAACTAAAAACATATAGAAAAAGTTAGCCATGGCTGTAGTCCCAGCTGCTCAGGAGGCCAAGGCAGGAGGATCCCTTGAGCCCAGGAATTTGAGGTTGCTGTGAGCTAGGATGACGCCACAGCACTCTAGCCTGGGCAAGAGAGCAAGACTCTGTCTCAAAAAAGAAAAAAAAAAGACACAATGTAAAATTTTTAGAATTTGGCATATACTCACTGCTATGCAATGAATCACCCCAAAATTTAGTGGCTTAAAACAACAACAATAATTTTATTATCACCCACAGTTCTGGAGGTTGGCCGCGCTCAGCTCGGCAGTCCTTGTTCAAGGTCTCCTATGAAGTTGTTATCAGATGGTGACTGGGGCCAGAGTCATCACAGCCCATTCACTTACGTGTCTGGAGTTGAGGCTGTGGGCTGGGACGTCAGCTGAGGTTGGTGGCCAGAACAATTACATATGTGGTCCCTCTTTCCACTTCCTCATGGCATGGTGATGGGGCCTGAAGAAAATCAGGTGGATTCTGTGTCTCCTTTTTGGAACCAGCCATGGCAGTCATATAGCTTCCGCGTTAGTTTTGCATTGCTGCTATAACAAATTACCACAAATTTAGGTGCTCAAACCAACACACAGTTACTACCTTATAGTTCTAGAGGTCAGAAATTCGAAATGGGTCTCACTGGGCTAAAAATCAGGTGTCAGCAGGGCTGCATTCCTTCCGAAGGCTCTAGAGAGAAGACATTTCCTTGCCTTTGCCAGTGTCCGGAGGCCACCTGCATTCCTTGACTGGTGGCCCCACCCTCCATCTTCAAAGCCAGCATCGTAGCGTCTTCACATCTGTCCCAGCTCTGACCCCTCTGTCTCTCCTTCCCACTTATAAGGACCTTGGTGATTATGTTGGGCACATCTGGATTATCCAGGATATTTTCCCCACCTCAAGGTCATCTGATTAGGGACCTCAATTCCCTCTTGCCAGGTAACATTAACATATTCACAGTTGTGGGGAGTAGGATGTGGACATTTCTGAGAGACTTTTATTCTGCCTACTACAACATCCCTCTCAGCCACAGCCACAAGGAGAGGGAACATAGACTCCACCTCTCAACGAGTGGTGTGTCCATCACCTTGTAACAGGGGCATCTGGGATGGGAGAGACTATGGTGACTGCCTCCCGAAAATAAAATCTTCTATACTCACAAACATCAAAAATCTGGGCAATGCTGTGATATTTTTTTATTAATAAGCTGGCTGACATGGCTATAAAATTTGGCTGTGTACTCTCTGATCATATCTTTATATGATAACAATATCATAATTTTCTATAGAGAACTTTTTTGAATTTAGTCTTTAATGTGTCTAATCAAATTTTGTTTTAAAAAATTGAGGCTATTTAAAGGTGTTTCAGTTTTACAATTCATTATTAATATATTTTACGATTGATTTCTGATTTGGGAAAACCTTTATGAAGCTTTTTTTATGGATGAGCTGTAAAAATTGAGGGCATCAGTGAAAACTAGACACACTCATTTTTTTGGCTTGTCTTCTGTTTCTTTATTGCAGAAGTGTATTTTGCGTTTTACGTCATCTCTGTTGATGTCAGTATTTTGTACCAAATCAGCAAGAATGTTCTATTTTTTTCAATATGAGATTATGATTTCTTCCTCTTCACTGATTAGAGTATCAAACATTCCAAGAACCTATCAATTACTTCTACTAAAAGTTTCTCTTTTCCTTTTATTAGAAGTACTGCTTTTAGAATGAGCTGGGCAAAAATCTTTTTAATTGTTATATGTAGTTTGTGTTTTGATGTCTGAACACATTCTATTCACTTCATCATGCATTTTTATCACTTTTATTTCATGTCATTAACTTTTTACCTAAATTTTCTCTTAATTCTTTAATAAAAGCGCTTATAGATGACAAAAGAGGGTACATTTCTTTTATATCCAAATTAACAGTCCACAATTTCTCAACTGTTTTGAAACATTCTAAAATGTTTTTCCGAATTTCAGATAAAATGGTATGTCCCCAACTTAATTTCCCCTTAGCCAGATCCCCAAAATGTCAGTGGGCACTCCAGCCCCTCTAAATGCAAGGGAAATTAAACAGTGGGATTTGACATAGAGAGAGTGAGCAGCCTTAGCTGACTGTAGTTCAAATCTCTGACTCCTGCAAAACTCAAAAAAAAAATGAAAATATATGTATATGCATGAACTGCATTAGTCAGGGTTTTCCGGAGAACAACCACTAGGAGGATATGTACAGACACAGTCACGCATAGCATGACTATTAATATATTCAGTCAACAGCAGACCACATATACAACATTGGTCCTGTATTTTGACTGTACCTTTTCTATGTTTAGATGTGTTTAGACGCATAAATACGTACTGCTGTGTCACAATTGCCTACGGTATTCAACACAGTAACACGCTGCACAGGTTTGTAGCCTAGGAGCAATGGGCTGTACTATGTAACTTACGTGTGTAGTCAGCTACACCACTGAGGTCTGTGTGAGTACACTCTACAGTGTTTGCACAAACAAAATTGCCTAATGACACATCCCAGTTGTTAAACAATGAGGGACTGTATGTAGAGGGCACTTTATTATGAGGGATTGGCTCATGCAATTGTGGAGGCTGAGAAATCCCACAATCTGTTGTCTGCAAGCTGGAGGCTCAGGAAAGAGGGTGGTTGTAGTTCAAGTCCAAGCCCAAAGACCCGAGAAGCAGGGGAGCCAACGGGAAGTCCCAGAACAAGTCCAAAGGCCTGAGAATCAGGAACACTAAGCGCAATGCAAGAGAAGATGAATGTCCCAGCTCAAGCAGAGAGAGCGAATTCACCATTCCTCTGCCTTTTTGTTCTGTTCAGGCCCTCGAGGAATTGGATGATGCCTGCCCTCACTGGTGAGGGTGGATCTTCTGTGCTAGTCCACCAATTCAACTGCTAATCTCTTCTAGAAACACCCTTGCAGACACACACAGAAATAATGTTTTTACCAGCTATCTGGGTACCCCTTAGCCCAGTCAAGTTGACACATAAAATTAACCATCACGTGAACACTCTGCTGGGGGCCTCCTGAGAAGGC
>NW_012149097.1:655833-657303 GCF_000956105.1 Propithecus coquereli
TTACAAAGATGGCCAACTGCTTCAACACAGTCTGACCCCTGAAATCCCAAGAAAGCCAGTGGGGTAAGGAAAAAGAGGTTCTTTTCTCCCTGGGGAAGGGGTCTAAAGACTGGAGACATCATGAGAGGGTGTCATATCAGTAGTTTGCAAATGTTCAGGTGCCAGGAAGAAAGTGTTACTGTGTCACTATTGGTCCTGATAAGGATGATTTTGCAGACGTTTGGGCTGTTTTCCATCTTATGACAAGGAAGCATTTTGAAAGCCTTTATACCAGAAGATGGTTATCGGCATATACTCCGATTGCTCTACAGTGGCTGGTTCTGCTATTTTATTCTCAGAACCTGCATACCATCGCTCTTAAGAGGAAGTCCAAGCCCTCTGATAACTCACTGCTAAAAATAGCATGTGCAAGCTTTCCAGCCTACGCTGGTCGCTGGTCGGTAGGAGATAGAGATGGTGACACAAATAGAGCATGTGGAAGAAACTTCTCATGTGCCAGAAGTTACCGATTTATTGTGCTTATTGTGTTGTGCAAAGTTTGTTAAGTTTTTATGATGGACATAATATACTATCTCAAGATCTTATATTTAAACACGATAGAAACTTACTGACTCATTCTGCATGAAGATTAGCTTCCAAGAATATTCAGGTTTCTGTGACCATGTATCTTACAAATGCAGCCCCCCCACTGCATTTTAAAATCTTTGTTGCTTCTTTTACTCAGTTTAATAATAATTTTCTGGGCAGCTAGTCTATTCCAGGCACAGTGGTGGAAGCAGGAGATGCAAAGTAACTATGATTTAGACCCTGCCCTCGGAGAGCTCAGAGCCTAGTCAGAGAAAACCGAGTGGGAAAATCACGATACTGCTATGTGATTTGTGCAAAAACAGCAGTGTGTAGAAGGATAGCAGCAAAACAGGGAGAGAATAGTTATGTCAGGAGAGGGAGGGGGATTAGGTAAATCTTTGCAATGGAGGAAATTGGCTGCTTCTACTGTGTCTTCTTCCTTCAGCTCAGAATGTTATTTAATATATACATTTTTAAGAGTGAGAAGTTTTCACCACAAGAACAGATTAACAGCATCTAAACTACTCCAGACTACATGTTGGTAGAACTTCCACCTTCGGGATGTCCATTTAACACCTGTGCTTCCCAAATATTTTTGTGTGTGTGAGTTTTGTTTTTTGGTTTTTTGTTTGTTTGTTTTTGGTTTTGTTTTGTTGTTCTTTTTTTTGATACAGAGTCTTTCTTTGTCCCTGGGCTGGAGAACAGTGGAGTCATCATAGCTCACTGCAATCTCAAATTCCTGGGCTCAAGCAATCCTCCTGCCTCAGCCTTCGGAGTACCTTGGACTAGAGGTGTACCCCAACATGCCTGGCTAATTTCTCCTATATTTTTGTAGAGATGGTGTCTTGCTGTGTTGCCCAGGCTGGTCTCAAACTCCTGGCCTCAAGCAGTCCTCCTGCTTCG
>NW_012149097.1:658338-659672 GCF_000956105.1 Propithecus coquereli
TTTGGGGGAATATGCTGTAAAGTTAAAGACAACTGTACTTACACGTGTAACAACTATTTGTTTACATATGTAGAAGAAAGCTATGCTTTTATTTTTAAATCAATGAATACATACATATACAAACACATACAGATGCTTCTCAACTCACTGTGGGGCTGTGTTCCTATAAACCCACTGTAAGTTGAAAATATCGTTAAGTTGAAAGAAATTTTTGAACTTACCATATTTTCGACTTAACAATTTTTTTAGCTGATGTAACTCCAGTGTAAGTCAAGGAGCACAGTGAATGCATATTAGTTTCACATCGTCTTTAAGTCAAAAAATCATTAAGTTGAACCATCATAAGTCAGCGACCATCTATTAATGTATTCAGACATATACACATAGACAGAAACACATGACTACATAATGTTTATTAACACAAAAATTGGAAGCAAGGAAATAGTACTTCTGTAGTTAAAAAATAGATATTCTGAATTTTTCCTACCTTATACACGTGTATGTGTGTTATATGTGTGTACCTGTGCATATATTAATACATGTGTGAATGAATGTGTATACTGCCTTAGACATTTGCATCTGTGAATAAAATGAGTTTCAAAATACTGTCATTCAAACATAGTAATCCACTCCACAAGGTCATCATTTGGAACCACTGATTAGAGTTTCTCAATTGTCTGCATAGAAATTAAATTAAAAATACATCATTTAAAGTGAGCTAAAAGACACACCTATCCAAGTAGAAATAGTGCTTCAGTGAATTTCTTAAAACTCTAGATTTCTCTTTTCTGTGTACAACAGATTGTCATCCTACTACCATCCCCACCAATTTAAAACCAGCTTTGTTTTAAAATATAAAACTTTTATTCACCTGTCAAGACAATTTCAAAAAAATCTTGAGACTTTTAAAGCTAAAAATAGTATATTTGTGCAATTTCAATGATCAGCAAAGACAAAAATTTAAGTTATAATTCTACAAAAAGAATGAAACTCATTTCCCAGTCAAATACATTATTCTTACCTAAAATCAAAATGGTTACTAAACAATAACACATTACAAAGAATATGACAAATGCATTTGTTATCTAATAATTTTTTTTTAAGACACAAGTTCTCACTCTGTTGCCCAGGCTAGAGTGCCGTGGCGTCAGCCTAGCTCGCTGCAACCTCACACTTCTGGGCTCAAGCGATCCTCCTGCCTCAGCCTTCTGAGTAGCTGGTACTAAAGGCTCATGCCACCATACCCAGCTAATTTTTCTATTTTTTGTAGAAACAGAGTCTCACTATGTTGCCCAAGCTGGTCTCAAACTCCTGGCCTCAAGCAATCCTCCCAC
>NW_012149097.1:663684-665467 GCF_000956105.1 Propithecus coquereli
AATGTAAAATGATACCAAAAAAAAAAAAAAAGTCAGGACAACTGAATATTCAGATGCTTCAGTATTTAGAGTTTGGGTCACATAATTAGGCAAAGAACCCCAATCAGCTGAGGTCTTACCTGAGTACAAATGAAACATAGAAAAAAAGAGAGAGGGAGAAATTATAAATATCAACTATGGTCTTGTGACTCGGTTACAAAAATAAAGACCGCAGCAGCTTTGTATATTTTCTTCCTAGCTTACTATGTAAATTGTTTTCTTTTTTCTCCTCCTCATTATTTTACATGAGTTTTTCTGGAGATTACAAGTTAGTCTTTAGCAGAAGAATATTCAGGCGAGGCTATGACTGAATTTGAGGGTTAACTGACATGGTGCAGAGATGGGGTGTGACTGTCGTTTAGAAACTGATGCAATGAGTATTAGCACTTCGCGTCTCCTCATCTGGGGAGACAGTAAAAATGGATGCTGTGTAGATGCTGAGAAGCCAAGAGGCAGACGCGTCAGTTCCTAAGCGATTGTCTCTCAGCTGCAAATGCACCATCTGTACTCTGCTTAATGTCGCCAGTTCAGGAACTCTCCAAACCACAGTTCTGCTTTGCCAGCTGGCTTCCGGTTAGGCACTGCTAACAGGGTGTTCTAGAAGGGCACTGCAAGGGGTAAGGAGAGTGAGGGGACCAGCCACATGTTTTCTTTCTGACTGCTTTGTGTGCCTGTGAGCATTACCCCGGCATTATTTCTTCACACTAACAGGACTATTCTTTTCTCCTGTGGCAGCTTAACCGAGTTTGCAGTTTTTTCTGTACTCACAGAACCATCCTCATTTTTGGCCCACCTTGGAGAGGACAGCACCAACCGAGCAGTGCCTCAGCCTCTGAAACCTAAATTTCGACTCCGCGGGACTCTACCCAGTCTTCTAAGTTTTAAAAATTCCAACCTCTTCTCCTTACTCCACCAGCCTCAAAGCAGTCGCTGCTTCCTGCAATTGCTACTTTCATAATCTCCTGGTGTTTTCCTTTTGCCTTTTTGGTTACCTAGCTAACAACTTTGTACCTGGTTAACAATTCCTTGTGTTAAATTCTCTTGGCATGGTTTCTATCTCTTGGTTGGATGCTGACTGATTCAGACACCTTCCTAGGATCTGCTTAGCTGGCCCCATGCCTTGGCCTAGGTTGGAAATTTCTCCCCCATTGAAATACCATTGGCAACCCCTCGCACAGCTGTTACCACACATCCCTGCTAAATAGAGAACTCTGCGAGGACAGATACATTTCTAAATTACTCATCTCGTCATCTCCATTTCCCAGCATAATGTCTAAAAAATAGAGACATTCGATGAATATTACTGAACAAATAAAAGAATGATTCAGGAAGGTTCCCCATGGGATAGTGACAGAGGAGAAAGATAGAGGTGGCCACTAAACCAGTGTTTCGCTAACATTTTTATCTCAGGATTCCTTTGCAGAATGACATACTGGTATATGTTCAATAAACAACTATTTTTAAAAAATCAGCATTTGCTGATTTCTGTTTTGTAAATACTTCCTCTGTGGCCAATTTCAAGCCACCATGATGTCACTGAATGCAGAGCTGGAAAGAGATGTCAACAATGGCCCTCGCGAGCCAGCGCCAGCCAACTCCTGAGTGCCCCAGAGAACTCTGGATTATCTGGATTATAGCTACAAATATTTACAGGATTTGAAATTAGAACTGAGAATTTTTTTTTTTTTTTTTTTTTGAGACAGTCTTGCCCTGTCGCCCAGGCTGGAGTGCAGCGGCACAATCA
>NW_012149097.1:665517-668077 GCF_000956105.1 Propithecus coquereli
AACTGAGCGCATGGATATAAAACCCAGCTCTCTCCTCACTCAGGTGGGATCACTCAGAGGTGGGGTGATTCTGTTCTGCGTCCCACAATGGTCCCACTGAAACTCTACCCATTGAGGACCATTATGGTAAAAATGGGTCAAGTGGAAGCCCCTGGGAATTCCTGTCATTACCAGAATTGGAAACCAAAAGCAATACTTTATCCCTCATGGAACTTTAGAGATCGGCCCCACCATTAAAGATTTGACAAGAGCCAGGGGAAGTGACACCTTTCACATTCCCATTCAATTTGCCTCTTTGGCCTACACAGACGTTGGACGGATTTTGGAGAATAACCAAGTATTATCATAAACTTAATGAAGTGACTCCAACTGCCGTTGCTATTTAGATACAGTCTCTTTTCTGGAACAAATCAAGAGACCCTGGCACCTAGTGTGCCACTGTTAATCTGCAAATGCTCATTTTTGCATTCCAATGTGCAAGGACAACCAGAACAGTTTGCTTTTACCTGAGACAGCCTCGAGACTAAGTCAGCTCTCCTGCTTTGTGCCACAATATACTCTGTGAAAGAATATGACAGTCTTAACAGTCCACATAAAATCACACTGGTCCGGCCAGGCGCAGTGGCTCACGCCTGTAATCCTAGCACTCTGGGAGGCCAAGGCCAGCGGATCGTTTGAGCTCAGGAGTTCGAGACCAGCCTGAGCAAGAGTGAGACCCCATCCCTACTAAAAATACAAAGAAATTAGTTGGACAACCAAAAATATGTAGAAAAAATTAAGCCGGGCATGGTGGCACGAGCCTGTAGTCCCAGCTACTCGGGAGGCTGAGGCAGGAGGATCGCTTGAGCCTAGGAGTTTGAGGTTGCTGTGAGGTAGGCTGACGCCATGGCACTCTAGCCCAAGCAACAGGGCAAGACTTTGTCTCAGAAAAAAAAAAAAGAAATCACACTAGTCCGCTGCACTAATGACATTATATTGATTGGACCCAACAGAGCCTTAACAGGAAGGCGCAAGGTTTTAGATGACTGAATAAGACATGTGTGAACCAAGGAAGAGGAGACAAGCCCCCATGAAGTGCAAGGGCCCATTATCTAGAAAGTTCCTGGAAGTCACATGGTATGGAACATCTCAAGGTATCTCCTCCAAAGTGAAAGATAAGTTGCTACACCTTGCACAGGCCATCACTAAAGAAAAGACACTAGATAATCCTTTTATATTTTCGAGGTAATATATACTACATTTGATTGTGTTACTTAGATCCCACTTACAAGTAATCAATAAAGCTGCCAGTTCTTGGGGGAACCAGAGCAAATATAGACTGAGTGTAAGTTGCTCTTCTTTGTAACCCAGCACACCCAGTGATACTTGGAGTGTCTGTGGCTAATAGGATTCCGCGTGAAGTTCCTGGCAAGCCACAACTGGAGAATCACAATGCAGAACTCAGGGTTTTGAAGCAAATCTGTGCTCTTCCACAGATAACCATTCTCCTTCCCATAAACAGCTCTGGCTTGATTCTGGTACTGAATGCCTCCCAGGTAACCTGAGTTTCCCGTCATGAACTTGGTGTCCTTCTTGGCCATAAGGTTGGGTGTGCACAGAAGCAATTTATCATCTAGTGGAAATGATACACAAGAGCTTGAACTCGAGTGCGTCCAGAAGACCCAGCGAAGTTCCCTAAGCAGGTGGCTCCTTCGACATCCAGCCCTGGCTCTTCTCCTTCAAGCCGCACCTATGGCCTCGCTGGGGAGTTTTTTATCACCAGCGAAATGAGGTAGGAGAGCTCAGGCCTGATTTGCAGACGGTAAAACGGTATCCTGGGGACAACTGGAGGGGCCAGGAGAACATTGCGGTCCACTCAGGGGTGTCTCTGGACGGCGGTAAAGGAAAATACACCAAGCACAGAGCTTCAGGCAATGCTTTGGTCGTCGCTTGTCTGAACGAGCCGTGGCCGGAAGCGTGGACCTGCCCTGGTTCGCGGCAGCTGCCGAGAGCTGCTGCGCGTTGGGGACTCGGTAAGGACAGGATCGGAGGCCGTTAGAAGAGGTCTGGGAAGCGCGCGCGGAGCGGTCTCTCTGCCGGGCACACAGCGAAAGGCCTTCGTGTCTCTGCGAATGGTGCGGAGGAGGCTCTCGGCGACCGGCAGGAAAGGTGACACGTTCTGTATTTGTCACTCGGCTTCATTCACAGCCCCACCGGGCTTGTGCGAAGCTGTGGCGGTGGCAAGAACGGACGGTGTGCACGGGCCGGACCGCAGGGACGGAGCCGGCGCCAGCGCAGCGAGTGCCGGGTGCTCGCGTCCGGCAGGCGGCGCAGATCCGTCCTCGCCGACACAGACGCGTGTTTTGGACACGGATTTGTGCCCTGTCTGCGACGCTTCCGCAAGGACCGCCGTCTGCGGACTTGCGGGGCCTTTACCCATCGTCGGGGCATCCCGGCGCTGCTCGCGATCGAAGCACGGCGCGGGCTCAGCCCCGGGACTCGCTGGCGCCGCCACCTGCCCGTCACCCCGACCCAGCCGGCGCCACCGAACGGCGCAGCAGCCACTCGGGTTGCGGGGCGG
>NW_012149097.1:672182-675317 GCF_000956105.1 Propithecus coquereli
TCTGGATAAATAGAAAACAACTGGATTCTTCTATCTGCCTCTGCATTTATTCTGTCTCGATATGTTTTGATTTAAATATATGAAGAAAATCTGGCCCTTACATAGATATGTTGTTGGAAAAAGGAAGAGTGTGTATTTTTAACAGCCTTTTCAGATCATTGTGGGTATTTTTCTTTGATACATTAAAACCAAAAAGTGGCAATTTTTTAATGGTTAGTTATAACATAGACTCTGAAACCATGTAATAAACTTTTAGAACTCAGTTACAATGAGACCCACTAGTCTATCTCCCATTTTGAGTGGATCTTTTACCCATGCATGATTTTGTAACATAAGACTTTGGTCATCTGGAAAATATTGGTTCTGAGTTATGTAGATCTTCCAAATATTGACATATTTCATTAGATGATGTCAAAAATTATATTCACTAATATCACCACCAAGCTCAACAGTAAAGTGTTAAAGTATTAACAAACTGTCAAGTTCACAGTGGTGGATACAGGTTTTTCAACATCCTAATTTTCACTCAAATTTTATTATTGGTCACTTCATCCATTTTTGTGATGTCTACCAAATACCCAAGACTGAATAGCTATAGTTTTTGTTTATTTTTGCTTTCTTTCTTTCTTTTTTTTTTTTTTAAGAGGCATGGTCTCACTCTGTTGCCTAGGCTGAAGTGCAATGGCCTGATCATAGCTCACCGCAGCCTTGAATTCCTGGGCTCAAGCAATGCTCCTGCCTCAGCCTCCCAAGTAACTGAGAATATGGGCACACGCCAGCATGCCTGCTAATTTTTTTTTTTTTTAATTATTTCTAAAGATGGGATCTTGCTATATTGCCCAGGCTGGTCTATAACTCCTGGTCTCAAGCAATAGCCTTCCAAAGTGCTAGGATTATAGGGATGGGTGAGCCACTACACCTGGCCCTGTTTTTCTTTTTTAACCACCATTTCTTTACAACATTAGTATAAATGTCAACATAGTTAAACAGTATTATAAGATTCTACTATCTCGATATTATGTTATAGTAAAAATAATCTTCACCTCACAGACTCCAGAAAGGATCTCCCCTGACCACATTTTCAAAACAAGTGGTCTTCTGGGAAGTTTGTATGCATATAAGGATTACATAAATGTGAAAGATTGGGCCTATTTTTTCCTCTTCTAGAAAGATATTTCTCCAGGTCACTACGCTGGATACCAAAAAAGAAAGAAAGAAAAGAAAGGAAGGAGGATTTATCGAGAGCTACATTAAGCAAGCCACTCACATCCACAGCCCCTCCGCTGGGGGGACTGCCATGACCTACCACGAGACCACACAGACCCTCCGAAACACCCGCCATCCCCATCATGGCCCAGCCGTGACTCTGGAATGAGGATCTCCAATACAATGGCTTGTAGAAACCGGGATGTTATGAGGACATTAGCACAAGAGCTCTTCCAAAAACAGATACTAACTAGAGAAATTAGACTCCTTCTCTCCAAAATTTAAAAGAGGAAATACAAAAAAGAGTCAGCCAGGTGTAGGGCGCATAGAAGCAGGGAGGGGGGAAATACCCAGAGAGGAAATGGGGCAGTCAGGGCTGCGATGCACACGAAAGTTAGAATACGCTGAAGCTGCAAGAAAGCAGACACAGCGAGTGCAAAAAACAATGAGGGAGAGAAAAGAGGCTGAAGGAAGGGTGAGCGGCAGGGGCAGAAGCAATCAAAGGAGAGACAGAGGAACCAAGCTGCTGTAAGGGTGAAGGGCCAACAACCTTCTGCTACTGAGTGGCTACCCAGAAAATTCAGAGCTTAGAGTTGCCATGCCAGGCCTTAATCTTAGCTGAAATTCCTTTTTGTCTATGTATGTTCTTCCAAAAACCCACTTTTAAAAAAAATAACTTGAATGAGCCTCTGTTCTTTGTGTCCAGTGGAGCCTAATTAACTCATATTTCCTGGGGAAGGAATCCTGCTCCGTGTGTTCATTATCTCAATTTCGAACCGTCATTTGTCAATTTAAGCGTATGTACCAATAATGCTTCCAAACATTGGGTGCAATGGGAGAGAAGACATTGCATGGCTTTTATGTTTTATAAGCCGTACAGAGACCACAGCCCAAGGGAACCCTGTAGTTGAAGAGTTTGTTGCTTTTCCCTCCTGGTTCATAAAGAGAAAAACAATCGAACTAAACAGCATTAGGGAGATAAAAGGAAAAGGCATAGCCAGTGGGAACCTTCAGTTACTGAAACCAAATCCCACTGATTTCAGTTAGGCGAACAAGGAGCATTTATTGTATGACTGCAAGAGTATCCGAGGGAAGCATAGGGATGCTTGGGCCTCAGAACGAGCCACACCTGGTTTCCTCTGTCCCTCCCATCTGTGTTTCTCTCTGTGTAGCTGCCACGTTCTTCTGTCCATGCACCCAGCGTACCCTGTTTCCCTGAACACCTGGCAGAAAAGGCCACCCACAGCTCCCGGGTTCACAGATTACTAGTCTACCTCACAGGGACACTAAATCCATCTCCCTCCTTCCCTTCCTTCTTCCTTCCCTCCATTCCTCATCCACTTTGATTCCAAATGTGCAGGGAACGTGCGCTGGTTGATGCGGCTTGGGTCAAACAGTCACTCTCGGGACAATGAACTACAGCTGAGGGGCAGAGTTGATGAACCACCTTATGCAAAATGGAAATGACAGTGGAGTAGCGTGTGGGGGTGGGGGGTTGGTGGTCACCGCCGGTCACCAGGCGGGGGCAGGTAAGCAGAGGAGTCATTATTAGTTGGCTGGTTCCAAAAGACGTCCACTGCAAGGGATGAACTATTTGTCTCCCCCACATCAGGCAAAACAACACTTAAGTGATCCCAGATAGACGAGGCTCTATCTCATGGCCTTGGGAAAGGACATTCCAGATCCAGCCCCTCAAAAAAAAAAAAAAGGCTTGCCGACCACCAGCAACAATCTCAAAGCAATACCCCATATTCCAGACTCTGTCTTTCTTGTCACTCAAGCAAAATCCAATTACATATCATAGCCTTTTTCTCTATGATAACAGCTGGAAAAGTAACCTGTGTTAGAGCTTGTATTGTCTGATACTGTTCACCATTCTAAACAAGACATGTTTACTAGATACAATTTCTTATTTTAGAGGAGTGATTC
>NW_012149097.1:675367-675690 GCF_000956105.1 Propithecus coquereli
TAGACGGAGACGCTCTTCGAACCAGCAGCCGACAGATGGCGCCGCCGCTTCCATAACCGAAACGCGGGGCCGCGAATCCAGGGAGCAGCGGGAACGGGCCCTCAGTGCTACCCTAGGGACCCTCGCAGAGTTCCGCCCGCACGCTTGCGATGTTCATTTCTGTTTACTCCAGGTCTTGGCTCCCAAGGGCAGAGTAATGTCGCCAGGAGATGCCACAACGTCTCCACCGAACCGAATGTCGAGACTGACACCTGGCCCTTTAGGGGTTCTTTATGCTACCGGTGGGATGATTGTTCCACGTTACTGAGGAAAAACTGTGTTGC
>NW_012149097.1:687553-698358 GCF_000956105.1 Propithecus coquereli
AAGAGTGAGACTCTGTCTCAAAAAAAAAAAAAGATACATTAAGTCAGGCTATCTGTCACCGTACTGCTGACAATGCAAATCTTTTCTCCTAAAATGTAGCGCTTGGCCCTTCCTTCTGTCTCCATTCCAAACTGGCAATCTTATATTTTCCAGACCTACTCTGTAACTATTATCTCTGTGTTTTCACATCGTAGCCATCAGACTGTGTTCTTTGCATAATAAATAACATTATAAACCAGAAGCAAGACACAAAAAATCCTAAAGAGTCTGCATTCATGCAACACATTCCAACACTAAAGAATGAACAAATTCAATTTTTAATGAGTTCTAAAGGAATTTTCAAAGATGAGAGTTTTCTAAAATTTGAAGTTTGTGTCCCAGTAAGATGCAAATACACAAACACCCAGTAAGAACTGTGTGTAAAAGGAAACATTGGTGTTTATGTGCATTGTAATAAGTATTGCCCACACTTTTAACTCCCTTTTTATTTAAGGAGCTGCACACCATCCTAGAAACACTAGGATGACCTACTTAATCGAAGATTCTGTGTATAATTATGGTACAGTAACCAAGACGAGGGCATAGATTATTCTGTCGGACCCTCCAGCTTACTCTGTCAGCTGTAATATCTATACCCAGAAGACCTTAAGCTTTGAGTCTCTTTATTTCCCAAACAAAAAGGCAGTATGACTCAGTGGTTAAACTAGGGACTCTAACCAGACTTCCTAGGTTTAAATCCTTCAGTCAATAGGTGGGAGACTTTGGGAAAGTTGCTTAAGCTCTCTGTGCCTCGGTTTCCTCATCTGTGTGCCTTAATTACATAAAAGAGCAGAAGGCGAGACTGTGATTGCTTGAGAGTACGGAGAATGGACCACAGGAGTTACCTCCACCATTAAGAAAAGTGGCATTGATGTTCTTGATCATGTAGTCACAAACTCATTTGTCAAGATACGTGAATAAAGAACACAATAGCTGAGTCTCCCAACATCCTGTTAGAGCTTTGCGAAGTACGATTGCCTGCGCCGTGAGGCTACCAGTTTCCTCCCACGTAGTTTTGATTCCATAATTCTGTAAGGAGCTTGGGGAGATGTTTTGTGACTGATATGGCTTTCAATGACCACACAACTGTGGGAAAGTGCTATAACACATATGACTCATGTGTCATACATATTTATCATGCTATGATGTTAGTCCATTCCCCCGAAAATATTAACCAAAAGATCACGTTGAAAAACTAGATAATTTAGTCTTTAGAAGAAAAAAAATCGGGTGTGGGATAGCTCAGGCATGTTCCGTGTCCCGTAGGCAGTAGGAAGTGCTGGGGCCTATTAAACTTTTACAGCCCTGCAAAATGTCACAGATCCTTCCCTGGTCAGTGTGTCTAACCAAGCAGCATTTGCTGCTGAAGGTTGGGTTTCGTAGCAGCAGAGCCCAAGGCCCGGGTGCCAGTGTTTGTACTCGATTGAGTATCTATCTGCTCTTCAGGGAAAATCTAAGGAAGGGAAGGAGCAAGACATGAAAAAGCTGAACAAGGACATGGCTTCAGGGCAAGTCTGGGGCAGAGGAAAGAGTGCAGGAGAGTGGGAATGAGTCAGTCCCCGGCCACCCTTGGAGAGCAGAGGGGTGTGACATCTCAAGAGTCTCCAGTGAGGTGGCTCCACTTAGCCAAGGTCAAGCCTCTGGAGAAAGTCACAGATACGAGCCGTTTGCCAAGGCACTCAGCAGCGGAAGGCCAGCTGCCCTGGCCTACCAAGGGCGCCTAGGCTGGGCGACAATGTCTACCACGCTGCTCCTCACAGTTCTTTTTAATATGTAATAGTAGGAGCTTTATTTTGCGCATTCTTTGTATCCCTGATACTTACCACAGTGCCTAGCATATGGTACGTTTTTAATAAATTGGTTCATTTAAACTACATATGGAGAACTAATTATCAAATGCACGAAGCAATTTCTTCAAAGAGCCATCTAAATTTAGATTTTATTCTGTACTCTCACTAAGTAGCATTGCGGTGTTTTCATTCATATCCTGTCAGCTGCTTCTATATTGTTCTCTGCATATCAATTACAAGAGAGGAAGGAAGTGTGGTTTCGAGGTGGCAAGCGTAGTTTGAGAACCCAGGGACCCCAGCCTTACCCCTCTCTTACTGGGTGCCCAAGCAAAGTCACCGGGCCTCTCAAAGCCTGCAGTGTTGGGAAAGAAGAAGAAATCCTTAAATGGTTGGTTTACTTCAGATTAACTATGAGACATCTTTCATGCTTTTCTTTTTATGTTAAACCTGTTTATATTAAACTTTGCATATGAGAACTATCTAAAGCACCTCCTTGCTAGAGAAAGGAGTCTGGAGGTTCTGATGTTTGGAGAACGTGTTTCTGGAATCTCAGGGTCCTGAGATGTTGGGCTTGGCACACTCTGCTGTAGATAGGGAAGAGGCGCTAAGATGAGCTCATTTTTGCTTATCTACCTTAATGCACGTGAACAAATTGGCCTCATTCCTACGGATATACATAAAAGTAAGGAAAAGGGAGCTGAGGGGTGGAACCTGATACGCTTACTGCTTACTACCAAAGCAGTCGGCCTCCTGCAGTGGGAGTGCACGGAGCCCCTCAGGATCCCTCTGCAACACTCCTTTAGGTTTCATCGAACTTTCTCCTAATCTGGAAAAACTGTGTAGTAGCCACTCTCTCCCTGTCTACAATCATCAAACCACGCATGTCCACAGAGCAGAGGGGGCTGGATTACGTCCAAAAGGCTCTATTTTTTTTTTTTTTTTTTTTGAAGAGATGGAGATAGGTTGCTCAAAAGATCATGGTATTGAAACTACATAACTGAAGGCATTAAATCACAGAAAATTAGGGAACAGGTACCAATGAGGAGAGTGCAAAGATCTTCTTGCATAGGACATATAAACCCAAACACTCTCATAGAATTAATAGTCCAATTAAAATATTTGCTCATAAATTACACCTAGATTAAGTTATGAATTAACAAATGCTTTTATAACCACAAATTATGCCAGGTATTTACTTCATAAATAGTCATCTGGCTCCACCAGAGCTGAGGAAGTTTGGACTTGATGGAAAAAGAGGAGGCACTTTGTAAACCCCCCGATTTAAAGGGAGAATTTCTGAAAACGATGCGTGCGTGTGTGTGTGTGTGTGTGTGTGTGTGTGTGTGTGTGTGTTCGCATTCTGAGTATAAATCACGAAACGTGTGACATGGGAGGGAAGCTGGCGTGGGGGAGGTGGGGGCAAAGAGGCGTAGGGTACTTTGGAAGCAAGTAAACAGAAAGTTCATAGACCTCCAAAGGTAAGTCTTATGTATTTCAAGAATTTCCCAAATTGTTGTTTATTCAGGGACTAGATAGGCATCAGATTCCCCTCTTTAGATATCGAGGTTCAAAAGATAAGATGTGTTAGCAAGTCTGTGGGGAGAAGGGAACCCTTGAACACTGTTGGCAAGAAGTAAATTAATACAGCCGTTACGGAAACAGTATGGGGTTCCTCAAAAAATTGAAGATAGAACTACCACAGGATCGAGCAATCCCGCTTCCGGGAGTGTATCCAAAGGAAATGAAATCACTGCCTTAAAAAGATATCTGCATTCCCATGTTCATCGCAGTATTACTCGTAATGGCCAAGATACAGACTCCACCTAAATGCCTATTGACAGACGAATGAAGATACATATGAATGCGCATAAATACATCTTGATAAACACACACAAATGGAATATTATTCAGCCTTAGGAAAGAAGGAAATCCTGCCATTTGCAACTATGTAAATGAACCTGGAGGAGTACACTGCGATAAGTGAAGTCAGTCAGTCACAAAAACACAAATATTGTATGGTATCACTTATACATAGAATCGAAAAAGTCAAACTTCTTGAAAAAGAAAGTAAAAGGGTGGTTATCAGGGGATTAGGGAGGGGGAAAGAGGGACGCGTTGGTCAAAGGCTACAAAGTTTCCATTCTGCAGGATGAATAAATTCGGGGGATCTAATGCACAGCACGGTGACTATAGTTAATAGTAATGTATTGCATACTTGAAATTTGCTAAGATTATAAATCTCAAGTGTTCTCACCCCCAAAATAAAAAGGTAATTATGTGAGATAATAAATATGCCAATTAGCTTTATCGTGGTAATTATTTTACAACATTTATGTATATCAAGTCAGCACATTGTATACCTTCAAGATATGTACAATTTTTATTTGTCAATTGTACCTCAATAAAGCTCGGGGGGGGAAAAGGGAAATCAATGCTCATGGGTGAGAACTGCACCACGGCCCTCACTGCACAGTGGCAGGACCAGACGGAGGACCCCAATACCCCGTCTATCAGACCGTGGCAGGGCCGGAGGGGAAACAGGTTTGGAAAAAGGAAAGTTGGTTTCTGCTAGCTTCTCCCTTCCCAAGCATGGGAATCTCACCCATTGAGAGATTTACTTCCTTTCCATACGTCACCCGGACGTCACGGACGTCACCCGTGTCCCAGATACCTTGCTGCTGTGGTTAGTCCTCAGGAAGGGGCACAGGTATATTCACGAACAATAAGTTGAAGACATTGGGGTCACCGCCGCGGAGTGCGTGCGTGCTGGATTAGACGGGCACCGGGAAGAGGGGGACAGGGTAGAAAGGTACCAGTGCTCTCCATGATGGGTTTCCTCTTCCTGGGCACACAGCAGGAGGCCCTTGAGCCTCCCTGGAAGTCAGGCTGGGGCGGTGGGATGGGGCTGTAGCCAGGGAGCAGGGAGGGGCAGTGACGTGTGTCATTGCAGCTGACGGCAGTCGAGGGCGTGTGTGAATTCTTACTCGCTCTCAGCCCCTGCTTGAGTGTCCCTGCAAGCTCTGTGTCCCCAAAGAGTAGCTGCCAAAATGAAAGCACCTGGACTCCTCCACTATGGCTGCGAAAGGAGCTGCCCCGAAAAGCCGTGGCCGGCAGCGCGAGTGAGCTGGGCGGGGCTGCGAGGTTTGCTTATTGTGGACACGGCAGAGCTGCCGCGAACGCAGGCGGGAGGCAGGAAGAGACACGAGGCGCCTGGAGCCGGGCCTGCTTTCCTCCGCACCTTCCAGAACCGCAGAGAAAGGGCCTCCATGCTGGGAAAGGAGGCGTAAACAATCTTCCACGAAGGTGGACTTTAACATCTGTGTGCTTTGGTGTTATCTTTTAAAATAAGCATGAACTTCACATGTAATTTTGAAAATTTAAAAGTTAGGGTTGGGCACTTTGGGAGGCCGAGGTGGGAGGATCGCTTGAGGCCAGGAGTTCTAGACTGGCCTGGGCAATACAGTGAGACCCCGTCTCTGCAAAAAGAAAAAAGAAAAATTAGCCAGCTGTGGTGGCACCTGCCTAAAGTTCCAGCTACTTGGGAGGCTGAGGCGGGAGGGTGACTTGAGCCTGGGAGTTCAAGGTCACTGTGAGCTATGATCACGCCACTGCACTCCAGCCTGGGTGACAGAGACCCTGTGTCTGGAAAAAAAATTAGGAGGAAAGCTTTTGGACAGGTTTGAGAAGAAGACTTCACACCAATGAATTTGAAAATTCCTCCAAATGTTTCCTTCATTTATAGGAAGGTTTATTTGGCTTACCAAGAGCCCCTTTTAGGAACGACCCAGTGGAAGAGGGTGAACAAAGTGACCCCCTGCCCACACTGGCCCGATTCGGTTCATCCACATGCAGGCTGCTGCTGCCTGGGGACACCAGGCCCCATCGGTCTCACCAACAGCTGGGTCCCGGGGGCAGCCCCAGCCTTGCTCCCTAACCCTGACGAGCAGCAAGACCCAGACTCCTTCAGAAAACCAGGATGATTTACGTTGACCACGTGCATTTCCTCCAGGCAGCCTGAAATGCCTTGTGGAAGGAGGCGGGACACAAAATAAAACAAGACAGGACCCGATGAGCAAGTGCTGCTGACTCGTAGAAAACGCGGGACGACCCATGATGACAGGACAAATTAGAGAAGCCGGTTCGCGTGCATTCCGCAGACATCAGCTCCCTTCTCTCTTCTCTGTTACGCTGCTGGGGTCACTTGCAACTGAAGAAAACACTGACAAAGTCGCCTTCAAAAACTCTGCTTCGCGGCATCGCAACGCTCTGATAAAGTCTCCGCATAAAATACCTCCACGGAAACTTCTGTTTGTCACCAAGCATTGCAGATGGAGGCCCAGCCTGACAAGAGAAGTTTGGGCTTCCCTCCCCAGCTCTCCCCACCCCTGCCCTCCTGCTGCCTGCACCCCTCTCCACACTGCCGAAGCCCTCGTATCAGTCATTCATTCTCTGTCACTTGATGAACCGCCCACGCTTGTGTGGGACCGAGTTTCTCCAGCAAATAACCACAACCAGAAATTTCCCCTGAAAGCCTTCTGTCTCTATCGTGGAGCCGCAGCTGTTTGACCCATTCCAGTGATCTCACACTTCAACACTCAAAACACTTTGGGAGGCGGAGGGCCGGTGTGACGTGGCCCGTTTCTAGGGGCCAAGGAATGAACACAGAGACAAAGAGACACAGACACACACAAAGACGGTACAGGACTGCAGCAAACTTTCTTGCTGTAGTTTCTTTATTTATAACACAGCCTGTTTGGCAACTGTCCCACTGCAATTTCTTTGTTCCCACACTGTCCCGACTCAACACGTCCCTGCTCCTTGTTGTTTCGTCTCCAACGAGCAGATGTTTGCATCTAAATTCTCCAGCCCCTCCTGTTTGCAGGGTTAGGGCGCCCTGGCTTGTTGGCAAGGCCACAGGCATGTTCTTGAGAAAAACAGGGAAACATTCCCAGACAAAATGTCCTCTACACTGGTGAGACCACAGAAGGATTGTTAGTAGGTTGGCCCAGAAACTGAAGCTGATCAATTGGTTTTGAGCCTACTTTTGTTGCCCCAAATCCCTTAAACCTAGAACTTAATCTGAAGCAGTCTTAGGTTGGTCTTGCCCCCAGGTGCCTGGCAGAAGAGTTCTGATTACTGATGCTCAGTGACAACCCCCAGGCCCCCAAACTCAGTATCATAAAACTACAGCCCTGGCATTGCACTCACGCATTCCGTGGGCAAGACCTGAGCGGAAGGTGCACAGCAGGGACAACCTGACTCTGCTCCACGGTGTCTGGGGCGCATCCGAGAAGGCTTGAAGACTAGGGTGTGAGGCAGTGGAAGCTGGAATTATCTGGAAGTTGGCTTACCCATATGCCTGGTGGTTGATGCTGGCAGTTGGCTAGGACTTCAGCTGAGGCTTTTGGTGAGAACACCCACACGTGGCCTTTCTGTGTGGCTGCGTGGGCTTTCACGGCCTGGTGGCTGGTTCCAAGTGCAAAGCACCCAAGAGAATCGGGAGGAAACCGTATTGCCTTTATCTCCCAGCCTTGAAAGTCACACAGAATAACTTCTGTCCTAACCGTAAGCCTTCCCAGATCCAAGGAACAGGAACACAGACCCCCATTTCTCAATGGGAGGAGTGTCAAAGTCATATTATAAGAAGAGTATGTGGGATGGGAAATATTGCTGTCACCTTTTTTGGAACATACTGTATAATCCGCCATGCAGAAGCATGTGCAAATTCTTTCCAGAAGTGCCCATTTTCACTCGGGCCTCAAAGTCTTTCCCCTGATAAAGTTACAAAGAATAGCAGCATGAGAATCATAAAATTCATAAAGAAAAAGCCAGTAGACACAACCAACAGACGACTCAGACCCATAAGCCTTTAGATATTAGAATTATTAAATGCAGAAAATAAGTATGCTTAGTGTATCTGTACTGCATGTTTGGCTTTTGCTGAGGTTACAGACGGCCAACTTCCTGTATCCTCACATAGTAGAAGGAGAGTGAGACAGTTCTCTGGGGTCCCTGAGGGCCCCATGATCTAATCACCTCCCAAAGGCCCTACCTCCTGATATCATCGCATAAGGGGTTAGGATTTCAATACTTAAATCTGGAGGGGAATACCAACATTCAGTCCATAACAGTATAAAGGACAAAAGAATGGTTTAAAAATGTGAATTAGAGGAAAAGACTATAAAAATGACTAGGCAAAGGCCGGGCGCGGTGGCTCACGCCTGTAATCCCAGCACTCTGGGAGGCCGAGGCGGGCGGGTCGTTTGAGCTCAGGAGTTCGAGACCAGCCTGAGCAAGGGCAAGACCCTGTCTCTACTAAAAATAGAAAGAAATTAATCGGACAACTAAAAAACTATATAGAAAAAATTAGCCGGGCATGGTGGTGCATGCCTGTAGTCCCAGCTACTCGGAAGGCTGAGGCAGGAGGATGGCTTGAGCCCAGGAGTCTGAGGTTGCTGTGAGCTAGGCTGACGCCATGGCACTCACTCTAGCCAGGGCAACAGAATGAGACTCTGCCTCAAAAAAAAAAAAAAAAAATGACTAGGCAGATCTGAAACAGAACTAAAATTTCTAAAAATGAAAAATGTAAGAATTGAAATTTAAAACTCAATGAACAAGGTAAATAGCAGATTAGCCACAGCTAAAGGAAAAACTCATGAACTGAAAGACAGAGCTGAGAAAATTAGACAGAACGCAGCCCAGAGAGCCAAAGTGATGGAAGGCATGAAAGATGTGATTAAATAGCGTGCAGGACAGAGGAAAGCTCTAACATGCACCTGTTCAGAATTCCAAAGAGGAGAGGAGAGAACACAAATGAGGCAGAAGCAATATTTGAAGAGAAAAGAGCAGATTATTTTTATGAACCAATGGAAAGACACCAGTCAATAGTTTTAGAATAATCCATGAATCCCAAGCAGGATGTAAAAGAAGAAATCCACACACATACATATCATAATGAAATTGCAGCACTCCAGAAACGAAAAAAAGTATTTTTAAATCTGTCCTTCCAAGGAGTGCTGATTAGGTTTACAACAGAATTCTCAACAAATCTATGAAAGCCCTAAGCCTGGGAATAATGTCTATGAAGATGTCAATCTAGAATTATATACCTGGCAGAAATGTCATTCAATAATGCGTGTGAAATAAAGACATTTTCAGAAACAAGAAAAGGCAGAAAGAGTTTACCACTAATTGGTCTCAACAGAGGACATTCCGAAAGATTAAAAGAGGGAAAGTGATTTGAGATAGAAAAGTTTTAAGGTACAAGGATGAATGATAAGCCAAGACAGTATAAATCTATTGACTATATAAAATAACAAATAATAATATCTTGTTGGATTAAAAATACCGCAGAACAATTTTTGCCTGTAAGTCAGAGGAGGGGTAATGACAGTAAAAGCGTTACAAAGATCCTCCTGTTATTTAGGAGGAAGTTAAAGATAGTACATGATAAATTTCTAAAGCAACCACTAAAAGAATAGAAATAGAATATAGATAGAATAAATGGAATGAGAAAAATTGCTCAAATAATCAAAAAGCAGTCATGACAAGAGAAAAAATAGCTGATGTGGAATGCAAAAAAGATGGTAGAAATATGCTAGTAATCTGAGCAAATGCAAGTAAATGGATGAAGTGCTCCACTAAAAAATGTGGGAATGGGCAGACCGCATAGCAACAGCAAAATGCAGCCCTGAGCTGCTTACACCTGGGCTGATTCTTCACCCTTCTCGCCTGCCCCACCCGAGCTCCTTTGCCCTTTAACCCCCTTCGGCTGGGTTTGGCCAATCACAGATGGTGGCAGCAGATCACAGGGTAGGAGAGAGAGTAGGGGTGTCAATTCCCCTGTTTTCCTGCCCGGCTGGGCTAGTTTTTCAGTGGTTGTGTCATCTCTACTTAAGACCACAGCTCCTGTCAGGAGTCCTCTCTCCCAGCAACAGTTCTCGCTAGGTTCCAGTAATACTCTCTCCTCTTTGGCCCTTACGGGGGGTCGGTATTGTTGCTCCATAAATTAATATTACTATATTGGAGACAGAAATGATGTCAGGAGTTTTGCAGGGCTCTGCCCTGAAAGAATACGTGAACATGTTAGTTTGCATATCAGAAGCTGCTCTACCTCAGGAGGGCCCCTCAAAGGTCAGCAGCAGCTGCTTTCCAAGGTGACGCTGTGGTCTCCACCCCATGATTCTCACCTGCTTTGAAGGACAAAGCAAGGTCTACATGGAATCATGGGATGAGAGCTGGTCACAGAGTGTCCGCGCAGAGACAGATACCTGCGGCTAAAAACAAGCCCAAGGGACAGTTAGCCCAAGAGACAGTTAGCCCAAGGGACAAGCCCAACGGACAGTTCCTGCTTGACTTCCGATGACCTGTCTCTATCTGCAATAACTAGATAAAGAAATATGGAGCCACTATATCTCTGTTTAACCCTTCTGTTAGTAATAGCTTTATCTTAGGACTTAGAAGCTTGTCCTTGAAAGACTTTGTAACCAGAGTTAGTTAAAGGATCTATAGAAGCCTTTTGAAATACTTTTAACCCAAAATGAACTACCTGTTACTATGTAAATCTGTTACCTCTGGCAACTGATCTCTGTACCTATAAACACCCATGTGAAACTTTATTCTGGGCCTTAGGATTCACGGGGATGTTGTAGGGACCCCTGAGTGTTATGGTACGGAGTGCGAGAAGTGACCACTGAGAGACCGAATTGAGCCAAATTGTGAGTCTTTATTAGCTGGCCAGCGACCACTGTCTACACCGCTGAGAGGCAGCAGCACAGAGAGCAGCCCCGAGCCGAAAAGGTGAGAAGGCTTTATACTAATTTGGAGGGAGGCTACGTGACATTAAACACAACGTAGTGGAACAAAAATAATTACATCATACATTTCATAGCCACAGGGTCTGGGACCTGCCTCAGACCACCTGCCCGGCCACGTGACTGGTTACAATCTTGAGCAAGCAAGGTTACAGAAGCAGAT
>NW_012149097.1:698979-714179 GCF_000956105.1 Propithecus coquereli
AGCGATCCACCCTCCTCGGCCTCCCAGAGTGCTAGGATTATAGGTGTGAGCCCCCTTGCCTGGCCATTTTCTATTATTTTCTTATCCTTTGTGACGACCCCTACCTAAGGGACCCGATTTTTTGCTGGGACCATAGCTAACTCCCCACAGGGTATAAAGGCGTTTCCTAGTTACTCCTGGCTGGGCATCTCACCACCTTTTATTGGTTCTCTTACTGCTGTCCACACCTTTCTAAAGAATTCCTTCATTAAACTCTCTGCAATTAACGTCTTGAGTTAATTTCGTGTCAGGATCCTGACTCACAAAGGGAGACACACCTAAGCATAAGGATGCTGAAAAGTTGAAAATAGAAGGTTGAAAAATGTTATATCTGCAAATACCAATCAAAACAAAACCCACATCACTACGTTAAAGTAGACTGTAAGATTAAAAAAATATTGGAGATAAAAGAGACTGTGTAATGATGGTAAATTCATTTCACTGATAACGTAACATTACTACCATAGCCTCGAATTACATAAAGTGAAAACAATGGAGAGAATTGGATCCATCAAACCAATGGAGAAGGAAAAAGATAAGAATGATCTGCAAATAACTAATTTGTTTTTAAAAAGTACACCACGATATATTCGAATCACTTTATAACAGGCCACTGATGTTCCTAGTTTTATGTTTTCTTGGTGTAATATTACCTGTAGTTTGCGTTCACCTAAGAAATGTTGACTGGCATTAGAGAAAGGCAAGTAGAAATGTAGGATGGCCAGAGGAGGCGAGTTATGGCTTAAAAATTAATCTTTCTTGCAACAAATATGACTAAGTGTTAATATTGTTACTATATCGGCATAAAAATACTAAAATTCCAAAAGGTAAATGAACAAAAGAAGGTACTTTATAAAAGAGAAGCTAAAAATGACTAAACAAGCAAATAGAAAAATGTTCAACCTCACTAGCCTTTGATTAAGAAAATAGAAAATAAGGCCAGGCGCGGTGGCTCACGCCTGTAATCCTAGCTCTCTGGGAGGCCGAGGCGGGCGGATTGTTTGAGCTCAGGAGTTCGAAACCAGCCTGAGCAAGAGCGAGACCCCGTCTCTACTAAAATTAGAAAGAAATTAATTGGACAACTAAAAATATATAGAAAAAATTAGCGGGCATGGTGGCGCATGCCTGTAGTCCCAGCTACTCGGGAGGCTGAGGCAGAAGGATTGCTTGAGCCCAAGAGTTTGAGGTTGCTGTGAGCTAGGCTGACACCACGGCACTCTAGCCTGGGCAATACAGTGAGACTCTGTCTCAAAAAAAAAAAAAACAATATACTACTTTTATCTATAAAATTAACAAAAAATCTTTAAAAATTAGATGCAATACTCAAAGCTGTCTAGGATAAAATAAACAATGGATTATACTGCTGGCAGGAGTAAAAATCAGGACAAGTTATTTGGTTTATAACATTTGACTCAGTAATTCTATTTCTGGGAATCTATTGCAGGAAAAATCTGAATTAAAGATACAGATTCAAATACAAAAAGGGAATGCAATTGATAATATATTTTTTAAAATAAAAAATGCTCTTCCCCTTCTCTTCCCCTTTCCTTCCCTTGATTCCTTCCATTCAGTTATTCAGTCCCCAAGTCATTCAATCCAAAACCTGTTAGACTGGGCCCAGCAAGTTGGGCGTCACATGGAGTGAATAGGGAGAGAGTCATGGTAGCCCACACGGGATGGCAGAGCCTCATGGGATAGAAAGGGGGTCCCTGCAGGGCAGTGGTTCTTCTAAGGATGTAGGAACCCCCGCAGTTGGAGAAGAGCATCTGTGTTTGGGAGGGGGCGAGAGGAGTAGCCTAGAGCAGGGAACCAGCCCCCGTAGAGTGAAGAGGGCATTTTCAGCGTGACAGGCTGGTGGCAGTTAGGGGGACTGGTTACGTACAGGAAGGCTGATCAAGTTAAGTACAGTCATGTGCCACATGATGATGTTTTCGTCAATGACAGACTGCATATAAAATGGTTGTTCTGTAAGATTATAATACCACATTTTTACTGTATCTTTTCTATGTTTAGATACATAGATACTTACCATCGCGTTACAACTGCCTACAGTATTCAGTACAATAACATGCTGTACAGGTTTGTAGCCTAAGTATGCAGTAGGCTATACCACCCAAGTTTGTGTAAGTACGCTCTAAGGTGTTCATACAGCAACAAAATTGCCCAACGATGCATTCCTTAGAACATATCCCATCCTTAAGTGACGCGTGACTGTGAATATGTGAGGATAAGGAAGCCAGGTTTCTCACTGCCAGAGAGACGAGTTACGATTACAGAAAGGGAGAAAACAAGAATGAAGTATTAGCTCGGCATTGGAAATATTGGTGAACTCACGGCTTTCAATATGTAGACATACATATAGAAAATAAAAATAAACAGACATAAATGCATCTGTGTGTGTATATATGTCCCTTGCGAGGGTCTGGGAGCAATGTCACCCCAATAGCAAGGAGCCCAACTAGTACTCAGATATTGTCTTCGAAATACTGTTCTCCAGCGACAGGAACCAGGGCTCTTTGGGAAAGTGGCTGATGCCAGGGCTGGGGCAGGGAATGTGCAGAATGGCTGGAGCATCTTGTGCCAGCGACTAAAGACCAGCTCAGAGAACACCGGGGACATCTCAAAAGGACGCATAAGTTGTTGACTAAAATAGAATAACATGAGTCCATACTCATACATATGATATAAATAAATGGATTAATTGACAATTTGAAAAGAAATGGCTATTACTACGTAGTCTCCAGGTATCTCACCAAAAAATACTGATTAATTATAAGGAGGAAAAAATCATGACTATACAGGGGAGAAGTCTGGCAGACGCTACCTTGATAAGGTGATTAAAATTAGCATCTCCAGTGATGGGGCAAATTGAAATCATGTATCACCTGATAGGATGCAATGAGAACACATCATCACTTCTGGAATATTCCAGAAGCATGACTTGAATCTAATCTAAACATTACACAAACCCAATCTGATGGGTATTTTACAAAATAACTGACTTATAATTTCCAAAAGGATCAAGGAAATGAAAGTCAAGGGAATGGGAAGGAGCTATTCCAGATTGAAGGAGAATAAAGAGACATGACAACTAAGCATGATGCATTATTATGGGCTGGATCCATTTACTATAAAAAACATTATTGGAACAACTAGTGAAACTTGAATAACGTCTGACGATTAGATTGTAGTAATGGATCAACACCACTTTCCTAATGTTGGTGGTTGTATTATGGTTATCTTAGGAAATGTCCTTGTTTGTGGTGATACCCACGACAGTGTTAGGGGAGGGGATGATTAAGCACCATGTTGGCATCTTATTCTCAAATGATTCAGGGGAAAAACGTGTTTTGTTCTGTTCTTTCAACTTTTCTATAAATTTGAGATTGTTTCTAAATAAAAAGTTTTAAAAAACAGAAACAATATCAAATAACCTAGAAAGTCTTCCATAATCTGGTTCCTACTTCTCTAACTTCATCTGTCACCAACCACCGCTACCCGCCCTTACCAACACTCAACTGCCTTCTTCAGTGTTCAACTTTCCACATGGGGTTCACTTTACCCGGATCACACTTCACCCCTTTACTCACTTGAATAGCTTTTATTTCTCCTTCAAGATTCTATTCAAAATATTTCTCCTGCGGGGCCAGACGTAGTGGCTCACGCCTGTAATCCTAGCATGCCGGAGGCCAGGGCGGGAGGATCACTTGGGCTCAGGAGTTTGAGATTGTAGTGAGCTGTGATGACGCCAGGGCACTCTAGCCTGGGTGACAGAGTGAGACTCTGTCTCGAAAAAAAAAAAAAATTGCCCCGGAATGCCCCCTGTCTTCCCCAGTGTGCTCAGGCGCCTCCAGCTCTCACGGCATCCGGGGCTTCTCTCGGTCAGCACAGAGCACACTCTTCATCACCATTAACGTGTTCAACTCCCCTCTTCCCCTCTGAGCTTCTTCGGGCGGGAACTGTGTCCTCTTCATTTGACAACCCACTGCCTGCCGCGCAGTAGGTTCTCATAAATATTTCTAAAATTAAAGGGTAAATGAACAAATGAACTGGCCTTCTGGCAAACGCAGTATCCCTCTGAGCCCGCCAATGCATTCTCAATGGGACAGCCAGAGTGACTGAGGCCTCTTTTTCCCAAAATGTCTCTCTAGGGCTCTCCACAAAGCTTAACATTGTGCTATTAGTAGCTGCAAAGGGAAAATATTCAAAAGATTCAGATCCATTTCTGCAGAGCAGACTATGAAGGGTAAATTTGAAACTGAGAGATTAAAAAACTTGATATCTGGCATAGGGTTTACAGTAATTTTTTTAGGACTCATTAATTGATAGGGCGTAAAATGCTAAAAAGTCACTACAACTTCAGAAATGCCTTAAAATAAATTGATATACTAATTAGAACTAATTAGTATCTATAATAATAACATGTATCTGAGTCAATATACTTTTTTAATATACAGGTATTGTGTGGTGGGCCCACAGCTCTGGAAATGTAAGCAGGAAGGGATGGTCTCCGGGGACTACAGACATTTAACCATCTTGAGCAACCAGCCTGTTTTGCAGCTTCTTATTTTATAGCTTATTTTTCAGAACCCTGTGAGGCCTTCGGCCACCCAGCCTGCTAAAACTAGCGCCTGACAGATTCTGGCAGCTTATAGATGAACACGGGTGAACTTTCCTCATTACCGTGCTAAGGTACCCCACCAGCTCCCAGCTATTGCTTCATCGCCAGGAGACCTATGTTCTAGCATGATGGCCCACTACGCGGCCTGCACAACTGGAACCCTCCCCTGCATGTGACAACACAGCTTCTTTCCCTATTGTCCCATAAACTCTATGCTACTTCCCCGTGGGGAGACATTGCTTTAGCGAATACTCCCAGGGTTCTCCTTGTTACAAGCAGTGAAACTCCTACTGACCGAGACTTGCGTTCTCATGGAGAGTTGTCTGTTACTGCCCCGCTGAGTGAACCCCAGATTTTCAGATAGCAGGAATCTCTGGCACAGTATCAAAGCCTTTGGGGAATTCCTAATACCTTTGCTTAGACACAATGCCCTTTACAAGTTGCCTGTGTTACCTTTCCAGACTCATTTCCCTAGAATTTCTCCATGTTCTTGTTCTAACCAAATCAAAACAACCTGGTAAATTGCTTCACATCCTTCAAGACCCTATTCAAATTTGACCTTCTCCTTAAGAATTCAAATTCAAATCCCCCTAAGCTCTTCCTAAACACCTCGTCAAGTGCTATGGTTTAAATGTTTGTCCCCTCCGAAACTCATGTTGAAACAATTCCCAATGTGGCAGCATTGAGAGGTGGGGCCTTTAAAAGGTGATTGGGTCATAAGGACAGAGCCCTCATGGACTAATGGATTAATTAATCAATGGATTAATGTGTTATCATGGGGGTGGCATTAGTGGCCTTATAAGAGGAGAAAGAGACCTCAGCTAGCTCACTCAGCCCCTCACCACGTGAGCCCCGCACCAGCTCAGGACTCTGCAGAGAGTCCCCGTCAGCGACAAGGCCCTCATCGGATTCGTCCCCTCAACCTTGGGCTTCTCAGACTCTAAAACTGTAAGAAATAAACTCCTTTTCCTTATAAGTTACCCAGTTTCAGGTATTCTGTTATAAGCAACAGAAAATGGACTAAGATACAAAATTATTCACTCTATCTTCTACACTCCCACTGAAGAATATGCATAGAATATGAGCAGATTCCTCTTATGGACAGAGGGATACGTATTTATGAAATGTCAAGCATATTCAAACTACTTCACACTCATCTAATTCTGTTAAGAACCTTAATAAGTAGGTACTATTATCATCTCCATTGCAAATGAGGAAACAGAGGCTTAGAGAGGCTATGTAATTCTCGTTCGGTGGCTATTAAGGAGCAAAGCTGGAAAATGTACCAAGATCCGGGCAACTCCAAAACTCATGTGCTAAACCATTATGCAATATAGCCTTCCAACAGTATCACTTACCAGAGTATGTTGTAATATTTTACCTTTCATGTCTGCTGCCCTCGTGAATTATACTCTTTAAGTTCAGAGACATAAAGATTAGCCAGGCAATCACTTGTCTACTTTCTTTCTCTATATATTTGCCAATTCTCAACTTTTTTCCTTCTATCTAATCACAATTATACAGTACAGTCATCCCTCGGTATTCATGGGGGATTGGTTCCAAGACCCCCAAGTATACCGAAATCCACGCATACTCAAGTCCTACAGTTGGAACTGCAGAACCCATGTATACAAAAAGTCGGCCCTCCCTACACGTGAGTTCCACATCCCAAGAATACTGTATTTTGAATTCGCATTTGGTTGAAAAAAATCCATGTATAAGTGGACCCGCACAGTTCAAACCTGTGTCGTTCAAGGGTCAACTGTACAACTTTGACCAATTCCACAGAACATGTGGTATTTATCTTTCTGTGTCTGGCTTATTTCACTTAACATAATATTCTCTGGGTTCATTCATGTTGTCACAAATGATAGGATTTCATTCTTTTATATGGCTAAATAGTATTCCATTGTGTGTATATACCCCATTTTCTTTTCTCTCTTTTTTTTTTTCTTCTGGAGACAGAGTCTTGCTTTGTCACCCTGGTTAGAATGCAGTGGTGTCATCATAGCTCACTGCAACCTCAAACCCCCTGGCCTAAGAAATCCTCCTGCCTCAGCCTCTCAAGCAGCTGAGACTATAGGAGTGTGTGACCACGCCTGGCTAAGTTTTTCTATTTTTTTAGTCAAGACAGGTCTCACTCTTGCTCAGGCTGGTCTCAAACTCCTGACCTCAAAGCAATCCTCCTACCTCGACTTCCTAGAGTGCTAGGATTACAGACATGAGCCACCGCATCCAGCCATGATTTGTGTTTCTACCTGTTTGAAATCAGCAACAAAAATTAAAGTCATGCTTGCCCAATTACTACAGTTGATTCAACATATGACTGGAACAATATAATTTAAGGCCTACTGACTTCAAGCCTGTCCCTAGGTTGCCAAACCAATCTGGCCCTAAAACCTCACTGGTCCCAGCTGTCTCCTACCCCTCAATGGGGACATGACTCCCTGGGAATGAGCTTTCCTAGTGCGGAGGGATTCTGAAACAATTCATTGATCATCATTGCTTTTTAAAAGAAAGATTTTAATCAAAGGGGGAGATGAGAACAAAATCAGACAAATAGAAGTTAACTAAATTACAATGGCCAAAGGAGAGTGGGCCTGAGGCCACTGTTACTCCCCTGAAATTCCTGGTCCCCTCTTGCTTGTGTAAAGAATTCCAGGAACCAGGTTAATCACAAACTGATAATGACTGTTTTGAGAAATGCTGTAGCCTTTAGCCAATCATCTGTTAGTTTATGTCTGTTAACCAGTGACATTTCTATATCAACAGGCTGGGATTGCTTTGCTATACCTCCTCATTTTGTCCTTAAAAATCTGCTTGTAACCACCCCAACTCAGAACATCTCTTGAACTGAGTTTGGCAGTGTGTTTTCCGCGTGGCAATCCTCGAATTCGGCCCAGGTGAACTCTTCCCCTACACACATTCACCTTAGTTCTTTCTTGCAGGTCAGCAGATGAATCCAAGGTTTCTGGTCTGAGCAACTGAAGAACAGAGTTGTCATTTACTGAATTGAGGGAGACTTCAGGTAGAAAATGAATAGTGCAAAATGAATTCATTAGAAGGACATAGGGTAATGCACAGAATATAATGAAAAGTAGAAATATGAAGCAGTGAGTGAGTTGAAGCTCCCGGCCTGCTGAGAGCTCCAGATTCAGAAGTCAGAAATGACAATTAGAACTCCTACAGGGAAAATGGGCGCTCAAAGCATTCCATTTAAGGGATGGGGCCAGAGATGAGCTCCCTGCTTAAACGTGGAAACAAAATAAAACACTTGGCTGCTGCCTGAGCTACATAGAGCACTTAGCAAGCTTCAGGCACAGAAGAAACCAGCAGATGCTGCTAATCATCCTTCAGTGCACAAGACAACCCTTTCAACAAAGTAGTCGGCCCAAAACATTAATAATGCTGAGGCCGAGAAGGAAAGCCTGCTCTCTATAAAGGCTAGCACATGCTTCAGTTCCTGTCTCAGAAGACAAATTAGATTTCTCTATTGAAAACCAATTTTAAAAGTGATAGTGGCAAATATATGGGTACTGTCCAAAAGGGACTCAGCAGGAATTGTCACATTTGGAAATTTTTGTTTGAGCACCTGGAATTTAACTTTACAACACTATGCTAAAATGCAACGTCACAAATAAACACAACCCCACTTGGTGTAGCACAGGTTTATTGTGGTTTAAATAGACCATCAGTATGCGCTCACATCTGCAACTACATAATAAGGTTATAAGTCATGTTAACAGCTTTAAAACCCACACAGGAACCTTTCCAGGGAGCAGAGGGCTACGGCACTGTCTACTGACAGGGTCTGAAGGCCTACAGCAGGGCTGCGTTCACTGGGTACAATATGCTTTCTGTGTCCAGGGATTCTCTTGGGACGCACTAACTTACCTGGGGCAGGAAGACAAACTCACTGGAGAACTTGGCCTACACCCCAGACATGCTTTTGTCCTGAAGCACAGTGGCAGGATTGAGAAGCTGAACTTGGCACGGGGACAAGCAGGGGCATTGACAGAGGTTGAAGAAGGCGAACTTGGCGAATGAGCCACAGAGCTCAGGGCTTGGTCGAATAGGTTATTTCCTAACATTCTGGCAGAGTGACATTCTTTACAAAGTAGGAAAGATTTTTTTTTTTCCCCATTTGGAGCTAGAAAGTTTTGTGTCTAAAATAAACATGATTCATGTCCCAAGAAAGCTTGGTTCTAGAGAACTCTGTATCCTTGGCTGACTCACCCCTCCCCAACCCCTTAGACTCTGATTTCTGATTCTCAACCCTGAGGTGAAAACTCTACCCTTCATTTTCAAGGTCCAGGAAGACCTGGACCCTCAGGAGGTCAGTCAAGAGGAACCAGTCATTGGGGTAGGAATTATATAGCTTTTGTCCCAAGAGTTTGTTTGAGCTCCGATTATCATTCTATGGTGATCATTCTATGGTTTCCCGCCCCCTCACTTTGCTACTTCTGGAAGTCCCCTGAATTTACTTAACAGTATTTCCCTGAAGCTATAAAGTCAGGCTATTTTTTCCCTTGAACTCAACAATGTTTTAATATGTAAATGTGAACTCCACAGAGATTTTGGTCGAGTACTACAGTTTAGGCTGTCAAATTAGTTCAGTATTTTAATTCAGTAAACTACATTAACTGATTTATTTTCTATTTTAAATTAATATGTGGGTCATCCCTTCAGATAGGTATGTTTTAAATTTTATGTATATTAGCAATCAGTTAATGTGATAAATCATTAATTCACTCAAAAAAGCATTCTTGACTCATAAGATTAACCAAAGTTTATTTAAACTATTATTAAATCTTTGTGTATGCGCACACACGCACTTGCACATGCATTATTAATATTAGTATGTTGTTAAATAAAATTTCTGGGAGGCTGTTGTTTTGGGCTGAGTTCCTACACTAGGGCTCCAACAAACCAAACCAAACCAGAATGAAGTTACTCAGGGTAGATGCCATGGAATCAAACTAGACTTTAAAACAGGCCAGTGTTTTTAAAGATAGGAGACTCACAGCAGCCAGTTAGAAGGGAGCAGGGTACTGGAGCCAGCATGATAGAGACCTCTCCTCTGTTTTAACTCTATAAGGAAAATAACTTTGTAACAACGAATGTGCTTTTTGTTCCTTGTTTCTGCTCTCCTTGGCCTTTTTCTAGCTGTGAAGGCTTCCCTCCTCTGTCCAGCTCACTGGAGCACCTTTCTAATTTTAGATGGAATGTTGCCCATTCATGAATTACTAACAAAAGCCAATTAGATCATTTAAATGAATTTGTTGAAATTTTGTTTTTTGACATATATGTGCATTTTACAAGTATCATAAGCACTTTATGAAACATATACGAATAAAATATGTTGTAGAATACAATAATTGCAGTATTTGGAGTAATTTTTAAAAATGAATCTCATTATTATCTTTTTTTCTTAAGTTGCATTTAGTATTCATGTGTTTCTTATTTTGTGATATGGAAAAATAATATTTATGGGACATTTTTTCCTCCCGAATAATGAAAATATGTATGGAAATATTATGAAATTCATAACTATATTTTGAGGCTTCTGATTTTCCTTCTCTTTACTGGCTTATTCTTTCTGGTTATAAAGGAACTAAAGAAGAATTTAACTTTCTGACAAATTCCACTTAACCTTTGTATATACAATTTGTATTTCTTCTTTCATACAGTGACAATTGAGATTCCAAGTAAATGTACCAAAAAAAGAGAGAGAGAGAGAGTGAGAGAGAGAAAGGATATTATTAAAATCTCATTCACTGTACTCAGCTCTTAGTTTATCTCGAAGTGTATTCAGACGCGTTGGGGCTGCGTACTACAGTGCACGCTCCAGGACTTCCCCTCATTATTTCTGTTTCAGGAGGTCTGGGGTGGACCCAGGAATCTGTATTTTAATAACATTGTCAGGTTATCTTTATGCTCAGTGAAATTTCAGAGCCACTTATTTAAAAGATACCTGTTGTGTTTCTTTTCTAATGAGTCAATTCCATACCTAATTTTATCTTGATGATTTTACATTCTTTGAAGTCTCCAAACTATATAAGCTTCAAGCACCACGAAAACCTCAATCTACTCCTGCTATAGGTGAATTTGTAATCTATATCTTTGTATTTTTAAATGATACCTACATGTAATTCAAAGAAACAGATGGAAAACATGGAAGATTTCAAAAGGGAATGTGAAGAAGCTATGTCCAAAATAAGACAGAATCCAAAGATTTAGCTGCAGCACATTTCCAGAAGCTAACACCTGTGCAGAAGAGTCTGCAGCCAGCAGTTCTTGAGAATGAGTGCATGAGAGTAAGAAGCCGCAGATTACCTGGCCATGGGAACAGCCAGCCTGCGGTGCCCTTTGGAAAATCACTCCTGGTACCAATTAAAGCATTTTTACAACTGACCAGATGTTTAGCTCTCACACTACTATTCCAGGACTGACTCTGATCATCCCAAATTTGGAATAAGTTTAAAAACATCAAAAAGATTACGTCTGCACGAGGTATATCAATCATCTCGCTCCCACCCACAGCCCATTCTAAAAGAATCTGCTCTCTGTCTGCAGCCCCTGTGGGCATGCTTGTCTCCGGTGACCCCAACATCCTGGTTACAACTGATTGAACCAGGGACAGACACCTGATTCAGGATGGGCCAATTAGATGGTGTCTTTTGAGAATCCGAACCAAAATAAAGAGATAGAGGATGTTCCTATTGTGCAGAGAAGCCCTGAGGTGTGGGTGCATTTGGACAAACACGATGCCGTGGCAAATCACAGCCTTGGGTAAGTGCAATTTATGGGGAAGCCAACCTCAAAAGCCTTGGACAGATCAGAAAGAATGAAATAGAAGAGAAGGAACAAATGGACATACCCAGAAAAGCAGAGTTGGGAGATCATCTGATCCTAGAAAGGGTAGCTGTCAGAGGACTACTGCCTAAGAAATAGGATTCTGTATTCTGAAATTAGATTCCCTGGTATGTCCCTGAATCCCTTCAATAAATAACCTTCCTGCCTACGCCCATAGAGTTGAGTTGAGGAAGTTTTTGTTCCCATCATCAGAGATTCCTGATGAGGACAATTGTGTACTTATCAGCCACAGGTTTCAGAGCAGTTAAGGAAGGAAGCACACATCCTGTGGAATACGCTCCAGACTGCAGAGCTTCCTGTGGAATGCAAGTAGAGTGTTCAAGCTTGGACTGGTGGAATCAAAGAAACAGGAGGTTGAGGGGGGACAAGGCATGCAGCTGGGGTGATGAGGCCCCCGACAGGAAGATGCCCTATCTACAAAGAGCAATGTGAAAGGCAGTCAAAAGTACTGAGATTTTAGCTGCACAGGAAAGGGGTACATTCAGCGTCCTAGTCTTACTAGTACTAGTTATATCTTTAATATATCATAGGGTCAAGGCAGGTTACATATTTTGCAGGGACAATCCACATAGGGATATCGCAGCATAGAGATCAGATCAAAAAGTCTTTCTTTTTTTATCTTGCTAGGTCCAGCCCCCTGCTCTGAATACTAATAGAAATTTCAAAGGAACCAGGATGGAAGAACTGCACTAGCCAAAACACCAACTGCTAGTTATTGCTTTTCAAAAAATCCTTTTTAAGAGATCTGGATAATATTAGCATGTGGTTGAGTTTGTTAATTGTCTCTCAATATCATTTATCTCTTTTTATACTACTAAAACACTAGATCTAAATATAGCTAAAGATTGCACAGTGATGGCTCACCCCTGTAATCCTAGCTCTCTGGGAGGCCGAGGCAGGCGGATTGTTTGAGCTCAGGAGTTCGAGACCAGCCTGAGCAAGAGCGAGACCCCGTCTCTACTAAAAATAGAAAGAAATTAATCGGACAACTAAAAATATATAGAAAAAATTAGCCGGGCATGGTGGCGCATGCCTGTAGTCCCAGCTACTGGGGAAGCTGAGGCAGAAGGATTGCTTGAGCCCAGGAGTTTGAGGCTGCAGTGAGCGATGATGATGCCACCGCACTCCAGCATGGGTACAGAGTGAGACCTTGTCACCCAAAAATAAGAAAATAAAAGAGCACTAATCTCATTCATGAGGGCTCCATCCTCTTGACCTAATTACCTCTCAAAGTCCCCACCTCCAAATACCATTGCACTGGGGATTACGCTTCGACATATGAATCCCAGGGGACACAAATATCTAGTCAATGACACAGCCACTAGAAAAGCAGTAGGAAGCATTTGATTCTACTATGTCAGGAAAACTTCACAGCAGACCACCAGAAAATGGTAGACTAGTCTCTGAGGGTTTGAGCATTTGCTTCCTTCTGGTTTAATCAAATCCTGAAGAATATTAAGCACAAACTCAGTCCAGTGTTGGCATAGATCAAAAATGTCCTTGAATAAAATGCTTTATGACTTCATAGGTAATTTCATTCCAGATGTATCCATAAATTTCTAATTTTGTTACACAAAATATTTTCATAGTTGTTCCCAATTTTCCCTTAAAATTATGATCACTGCATATTTCCCAACAGGCATATTTGTATTTGTGACATCATCTCCTGGTTTTGTGGACAGCTTGATATTGCAGTTCAGCCCAAGTCTTTGTATGAAGCTGATGCTCAGTAACTATTTGAATATTTGTTTATTGAATAAGACAGGGTCACACAACTCTAGTTTTTATTAGTATAACAAACGTGGGTTGCAAAATCAACTGATAACAGTCTGAATCACACACTGTAATATTGTGTTTAAATGGAGAAATGCCTTGGAGAAGAATTTATTGCACACTGGGTCTTAGAGAAATTGAACGGCACTTAAATTTTACTCCTAAAAATGTATGGCCGGGGCCAGGCGCAGTGGCTCACGCCTGTAATCCTAGCACTCTGGGAGGCCGAGGCAGGCGGATTGTTTGAGCTCAGGAGTTCGAGACCAGCCTGAGCAAGAGCGAGACCCCGTCTCTACTAAAAATAGAAAGAAATTAATCGGACAACTAAAAATATATAGAAAAAATTAGCCGGGCATGGTGGCGCATGCCTGTAGTCCCAGCTACTCGGGAGGCTGAGGCAGGAGGATCGCTTGAGCCCAGAGTTTGAGGTTGCTGTGAGCTAGGCTGACGCCAGGCACTCTAGCCTGGGCAAAAAGAGTGAGACTGTCTCAAAAAAAAAAAAAAGTAAACATTACATTTAACATTGGGGCTTTTTTGCACTCTAGAAAGTAGAGCAAATTGGAGGAGGCCAGCGGAGGCTCTGAGGGGCCTCCATGGAAAGAGACAGAGAGAGAAAGAGAAAATGAGAATGCTTTGGAACTCACAGCAGTCCCCATTGAAAGGGTCCGGGGGAGGGACAGGGCTGCCCCCTAATTTCTTAGAGGTGACCTGAAGTGGGCAGAACCCTTAAAGGGATTGATAAAGTAGCATCATATTAAATGTTCCTTGAGATGGTACCACAGAAATTGACAAGAGCGTAAGAACTAAGAACCACGGGAAATGTGTCAACATAAAATTTAACACTGTGAGCTCTATAAGAATAGAAAGCAAGGCCACCTTGTTTAGAAATTTACTGAAAGGACTATAACACTGGCCGAGAGAGGACCCCACTTTACTCCACTCCCTCATTACCTAGAATAACATAGATGTTGACCTCAAGGGGCCCAATCAAGTATCAGCAACAGGGGACTGTGATGATTGGCAAGTCCAAACCGCCAGGCAGTGACCTCCAAGTGGCATGCCAAGGTCAGCACACATCTAATGAGTGCCAGCATGACAGCTGTGCCAAAGCAGCCAGGCACAGAACAGAGCTGGAACTCTCTTAATGGCTGTCAAAAAATCAAGTTCACTCTTCTGGGATCTGCCATGGAAAGGAAGAACTTTAAGTGCTGGGAGGACTGGAGGATTGGCATGCCAGCATTTACACAGGTGGGGCTCAGAGCCAGAAACTCCTGTTGCTGGGACACTTGCTGCCTTAGTTATACCCCTCCCCTCAAACTGCTGTGGAATACGAGGATATACTATACACTGATTATTATTGCAAACTTCACTGAATTTTTAAATGTAAATTGGTTGACTCTTAATACAAGAAGGCCCCTCTACTCAAAAAATCTTTTGAAAATCTTTCCTAATGTTGGCCTTTACTCTAATTCCAAACATTAGGAATAATTTTAACATTATGTAAAGTATTTTAGCTCTGTCAGTTTAGGAAATTTCATTTTATCTTGGTTCTTTTGTTTAATGTATATAGAACTTATAAAAGTTAACATGTACTATTTGATATTCTCATTTTTATAAATTCAGTTTTAATTCAGTGCCTAATGACAACTTACTGAACAACTACCTGGCTTTTGAACAATTTTAGGAGCAAAAACAGTAATATATTTTAAAGGCAAGACAAATAGCAACATACTATGCATAAGTATAAAAGCAAAACTATTACTAACATAGTTTTGTTTTTTTCATATGGACAAGATCCAGTTTCTATGACCTTAACTGTAACTTTCTACAGTAAGGAATATGGTGCATATATTATAATGCATATGGGAGTAGCTGTCAAAGGAAGTCTGCT
>NW_012149097.1:715862-716218 GCF_000956105.1 Propithecus coquereli
TTTGTCATTTGTCGAAACAGGATTGAAGATCAAGCACCACAGGCAAATATTCCAACATACACTGACTAAAGGAATTACAATATTCTATAGGAGCCCCCCCCACCCTACCTTCCCTGCCAATATTAGATATTCAAGGTCACATCTCTCAGAGAGAGCCACGGGTTAATATTCATAAATCCAAATAACTGCTTAGTACGGCATTGTTCCGTGGTGAGCAGAACCTACCCCCAAAGGCTGAGGGAGCAGAGAAGCTAAACAAAGAGGCTGACAAATCCAGTTTCTCAGAAATATTTAACAGGCAACTACAAACAGAAGCCCTGTCTTGGGCAACCACCAGACAGTTACCCCCAAGACTC
>NW_012149097.1:716268-716672 GCF_000956105.1 Propithecus coquereli
GATAGCAAACCACTTTGTGTTCATCAATCTGATTCTCTTCAGTAGTCCTAGATTTCTGAAGGGGTCTCACTTTACACTATTTTGCAACACAGAACTATTATGATAGCTGTTTCTCAGGCGCTTCCTTACTCTACCACTCTGCATTTGAAGCAAAGTATGTTTTTATTTCAAGATTCAGTATTCCAGTCCTGAAATAAAACAAGTCTGAAACTCTTTTCCAGTAAAAATCAACTCTTTAGACACAAAAGTTACAACCACTTGCTACATTTAAAAATATATATATTTGTTCTAGTATTAGAGGTATGCCAAAAATAACCATAAGGTGAGTATTTTTGTCCTAAAATTTAATGCATGCCAGAAATATCCACAGAACGAGGCAGTGAAGAATAGTGATTGGAAGCACA
>NW_012149097.1:719527-723773 GCF_000956105.1 Propithecus coquereli
AGGCTGACAAATCCAGTTTCTCAGAAATATTTAACAGGCAACTACAAACAGAAGCCCTGTCTTGGGCAACCACCAGACAGTTACCCCCAAGACTCAGGGCTCACGTACTGCAGGGAAAGGGTACACCTGCCCTGAAAGGAGTGTGTCATCAAGGTTGTTTTGACCTAAGGGCAGGATTTACAGTAAGTACTTGCTCTTAACAGGAGATAAAGTAGAAATGTTAGAGGCATGGCCAGAACTGGAGATAATCAAAAGTCAGCCTGCTGGATTAGCATTGAAGATGGAGTCGCTTTAGCCTCCACAGGCATTCAAGGCCCTTTGCAATCTGAACTCCAATTGTCACTGTTGTATGGGGTAGTGTGATAGTAATCTTATATGTCAACTTGGCTGGGCCAGGGTGCCCAGATATTTCATAAAACATCTAGAGTTTCTGCAAAGGTTTTTTTTTTTTTTTATGGATAAGATTAACATTTAAATCGGTGTACTCCATGTAGGTAGGCCTCATCCAATCAGTTGAAGATCCTAATAGAACAAAGACTGATCTTCCCTGAGCAAGAAGGAATTCCGCCAGCAGACTGCCTACGGACTCCAAACTCAGCTCTTCCCTGGATCTCCAGCCTACCAGCCTACTCTGCAGATCTTAGATTTACCAAGCCTCCACAATCATGTGAGCCAGTTCCTTAAAATAAATCTCTCTCTTTCTTCACACACACACGCGCACACACATACACACTCCTTGTTAGTTCTGTTTCTTTGGGGAACCTTGACAAGTAGTGATAAAAATCATGGATTCTATAATCAGAAATGTGGATTTAGGATCTTGATCTGTCATTTATCAACTGTATATATTGGGAAAGTTACTTTACCTCTTTAAGTCTCAGTTTCCTCATCTTTAAAATAGGAACAAGCCGGGCATGGTGCTGCGCACCTGTACTCCCAGCTACTCAGGACGCCGAGGCAGGAGGATCACTTGAGCCCAGGAGTTTGGGATTGCAGTGTGCTAAGATAGCACCTGTGAATCACCACTGCGCTCCAGACTGGGCAACATAGCGAGACCCTGCTTGGAAAAAAAAAGGAAAGAAAGAAAGAAAAGAAAAAGGAATAACAGTAACAATCCCCTCAATCCCTCAATTCTCTAGCCATGATAAATTGCATGCCATGTAATTCTCTATTCCTTTGTTTCTGCTACTCCCTTTGCCTATCACAAATTTGTTCCTGTCTACTTACATAAACCTTATTTTCCTTCCAGACCTGTGGTGGCTTTAAAAATAGATCCACAAATTCTTTGACACCCCTTCCTTCAGATTTAATTCCCCTCCCCTTCAGTATAGGCTAGACTTAGGGAGTTACTTCTGATGAATATAGCAGAAGTGGCAGCTTTCCATCTCTCTCTCTTTCTCCCCTCCCACTCCCATAACTTACATGGGAAGCCAGCTGCCTGGTCTTGGGCAGCCCTATGGAGAGGCCTAGTGGCAAGGAACTAAAGCCTCCTGCCAACAGCTGTTGAACTCGGAAGCAGATTCTCTGGCCCCTTCATGACTTTAGTCCCAGCCAACAAGTGCATTGCAACCTCATGAAAGATGCTATGCTGAGCCAGAATGACCCAGTTGAAGTACACACAGGATCTTGAGCCTCAGAAACTATGAGATAATAACCGTTCGTTGTTTTAGGCAATTAAGTTTTGAAATAATTTGTTACACAGCAAATAACTAATACCACACTCAAATCTATAAAAGCCTTTCCTGACCAACACACAGAATTTCCCCTTTCTCTGTTTCCCCATTGTATTTTGCATATAACTACTACAATACTTACGTTAACAATGTTCATGTGTTTGTCTCCCTGGCAAATCATTAGCTGCCTGAGAGTGGACCATTCTTAACTGTATTAAATGAAAAAAAAAAATCAAACTCAAGTCTAGCACACAAAGGCCTCTTACAATAGTTAAGCTAAAAATTAGTGTTTCCTATGTGTCATACATTGTTCTAAGCCTTTTGTAAATATTATCTCATATAATCCTCATAAAAACTCTAGGTGATATATTATCATTACCCTCATTTTACAGAAGAGGAAACTGAGGTCAAGTTATAGAAAAGCTGAGTAACTTGTCTAAGATCACACAGATAGTAAAAATTTCTGAATTAAAGAACGAATGATGTTTTTTACAAGCAGGACCACGTTTCATTTACCTTAGAATCTCTTACAGTGCCTAGCCTCGTATGCAACTGGGACTCAGATATCTGCTAAATCCCCATCTTGTAATAAAGGCAGCTTAGTTTTTTTAGAATGAAGTCTTGGAAACCCTGATTGTGGATAATTTATATTGTGGATAATTTATATTGTGGGTAATTCCCCAAACAGAATTATTTTCCTTTAGTGAGAAGAAATAAGTAGAATAATAAACATATATTGTGAGGAGATTAAAAATAAACTTTGGAAGAGTCTTATCTTGCTCTACTCATCTCCCCTTATAAATACCTGATGAGAAATAAAGTGTGTTGGTAGTCTGATTACATTTATAAAAAAAAAATTTTACTGAATTCGCTAAGTTTGGTTCTTGATTCTGTCAAATAAAAGTTATAAGAGGCTATTGTTTTGGATTAAGCTCCTACATTAGGCCCCAACAGACCAGACTGAAAATCAAAATGGAGTCACCCATGCTAAAGTTCTATGTCACCAAACCTAAACTAAGTTGTTATCTGACCTTCTGAGAAATGAGGAGGGAGCTATCAACAGCCAATCTCCCAAATAGGTCAGTTTCAATCAGCATGATAATGAAGCTCCCTGGTTTTTGTTTGTTTTCATTTTGAGACAGGGTCTCACTCTGTTGCCTGGGCTAGAGTGCAGGGTGTCATAGCTCACTGCAACCTCAAACTCCTGGGCTCAAGTGATCCTCCTGCCTCAGCCTCCCGAGTAGCTGGGACTACAGGCGTGCACGACCATGCCTGGCTAATTTTTCTATATGTTGTAGTGACAGATCTTGCTCTTGCCCAGGCTGATCTCAAACTCCTGGGCTCAAGCGAAGCTCCTGCCTCGGTCTCCCAAAGTGGTAGGATTACAGGCGTGAGCCACCGCGCCCGGCCCCCCTAGTTTTTTTGTTTGTTTTTTAAGAGATGGAGATCTGTTATGTTCCCCAGGCTGACCTCAAAGTCTTGGGCTGAAGCCATCCTCCCATGTAGCTGGGACTACAAGAGCATGCCTCTGTTTTAATCCTTAACCTGATGTTAACCAATCAGCTTTTATTGTTGTCTTTGTCCCCAATTTACAGGGAAAGTAACTTTGAAATGACCAATGTGCTTTTGCTCTGTTTCTGCTTTCTTCAGTTCCTCTCTGTCTACAAAGCAAACCTCTTTGCTCAGCTCATTGAAACACTTATTCTGTTTTATGGAATAAAGTGTTGCCCAATTCTAGAATTGCAATAAAAAGATCTTTAAACTAAATTTGTTGCAACTTTGTCCTTTGACAATTCAAAACAGTTCTGGAAAAGAGTAGAATAATATGTTGTTTCAGTGATGTATTTTTCTCCCAACAAAAATAAATAAAATATTTCTAATGAAGCCTTTTGAGATACAAATTTCAAATAGGTGGTTGCTATTTAATTTCTGTGGCTCCTCTTAATAAAGCATGAAACCAGTGATCCCTCCTGGTGAGACCTTTCTAAATAAATACCTAAATATGAGAAACCTAAAGCCAGTCTACATTCAGAGTTGGCCAAAGCAGGGAAAATAGCTTTTTGACATTTTCTCTCTGAGCACTTTCTCTCCACTTAATATTAAGCAGGAGGTGTTTAAATTATTCGGTGGATGGGGACTCCTTTTCTCTTGACGTCGATGGTTGGCTGGGAGGTCTACTCTCAAATTCTGCTTCAGCAGAGCAGTTAGAAGCTGTTAACAGAATCCTTAAGTGTAGTCGGGGATGCTAAATAAGTGATTATAATGACAGTAAATCATTTCCTTTGTTCCTGAATGCTCTAACATTTCTCCTAAGAAGAGAGTAACTTCATAAACTGTCTGGTGGGAACATTACCTAAAAATTCCATTTAGGACGAAGGAGACTAGAAATTTCTGTCATTAAAGTTAAATAACCTTGCCTTCTTTACTCATAACAATGTAAGCAGTGCATTTCTAATTGTATTTTTTGAAAGATTTAACGATAGCAAACCACTTTGTGTTCATCAATCTGATTCTCTTCAGTAGTCCTAGATTTCTGAAGGGGTCTCACTTTACACTATTTTGCAACACAGAAC
>NW_012149097.1:724643-737536 GCF_000956105.1 Propithecus coquereli
AAAGGATAAGTATATAATTAAATGGGAGCTTTTAAAGATTCCTAGTTACATTTTAATTGGTTCAACCCTCTGCCAAGCAATTTTGCAAATGGGTATTCTTCAAAAGCCATATGAATGTAAATGCTGTTGGACCCAGAAATAACCTCAAAGAGGTCATGCATGAAGATTTAATTAAATCCTTTTTTTTTCATTTTTTGAGTAAAAGCTTTATTAACATATCATTCACATACCACACAATTAATCCATTAATCCATTTAAAGTGTACAATTTGATGGTTTTTAGTACAGGTTGAGTATCCCTAATCTGAAAATCCAAGATGCTTCAAAATCCAAAACTTTTTGTGTGCAAACATGATGCTCAAAGAAAATGCTCATTGAAGCATTCTGAATTTTCAGATTAAGGATGCTCAACCAGTAAGCACATAATGCAAATATTCCAAAATCCAAAAAAATTCTGAAATCCGAAACACTTCTGGTTGTTAACCATTTCGGACAAGGGATACTCAACCTATATATTCACAGTTGTGCAACCATCATCACTAGCAATCTTAGAACATTTTCCTTACTTAAAAAAAAATTAGATGCCCTTTAGGTATCACCTCCCAAGCCCATGCCCACTCTCAGCCCTGAGCAACCACTAATCTACTTTGTCTCTATAGATGTCACTATTCTGGATATTCACATAGATGAAATCTTATAATATCTGGTCTTCTGTGACTGGCTTCGTTCACTTAGCATAATGTTTTCAAAGGTCATCCACGTATTAGTACTTTTTATGGTTGAATAAGATTCCACTGTATAGGTGTAACACATTTGGTTTATGCATTCATCAATTGACGGACATTTGGGTTGTTTCGCCTTTTGGCTATTATGAATAATGCTGCTATGAACATTCGTGTGTAAGTTTTTGTGTAGAGATATATTTTCATTTTTCTGGGGTATATACCTAGGAGTGGAATTTGTATTATTCTTATAGGAGTGCAGGAATGAAAATCAGAAGCAATTTTATGGTCCAAGAATGAAATTATGCTATACTCTCAAAAGTATTATGCAAAACTGCTACACTCTCGAGTATTATGTGTAGAAAAATGTTGGCTTTCTGGTATGAAGACCATGTAGTAATACTGGAAAAGGTTACATTAAATGGAAAAAAAAAAAAAACGTAGGCTACAAGTCACTTGAAATGCTTCTGGGGCTTCCTATTCCCTACTCTGTCCTATGGACTCTGCCCCCCACCTTCCCATCTGGCCTCAGCTTGCTCTCCATCAGTTGTCAGAGGGCCAGCCACACTAGCTGTCAGAGGTTTTCGGAATGCCTCAGCTTCAGAGAGCCTTTGCACATGTCGCTTCCTCTGCCTGTATCGGAGTAGGGAATAGGAAGCCCCAGTGGTTTCAAATCTCATCTTAAATGTCCCTTCTTCAGAAAAACCTTCTCTGATATCCCAAACTAGGCTAGGGGTAAGTGTTTCCATAGCAGCCTGTATTTTCCATCCTAATGCTTTTGATACTGCTAATTGTTTATTCAGCCAGTGATCAAATATTGAGTCGTTTACATGCAGGGATACAGGGTGAAAGAAAACATGCAAGATCCCTGCCATCTGTGACCTTATTTTCTAGGGAAGGGATACATGTACCAGTAAACAAATCACTGTACCGAGTAATTTTAGATAGTGATAATTGGCTCAACGGCTATTCTCTGTTTGGACTGTAAACAGCATGAAGGCGGGAGCTAGGTCTGTCTTGGTTACTTCCGGTTTGCTAGAGTCTTGCCGCTGACTAAGCTCCACACATATTTTTTCACTAACTATTAAAACAGGCACATTAAGACAGAAATGGAAAAAACAAATGAGATTACTTTTATAAATGGTTGAGTCTTAAGTTCCCCCCTTTTCTTTCAAAACTTTCTGTAATACAACATATTTTTAAGTAATTAAAACAATTAAAAGATGAGCAAAAAAATTACCAGAACACCAAGTAAAACACATTTCTGTCACCACACTACCGGTAGTTAAGAACCTGGTACTAAAACCCCCTCTGAAATCCGCAGACGTGCTGGTTAGGCGGATAGAATTCCCCTGGCGCATTACCAAGCAGGTTCCCAGCCGTGAGCAGTATAATTTACGGTTTTAAATGACCCCTTAAACACCTAGAATATGATCCCCTCCAATTTACCGATTTCTGAAGCGCTTTAGAATCTCCCTCCACTTACACGACATGGAGAAAAAAAACCCGCAATTCTATTTCTCTGTTAACGGTACATAGAGAACACAGAACTTTTTTGCCAGGCCAAAAAGAATCTAAGATCTCTACACGATACACCAGCAGCAACTTCACAGTAAATCCTTCTGCGAGCCCTGGAAACAAGCCGGCTTCGACAAAGCCAGGCAGCGCCACGTCCCGCCAGAGCGCGGACCGACAGAACCCCTCCCCCACGCGCAGCTCTCGGCCGCGACGTTCTTCCCCGGGGCGCATGCGCAGCGCACTCTCCGGCCACCGCACGCCTCTTCCAGCCGGCCGAGGAGGCGCTGACGTCACCGTGCGGCCCATGAGAAACCCTTCCGCTCTGCCAAGGAAAATGAGTCCACGCACCTTTGGCTTTTCTTAGCCCACAGAAAACGTCCTCCCTCCTTCCACCCCAGCGCCAAAGACCTCCCCGGCCCATCTCCAACAGCCCAGCTTTTGGCAGGACTTCTCTGTACATTCGTTGGACCTGGAAGTCGCCCGAGAAGAAAGAGGGGGAGGGTGAGACTCCAGTTCAGTGTTTACAAGGAGTGAGACATCTAGGATCGGTCCGCGAGGGCGGAGCCGAGGAAGCCGGCACTTCTTCCTCCCTCCCCCTCCCTCCCCAGCCTTCCCTGCGAGCGGACGCGGCAGCGCCTCTGTCTCGCTTTTTCTTATTTTTCCCCCCTTTCCCCTTCCTTTTTTTTTTTCCCCTTTTTCCCCCTTTCCCCCTTTCACCATTTCCCCTAGGAGGCGCTTCCCCCGGGCAGGGGCAGAGCCGGTCTCACCCCCCGCCTCTCCCCGGCCCCCGCCGCCCTATGGCGAGAGGGAGCCCCCTCCCCACCCGGGCTCGAGCGGCGGCGGTCGGAGCGGCACCGGCGGCGGCGGCGGCGGCCTCAGGTCCAGGGTCATCATGGAACTAATTCGCTGACTGACCCACCGGCCGCAGCCGTGCGTCCCGCGCCAGCGCCCCCCGGCCCGGTTCCCCCTCTTCTCCCTCCTCAGTCGGCCCGGTCCTCGTCCCGCGCGCCCCGCCGCCGCGCGCTGAGGAGAATGAGGTGGTAACGGGTCCCCGGATGACCCAGCGTCACCACTGTGAGGCCTACAGCTCTGCCGAGGAGGAGGAGGAGGAGGAGGAGGAGGAGGAGGAAGAGGTGAGGGGGCGGGGGCGGGGGGGCTCGACGCGTCTCCGCGACCGGCGCCGGCGCTGGGTCCCCGCCGCCCCCTCCGCGCGCCGCCCGCTTGGCGGCTCCCGCTGTCGCGCGCTCCTCGCCGGAGACCCGCCCTCCCGCGTCCCCGCGCTGGAGCCCTGGGGGACGCCCCCTTCGTCCTCTCCGGCCAGAAACGGCCCGGCCCCTGCGCAGTTTGAAAACGGCTGTGCTGTGTTCCTTTCGGGCCAGTCTTCCCGTCCGCGAGTAACTTTTTCGTAGCGGCGGCGAGTTACCCCTGCAGTGCGTGCGGCGGCGCCGCGAGCCTGTGTTGATGCACAAAGAAGGGGACACACCCCCCCCTCGGCCCCGGCCGCTCCCGCAGAGCTGAGCGAGTGCCGAGTGACTGGGGGAACTGCCCGCGCTGCGGAGGTCGGGGGAGGGGAACGTCCCCGGGGGTGGGGACGCCCGAGGAGGGGACGTCCGAGTTGCACCCTGGAGGGCAGGTCAGAATACCGGGATTCCGAACGGAGGGCGGAGCGCCTCTGCCGAGTTGGGGATTCCATCGCTTATCCTTTCGCCGGGGCAGCAGGATGGTGGAAGGGGTGGCGGGAGGTAGATGGATTCAGACCGTGTCAGTCTCTGTCGGGCTGAGATGTTGAGATTTCATCCTGTCCGTGGACAGCCACTCAACTTTTGAGCCGCAGAGCATGATGTTAAATAACACCGCCACTTGATGCGGCTGATTATCCGCCAGGCACTCTGTTAGGTGGCTTACAAGTCATTTAATCCTCCAAAGGACTCTGGAGGCAGGTCGTAGAGTCTCGCTTTACAGATGAGGAAAACCGAGATACCACAGGATTAGGTAACTTTCCCTTCGGGTAATACAGCTGGAAGCCCTGGGCCGGAATTCAGTCTGACCGTGTGCTGTGTGGTCTTCGTCCTGAAAATGAGTTTGCTGAGAAGACAGTAGTGTTACCTGCTTCTAGCTTTTCCATGTCGCTTGTGGCAGATGAAATAGAAATGGACAAATAGATTAAGAAAGAATTGACAGGGATTAGATTAATCTGGGACCTGAGAGAGGAGCGATTCTGAGCTCCTGGGCTGGGAGAAGTTTCTGCATACTGATGAAGGGCAGATAATAGAATAGAAGGTGCGGTAGAGATGATCTGCAGAACAGACGAAGAGTTACGTGGTAGTGTGACTTCCCGGTAGGTTGGAATGGCACTCTAGAATGTGTCTTAAGATTGGAAGCTGAGAGTGCGTCCACGTTTTATTGATTGTTTAAACCTTAAAAGTGAGTATTTCCCTTCTTGTGCTTGTTCCTTCATCTTTAAAATAAGCATAATGATACCAGCTTCATAAGGTTGTATGAGAATTACATGAGTTAACATGGCATAGCACTCTGAACAATAGCTGGCGAGTGGTAAGCACTCAAGTGTTTTCACTTAACCAGTGTAAGCTGTGATTATTAGGCATAGTGCTAACCTCTGGAGATTGTTTGTTGTCAAGAAACTCAAGGTTAGTGGGAAAGGCATGTCTACAAATCTTCACGGAGCAACTAAGGGTAAAAGTAGGATTATGTCCGAGTATAGATGTAGGAAGGTGGACACAATTGCACAGTTCCAGACAATCCTGTTCACAGACTCATGGCAATTTTAGGAAGGGGAGTGTGAGCTAGAGGACAGTTCAAGTTGAAAGAAAAGTGCGTGGAAAGGCATGGAGATTGGGAAAGAAAGAGGACGCTGTTTTGGAACTAGAATTGTAGTTTGTTGTTGCTGGTGCATAAAGTCACGGAGAGAGTAGTAGAACATGAGGTTTTTGTATGGTCACTTTAATCCCTCCTTTCAGAAGAGGAACTAAGATCCAGAAGTCAGCACCAGCACAGGATTAATAGAGTTTGCATGATGATGATAAATACAATAATTACATATTAATGAAGTTGTTTATATTGTATACCCAGCGTGGTGCAGCACTGTCCTTGGAAGAGTAGGAGGCCCTGTATATATGTATATATGTGTAATACAGTAATTTATGCTGTACAATAAGCATTTTATAAACTGTTAGACATTAAACTATTTGATAAGCATGGAGAAAGGAGTAGAAGAAGCAATTGAGAGAATGGGAGGAGAAGTGCGAAACTATCAAAGTTAGATGTGTGTGGAATATGTCAACCCTAGCAGTCTTTTTGTTTTTTAATTCCTAGAGACTTTTCTAAAAAAGCATTCAAAATTCTGGATGTGACCAACAGTGAGCATACAATAACAAGATACACTATACAGTTCTGTTATTGAAACAGTAAAATTGTATTTTAAATGTATTTCTTAGCAGGATTCATTACTCATCTAACTCAGTCTGTTTTACACATTAGAAAATAGGCTTATTAACATTTTACCCCTTTTGTTCTCTCTCCCAATGTATAACATGCATTATGACTATTTACTCCTAAATTTTTCACTATGTATTTCCTAAGGATAGGAATATTATGTCAGGAATCACAGTGAAGTTTTCAATTTTAATAAATTTAGCATTGATACATTTACTTTTGTGTAATCTACTGTGTTTCAATTGCATCTTTTGACCCAATGATGACCGTTACAGCATTTATCTCCCTCCAGTTGAGGGTCAGGTATTGCACTTTCATTTCTCTATGGCCTCATTTAATCTGGAACATCCTCATAGGTATCCCTCCATTCTTTTTGTCTTTTACTTGCATTATGTATGGCTCATTTTTTTAAAAGTTTAAGAAAATTTGAACTCTCTCCATTTTCTCTGTTCTTATTTCCCTAGTGTGAGCAAAGAATGATTCCTTTTTTTTTTCTATTGATATGATGTATTATATTAATTGATTTCTGAATGTTAGAACAACCTCGCATTCCTGGAACAAATCCCACTTGGTTATGGTGTATAGTACTTTTTTTTTATGTTGCTGGATTTAATTTGCTAGTATATTTTGTTGAGGAATTTTGCATCTATATTCAGAAGAGATAATCTAGTTTTCTCGTGAAGCCTGTCTGGGTATAGGTGGCAGGATAATAACTGGCTCCATACAGTGGGTTGGGAAGGTTTTGTCTTCTGTTTTTTGGAAGAATTTGTAAAGAATTTAATTTTTCTGTAAATGTTTGGTAGAATTAACCAGTGAAGCCATCTGGGCATGGAGTGTTCTATGACAGTTTTTAAATTAGTAACTAAATCTCTTTATTTTTTTCTGTTTCTTTTTAAGTCAGCTTTAGTAGTTTGTTTCTAGGAATTGGTCCATGTCATCTAAATTGTCTAGTTTACTTGCATATAATTGTTCATAAAATTCCTTTATAACTTTTCTTGTTTCTGTAAGGTAGGTAGTAATGTCCCTTTTTTATTCCTGATTTTAGTAATTTATTCTCTGTTCCTTTTCTTGGTCAGTCTGAGCTAAAGGTTTGCCAAGTTTGATCCTTTCAGAGTACCAACTTATGGTTTCATTGATTTTTTTTTTTTCCTATGGTTTTTGATTCTCTACTTCATTAATTTCCATTCTAATATTATTCGCTTGCTTCTGGTTTGCTTTAGGTACAGTTTGCTTTTTTTTCCCCCCATTATCGTGAGGTAGAAGAAGATCTAGGGGAACCTGCAGCCTTGGGGCCGCATGTGGCCTTCTGGATCCTTGAGGGTTACCTTTTGACTGAATCCAAATTTTACAGAACAAATCCTTTTAATAAAGGGATTTGTTCTGTGAAGTTTGGATTTGGGTGAGAGGCCGCACTGGGGGATCTGGAGGGCCACATGTGGCCCCAAGGCTTGCAGGTTCTATGAGATGTTCTTTTTTTAATGTAGGCATTTTTAGTATTAATTTCCTCTAAGTACTGCTTTTGTTGCATCTCATAAATTTTAATATATTATGTCTTCATTTTGATTCATCTCAAAGTATTTTCTCATTTGCCTTGTGAATTCTTTGACCAAATTCCTTTGTTTTAAAAAAGTTGTTATAACATCTAAATATTCAAATCTTACTAAGGGCATTAATGGTAGGCGATTGGAGAACAGGAATCCTTTGAACCTGGTCTTACTCCTTTTTGCATGATTCTACCCTATATGTCTTTCTCTGTTCTCATCTATACCTTGAAAAATAATTTTCAAAGGAAACCTTGTAAAGGCAACTTCGTAAAGGAACAGTAATCACTAGTGACAGCCAGTAGTTGGGATGTGTTGAGAAGGCTAGTAGATCTAGTTGGGTGCAGCTAATGGCATGAAAGAATTACTTAACTTTGAGGTTTTTGACAAGAGTTTGGAAGAAACTTTTGAACCTGTGAAGTCTAATCTCTATCCAGTATAGGCGTTTCTTCTAAATATTTCTTGAATGGTGGTCACCTAGTTTACATTCATTGCTAGGGTTAATATTTATGCCTGTATTGAATGAAATTATAGAGAGCCTGCTTATCATATTGTGGAAGATCTGAAGAAAGTATCAAGGCAACAAAATTGGATCTCAGAACATCTCAGCAGAATGCAACAGGGGATAGAATCTAACAAGATGGCTTTTTTTTTTTTTAGGTTCTGAACAAGGATGTGCTAAAAAAAAAAAAAAAAAAAACACCAAAAACCCCCACTCACCATGGTGTGGGGCAGGTGGTAGGGAGGCTGGGCTAACAGTGTACCTGAGAAAGTCTTAGGAGTTTTTGTTGACCATAAATTTTATCTGAATTGATAGTGAGGTGTGGCCTTCAAAAAAATAACTAATGACTTCAGATTGCATTTGCAGTAAAACTGGTGCTAATTTAGAAAAGCCAGAATGTCATGTGAGGACTATTGCACAGTTTTTCAGCTATGAAATAGATGGATTGATAAACATGACAGCAGCCTTCAAACATTGGAAGGACTGGCTTTTGAAAGAGAGATTAGACATCTTTGGTTTGTTTGTTTTGTTTTTGGTTGTATGTTTTTGTTTTAGGCCCTGATGGATGAAACTGAACCATTGGTTGAGTCCCTGCTTTACCAAAGTACTATGCTGTGGGCACAGTGAGTGGTAAAGAGGTGATATGGGTAGATGTGACTTCAAAGGAATTTATACTTTGGTTAGGGAGATAGTGGAAAGCTGCTTTCAGAGAAGAGAAATCCCATGATTAGAGAATCAAGAGTTTTTGGAAGAAACTACCTTTGAGGTGGGTCTTTTGGGATAAGTATTATTTCTTTGTCTTCTGTAAGTTATTTACCTTTTGTCTTCTTAATATGGAAATACTTCATACTCATTATAGAAAATTTACAAAAACAGCATTTCCTTGCTGCAGGCCTTTTCTCACCCCCCAGAGGTTAACGACTCTCAGCTCTTCTCTCTTTCTCTTGTTATTTAAGATCACATTTTGAAATAACTTGCCCTCCTCCTGTTTTTTGATATTTCAGTTTTAGATATTATTTATGGATTTACTACTAAGAAATGTAAAGATGTGGCTTTCGTTCTACCCTCTCCCAACACCCGTATTTGTGTCCCTTCATCCTCCCAATGTAGTTTTATCACAATGTATGTTGAAATCCCTATCTAGTATTTTCATTATTGCTACATAAATATTGTCGTATATTTACTTACATAATCTTTTTCTGAAGTTAATTATTTTTTTAGTTGCTTAGCTTTCAGCAAATCTAGCTAAGTCTTTTTACGTTCTTCAGCAGCTTCTCAATCCAATTTTCTTTTTCTTTTTTTAAATTTTGAGACAGAATCTCACTCTGTTGCCCAGGCTGGAGTGCAGTGGTGCACTCAAGCAGTTTTCCCACCTCAGCCTCCCGAGTAGCTGGGATTACAGCTTTGGGCCCCCATGCCTGACTATCAATCTGATATTTTACACATAGTCAAATCTCTCAAATCTGTAGTTTCCTTTTTTCTTCTTTCTTTCGTTTTATTTATATTCTTTTTTCTTTTTTCTTCTTTTAGGTTGACACCGATCTCTGAAAGCAACCTTTTTTTTTTTTTAAAAAGAAAAGAGAACCTAGAGACTTTTCTCTTGGACTCTCAGTTGCCCTGTACCACTAGACCGTTGCTCTTTAGGCTTACTGCTCATTTTAGAGTGACATTCCCTGTAGTGTGGAGCTTCCTAGATCAGAGCAGTCAGGTTAAAACTTCATACATTGATGGAAATCTTCCTTTTCTGCACTTCCATTACAGTATCCACTAAGCCACATGTGTCTATGGAAGTGGAGCCGACCGTGACTGAAGAATTAATTTTTAAACTTTATTCACTTTAAATTTAAATACACGTGTAGCTAGTGGACACTGAAGTACAATTTAAGATGATTTTGTACTTAAGGAATGGTTTCATACTGAAGAAGTGGGAATGGATAGGATTTAATGTAATTGATACAATTTTTTTAAATGACGAAAACAAGTTAGTGACCCTTATCTGATTAGGTTATTAAGAGGAATGTTTGGATCACCTACTACTTCATTTAGTTTTAGAGAGAGAGTCTGTGTAATCCAGGCTGGAGTGCAGTGGTGCAATTATAGCTCACTATAACCTTGAACTCCCGAGGTCAGTCCTCCTAATTAGCTAGGGCTATAGGTGCTGGCCACCACACCCAGCTAATTTTTTTAATTTTTGGTAGAGATGGGGGTCTCACTGTGTTGTCCAGGTTGTCCTCGAACTCCTGGACTGAAGGAATCCTCCTGCCTCAGCCTCCCAAAACATGGATTGACTACTCAGAATTTTTAGTATAAAAAACCAGTGACAAAAACTGTTGACAGTTTGACACAGTGTTAACATTTTTTGATCAGAGTCCAAAGGTTCTATCAGTTATATATGGCCTTGTTTTTATTCTCTTTATAACTGAATTTCAGACATAAAATGAGAATGTTTTAGAAAACTGATTATTATTGTAACATTTTAATATGATATTTTAAAGAGCTGTAAAATCCTATACTGCCTCTAACATTGTTATAATATTTTGTTCTATGAATTGCTTAATTTATATATATAATGTACTTATCCTATAATTAAATAAACATACTTGATTTTATAGGTAGCTACATCAAGCTGGGTGGCAGGCAGATCCAAAGGATATCATGAAGTTTCCAGGACCTTTGGAAAACCAGAGATTGTCTTTCCTGTTGGAAAAGGCAATCTCTAGGGAAGCCCAGATGTGGAAGGTCAATGTGCCGAAAATGCCTACAAATCAGGTAACGTTTTCTCTCTTTAGATAAGTATTATTAGAAATTAGTGTACTACTGCCAGATATTACAGTATCTTGGTACTGTATTGGAGGAATATGTACCATTAAAGGATATGCTCTATTCTTTGGGGAACATCTTGTTTCTTTTTGAAAAAAGAGTTTACTGTTTTTGTTTACATGTTATATTTTGTTGTTATCTGAGTTACAGCTTTAGGAAGATAGTTAGGTTTGTTCTCTTTCCTTGTAGTCTAATACAGTAGTAAGCCTTCTTTGTTATTTATTTTTTATTTTTGCTAATCTTCTTTGCCGTATGATTCCAGTTTTAGTATCTGCACTGCCAAAGTGAGCACATAAACCTTCTTTATTTCTAGATATTTAGTTAGCCACAGAGTGTGAACATCTTCATACCATTGTCTTTAGTGAACAAAAAATTGCTCTTCCTTTCATCAATATTTATACAGAGTTCAAGTGAACTATTCAGGTATTACCAGTGTTGGAGTTTTTTTGGGAGGTAGCCAGCTGATCTCAATTACTGTTGGCTGTATGCCTTTTCTTTTAGAAATTTTTACAGTTCTATCATACAGTTATTTTCTTTTTACAAATCATCATGAAGTTTATCCACTGCACAAGTTTATAAGATGCCTTACACATCTTTTTATCCCTAGTACTTAATGTAGTGATTGGGATATAAAATAGTGGCCAAGAAATTTTTTATATGCATGAGTGAATGAATGACAAATACCTAAGTTCCTCCTGTGTTCTTTTAGGTTATGATAGTATGCAGTATTATAATTTCCTGGTGATTTCGGAGTTTCTTTGAGAGGGTACAGTTATGTCATTTTTGTTTACTGGCATATAATAGGCTCACAGTTAAAATTTGTTAAATGAATGGTGATTATCTTTTTTTATGGTTCATTCGAGTACCTTACTGTGTTCTTGGCACTTGTAGAGAAGTTGTTTCATATAATAGTATTTTCAAGTTCGTGACAATTTTGTTATGTGAATTTGGGGAAAAAATTGAAAACTAGTCAAAGTGATACACATTTCAGGTATTCTCAATTTATTTTGCTAAAGTATTTTTGATTTACAAAGATAAAACTCTGCCACAAAGTGTTTATATAAAAATGATTTTTATTAGAATTTTGGAACTATAAGGAATCTTAAAGCTATCTAATTATGTGGTTTCCAAATACAGGATCTTGAACCATTAGACTAATAGGTGTATCAGAATCACCCAGGAGGCTTCCTTCAAAATAGGTTCTAGGCCCCACTCCCAGACCTATTGGGCTTGTGGTGGCAGCTGTGGATATTTGTATTTTTAAAAAGTTTCATACTGTTATGGATATGTGTTCACTTTGGGAATGACAGAAGTAGTCTCACTACACAGTAAAATAAAAGTTTTCCCTTGACATCTCTGGTAAGTGGTTTTAATTTTTCTAGGTATACTCTTTTGTTTTTCCAAAATGATGACATTTCAGATGTCGTCATTAATGAGCAATAAAAGTGAGACTATTACCTCATTTTATCTTGGCTTGGTAATTTCACTAATGTAGCCGTAAACTATTTTTGTTTCAGCAGCAATGTCATGTTGGTTTATATGGCACTTTTTCTTTAAAATCTTGTTTTTATCTCTATTTTTAAGCATTTTTTTGTTGACTATATGTATTGCAGATATCTTCTCCTGGTCTGTGACTTGCATTTTCACTCCATTTCTGTTGGTCTTTGAGTAGTAATAAAAGTTCTTAATTTTAATGACCAAATTATCAATTTTTTTCTTCCTTTTGGCTTAGTCCTTTTAAAGAAATGTTTACCTAATTTAAGGTAATAAAGATATTGTTTGTGCTTTCTTCTGGAAACTTTATCTTTCACATCTAGATCTACATTCCAGTTGGAATTGATTTTTTTTCTTTTGGTGTGATGTGAAGTAGCAGTCAATCATTTTTCTCCATATAGATGTTACCAAAAACTCAGCACTTGTTTTTGAGCCCTCATCAGAAGAATGAGAGAACATGTGGTTTGAGGAGAAGGAAAGAGAAGTTTATTACTTTGCCAGTAAAGGAGGAAAAATGGTTAGACCTTCTCATCTCAAAATCCAGATTTCCTGAACATAAGCAGAAATACAAAGCTTTTAAAGGGAGGACCCCTCAGTTCTAGGCTATTGCGGTTAGCTATTCTAATTGTCCCATCTCTGCCAAACACAAAGGCCCACAGGTGGGGGGGCCCAGGCTGGTAGCAGCCTGGGATACAAGAACAAAGGCCTTCTCCCTGCTCCTCCCAACCACTGCTGGGAGGCAGGGAGGGATGCAGGTTTCAGTTCTCAAAAAGAGTAAGTTTAGCACTTTGGGAGGCCGAGGCGGGCAGATTGTTTGAGCTCAGGAGTTCGAGACCAGCCTGAG
>NW_012149097.1:737586-738886 GCF_000956105.1 Propithecus coquereli
AAAAAAAAAAAAAAAGCACCAAAAACTCACTCACCATGGTGTGGGGCAGGTGGTAGGGAGGCTGGGCTAACAGTGTACCTGAGAAAGTCTTAGGAGTTTTTGTTGACCATAAATTTTATCTGAATTGATAGTGAGGTGTGGCCTTCAAAAAAATAACTAATGACTTCAGATTGCATTTGCAGTAAAACTGGTGCTAATTTAGAAAAGCCAGAATGTCATGTGAGGACTATTGCACAGTTTTTCAGCTATGAAATAGATGGATTGATAAACATGACAGCAGCCTTCAAACATTGGAAGGACTGGCTTTTGAAAGAGAGATTAGACATCTTTGGTTTGTTTGTTTTGTTTTTGGTTGTATGTTTTTGTTTTAGGCCCTGATGGATGAAACTGAACCATTGGTTGAGTCCCTGCTTTACCAAAGTACTATGCTGTGGGCACAGTGAGTGGTAAAGAGGTGATATGGGTAGATGTGACTTCAAAGGAATTTATACTTTGGTTAGGGAGATAGTGGAAAGCTGCTTTCAGAGAAGAGAAATCCCATGATTAGAGAATCAAGAGTTTTTGGAAGAAACTACCTTTGAGGTGGGTCTTTTGGGATAAGTATTATTTCTTTGTCTTCTGTAAGTTATTTACCTTTTGTCTTCTTAATATGGAAATACTTCATACTCATTATAGAAAATTTACAAAAACAGCATTTCCTTGCTGCAGGCCTTTTCTCACCCTTTTCTCACTCCCCAGAGGTTAACGACTCTCAGCTCTTCTCTCTTTCTCTTGTTATTTAAGATCACATTTTGAAATAACTTGCCCTCCTCCTGTTTTTTGATGTTTCAGTTTTAGATATTATTTATGGATTTACTACTAAGAAATGTAAAGATGTGGCTTTTGTTCTACTCTCTCCCAACACCCGTATTTGTGTCCCTTCATCCTCCCAATGTAGTTTTATCACAATGTATGTTGAAATCCCTATCTAGTATTTTCATTATTGCTACATAAATATTGTCGTATATTTACTTACATAATCTTTTTCTGAAGTTAATTATTTTTTTAGTTGCTTAGCTTTCAGCAAATCTAGCTAAGTCTTTTTACGTTCTTCAGCAGCTTCTCAATCCAATTTTCTTTTTCTTTTTTTAAATTTTGAGACAGAATCTCACTCTGTTGCCCAGGCTGGAGTGCAGTGGTGCACTCAAGCAGTTTTCCCACCTCAGCCTCCCGAGTAGCTGGGATTACAGCTTTGGGCCCCCATGCCTGACTATCAATCTGATATTTTACACATAGTCAAATCTCTCAAATCTGTAGTTTC
>NW_012149097.1:747946-750296 GCF_000956105.1 Propithecus coquereli
TGTACAGTGTTTATAAAGTCTACAGTAGTGTGCAGTAATGTCCTAGGCCTTCATATTCACTCACCATTCACTCACTGACTCACCCTGAGCAACTTCCAGTCCTGCAAGATCCATTCATGGAAAGTGTCCTATACAGGTATAAAATTTTTCTCTTTTATACTGTACTTTTACTGTACTTTTTTTGTGTTTAGGTATACAAATATTTAACCATTGTGTTACAATTGCCAGCAGTATTCAGTACAGTAACATGCTGTACAAATTTATAGCTTAGGAGCAATAGGCTATATACCATATAGCCTAGGTGTGTGTTGGCTGTACTATCTAGGTTTTATTAAGTGCACTCTGATGTTTATAGAATGATGAAATCGCCTAATACATAACACATTTCTTGGACTGTATCCCTGTCATCAAGGGACACATGACTGTAGTATATTTTTGAAGAAGTTTTCATCAAAAATGGTTATGATAATAAAGACTACAGCGCTTAAATTCACTTGTATTGGAACCCTCACTTATTGAAAATACTCCTTTTTACTAATCACAGAGTTATTTCTGTACTTTGTTGTGTTTACCTGGTGGATAGTACTCATAAGGATCTGTTTAAGTTGGCTTTAGTAGATTACTAGTTTTGTTTAATGACTATGAAACTTAAGAGTAGAGGTATCTCAATAACTAGTGCTGGCAAGGATGTGGAGAAAGGGGAACCCTCTTACACTGTTGGTAGAAATGTAAATTAGTACAACCACTATGGAGAACAGTATGGTGGTTCCTGAAAAACCTCTCAGGCTGGTTTCGAACTCCTGAGCTCAAACAATCTGCCCGCCTCAGCCTCCCAGAGAGCTAGGATTACAGGCGTGAGCCACCGCGCCCGGCCCATATCTCTGTTTTAATGCTTACCGTATTTTATTGACATTTTCTGATTGTCTGCTCCACCATAAGACTTTAAGTTTTGGAGTTTAAACAGCGATTTTTTTTCTTTTCATTCACCAGCTTAATAGTGAGATATTAGTATAAGAGATTGTAAATTGTCTTTATCTTATTTTCTTGTTAGTATTTTTTATGCATTATTCGAGTGTCATTTTTTATTTGCCAAAGGGAATTGACTAGAAGGTGCATGTATCCCAGTTAACCTTTAAAAATATCAGTTATAAGCGAGGTTAGAGCTAGATGTAAAAATTATATAAGTGTGATTAATTGGTTTGGCAAGCACAAAAGAACGCTTTGTCTTGCCAAAGCTAGAAAGTAAAACGATAGGAGGTAAAGAAAGAGGAGTTAGAGTAAGCTGAGAAGAGAGATTAGCAGATGTAGTAGCAGAGGTTATAATGAGCAGCAAGTCACGCATTGTCCACAACACTAGAGGGAAAGTCAAAGGAGGAAAGAATTCCAACTAAAATACCTGTTTGAAGAGATACGTTAGCTTTTAATGCTTCTTTGTGTGATGAATTAATTTCATGAAGTTGACCTTAGTGAGCAGGAAAAAGATTTAAGCTATGAGCTCTGTACTGTCTAAGGAATGAGATAAGTACAATCATACACTCCGTAATGGCACTTTGGTCCACAATGGACCACAAGTAAGACCTGTGAGATTATAATGGAGCTGAAAAATTTCTGTCATCTGGTGACATCACAGTCGTTGTGATGTCACAATGCATTACTTGTGTTCTTGGTAATACTGGTGTTGTAGTGTTCAATACCACTTGTAGGATGACTATGTTAATTATATATAATATATAGTTTGAAATAGCTAGAAGGAGGATATTAAATGTTCTTGACACAAATGATAAATATTTGTGATAATGGACATGCTAATTACCCTGATCTGATCACTATAATTATATGTACTGAAACATCTATGTACCTCATAAATATGTACAATTATGATATAACAATTAGAAAAGAAAACAAGCTGGACATGGTAGCACACACCTGTAGTGCCAGCAACTAGGGAGGCTGAGGCAGAAGGATTGCTTGAAGCCAGGAATTTGAGTTTGCAGAGCATTATAAATGTGCATGTGAATAGCCACTGCACTCCGGTCCAGGCAACATAGCAAGACCTTGTCTCTTAAAAAAAATTAAAAACAAAGAAAACAAAGTTAACCGTAAAAGAATATTTGACAGGTCCTTCAGAGGTATCCCAGAAGTCATTGTTATGGGAGATGACAACTCCTTGCATGTTGTTGCCCCTGAAGCCCTTCCAGTAGGACAAGATATGAAGGTAGAAGACAGTGATATCGATGATCCCTGTGTGGGCCTAGGCTAATATGTATGTTTTTGTCTTAGTTTTTAACAAAAAAGTTTCAGAAGTTAAAAAAAAAATTAAAAGTAGAAAAAGCTTACAGAATCAGGATAT
>NW_012149097.1:750346-754185 GCF_000956105.1 Propithecus coquereli
ACAGGCGTGAGCCACCGCGCCTGGCCCACGCTGGGTTCTTAATTTCACTTATTATATTTTTCAGATTGAGAGCTTCCCCTTGAATTTTTTTTTAATACACTTCATTTCTCTAGTGAAATTCTTCATCTTTTCATCTGTTTTCCTTTTCCTTTTTTTTATATTAAGTTTTATCTTGATAGAGATCTAGGTCTTTCTGTTGCCTATTTTTTTCTCTTCTTGGTTTTTGTTCACTTGGTTCTTTCTCTTGCCAACAATGTTTGATTCAGTGCTGAACACTGTGTATGAAAAATTGTAGAGACTCTAGATGATGACACTTTCTTCCATAGAGGGTTCTGCCTTCCCTCTGGCGGGCTGACTGAGTCACGGACTAAACACTTTACTCCAAGGAGGGACTGAGCTGACAGGAGGCTACATTGGAGTTGGGTGTGGCTTCATCTACCTCTGATTTGCACCAGGTCCTAAAGGGGAGCAAAAGGTTCCGACAGAGCTTGGAGTGTTCACTAGGACCCTTTATTTCTAAGGGGTGCTGAACTCTCCCCTGAACTCATTCTTTTCAGAAATTTTCTGCATAGCTTCTTAGATCCCTGTCCTATGTACCTTCAGAATTTTATTCAAAAAATATCAAGGGGAAAATGAGCTGAGTGTCACATGCAGATCTCTGACCCTCCCCCTCCCAGCTAGGTTGTTGGCTCCTCAAGTCTCCAAATTTTGTCTCTAGCCCTGTAAGACTCCTAAACACTGTTGGCTTACTGTAGCCTCTTGCCCTACGCACAGGATGGGCAAATACCCTTAAGGAAAAGCTATTACAGAGTGTTGACTCATCTCTTCTTGTTACCTCCTCTCCAGAATCTTGGCTCCTCAAGGCCTGGTTGTCCTAGCAGTCCCGGTGCCTTTAAAAACAGGTTGTTGTTTATAGCTTTCCTAGTTTAATCTTAGGGGGAGTGTAGGTTTGCTCCTACCTACTTCATCATAGCCATAAATTTATTTTTTTAAAAAAATGTTGCACATAACAGGTGTGACAAGAGATGTGGGAGCACAGAAAGGTACTTAGCTCAGCTTGAATTATCAGGAAAAGGGTCTGGTGTGGAGTGACCATTGAAATAGCTCTTGAAGGATATAAAAAGGCAGGTGAAATAGAGAAGGGAGTGTGTTCCAACCAGAAGGAACGATATGAAAAAGGAGCAGTGGTGTAAAATAACATGGGACAAGGAAGAATCATAAATACAAGCTCTGCTTTTACAGTGTGAAGTTTAAGACAGAAAGTAATAGAAGATGTGTGAGGCTGGAGATAGGTCATAGAGGGATTTGTGTGCCATGCCTGGGGGATTGTATTTAATCTTTTAGGTAATGGTAAACTTTTTAGAGTTTAAAGCTGGGGAGGACTTGTGTTTTAATAAAGAGGCTAGTAGTATGTGAAATATAATACAATATAGTAGCCTGTGTTAATCAGTCTATTATAAATTCTCTTTGGGATTATTTGTTCAACTAAATTTCTGAATCCTTTTAACCCTATTTGAGCAATCCAGATGGGAAAAAAACAGTTTCCTTGATGAAATCAGGAAATGCTGTTTGGAGGGGCACACTCTCTCACTCTCGCTCTCTTCTTTCGTTCTTTATTTTTAGATGAATGGAATTCATCTAAATTCATTTTAGATGAATGGAATTGCTTAGGCACAGAACTAACTTTTCGAGAGCTTGTTTAGAGGTTCTAGCAGGGGAGCGCAGCTACTCATATACCCTTGAACGAAGAATGGTCCTCCTCTACTGGGGAAGGTCATCCTCTTCCACCGAGCTCGCAGCTTCAGGAGGGAAGCACATGGAGCAGTGAGGGAGGAAGAGGACACACGCCTAGCCAGCCAGATCAGCCACCTGAATCAACCCTGGCGATCAGAGGGGTGACTGATGTCACAGCCAGATGGCCCTCACATCCCAGAACTAACTTTTTGTAACACTATCTTGGTACTGTTTAGTACATGTTTGAATTGATTTGAAAAAGTGATCTTAGCCTAAGTATTAGTTCAGTTAGAGTGGGTTTTCAGACTATTATCTTTTGGGTTTTTTTGTTATTGCTTGTTTTGGTTAGTGATGATAACCCTGGCCGTCGAGGATTGCCTTCTTGGCCCTATCCTTAAATTTTTTTTTTTGAGGCAGAGTCTCACTCTGTTGCCCGGGCTGGAGTGCCATGGCGTCAGCCTAGCTCACAGCAACCTCTCACTCCTGGGTTCAAGTGATCCTCCTGCCTCAGCCTCCCGAGTAGCTGGGACTACAGGCATGCGCCACTGTGCCCGGCTAATTTTTTCTATTTTTAGTTGTTTGGCTAATTTCTTTCTATTTATAGTAGAGACGGGGTCTCACTCTTGCTGGTCTCGAACTCCTGAGCTCAAGCAATCCTCCTGCCTCGGCCTCCCAGAGTGTTATGGTTACAGGCGTGAGCCACCATGCCTTGGCCCTTATCCTTAAATTTTAGTATAAGGTATATTAAAGTTCAAAGATATTGTCATGATCTCTTTCATGACTATTTGTATAATGTTTAAAAGAATTGTTCATACATAATTTGTAAATTTGTATTGTCCGACATCATTAGTGAATCAGTTTAGAGGTGGGAAAGGAGAAAACTAATATTTGAGTGCCTTTTGCATCCTATATGTGTGCATTCTGTATATGTATCATTTAATTATCTAACTATAATATGATAATCTCCATGTAACTATGTTCCCTTCTGTTATATGCCATCTTTTGTGATTTATATGTTTGTTACTTGTTTCATGCCAAACACCAAATAATGACACTATTTAATGTAATCTGTCAATCAGAGATATTTTTTCTCCCATACTCCCCATTGCTATCTCTCACCTGAAGGTAGAATTACTGGTATTCATGGCTGCTGTAGATCATTGTTCCTTTCATCTCCCTAAAAGCCTGCCCAATTTCATCAGATTATATCACCACCTTGCTTTGTGTGAATTTATTTTCTTGTTATTGATTTGTTTGGCTGCTTACTTAACGTTACTTTCCCTTATTTGTTTTGGCATTTTAGATAAAAGTTCATCTTGGTAGGAATTTAATTTCTCTTGAATGCTTAACTTTCTCCACCCAGAAGTTTGTGACTGCCTTCACCTTGGTTCCCAGAGACCTTTATGTGCCCCTAGTCCGGAAGTAGATCTTAAAATAGCACCTCAGGACTCTGTGGAAATATGGGATATTATAGAACTTATGACCATACTAACAGTTGCTTGATCCCGGTCCTAGCAGTAAAGCTGTGTCTGCTTCCTCTCATCTCCTAGAGGAATCATACCTCCAAATAGTGGTGTTTTGCTCCCTTTTTCAGACTCTTACAGTGAGAGGGAGAATACTCCTGGCTTTAGTAGCCTGACTCCAGTTTCCTCTGTCATATTGGACAGTAGTGTGCAGGATATAAATTCCCTTGCTGCTCTGTGCACCTGGAACCCATCAAGCTCACATCTTTAGTTCTTGTTCCCTTTTTGACTCATAGAATTGTATGACTGATTCTCAGAGTATCAGTTTCAGGCAGTCTCTTCTCCCCACCATGATTTTATTTGTAAGTCTGAGGAGCTTAACTAGAAGTTATTGCCTGGAGGTTGACATCATTACTGTCCTTTAGAGTAAAATTCACGGGCTTAAAAATGTGGCTCTTTTCCTCGTAGTGCAAATAATCACCCCCTCTCCTCACTTTTGTAGCTTTTAAGGTACAAGTTAATTGTCTTTTCTAAGAAGCTTTCACTTTATTCCCACACTGGGCCAGGTGCCCTTCCAGTGTGTTCCCCAGAACCCTGTGCATATCTCTGTTTTTTTTTTTTTTTGAGACAGAGTCTCACTCT
>NW_012149097.1:756810-793756 GCF_000956105.1 Propithecus coquereli
TGGTAGAAATGTAAATTAGTACAACCACTATGGAGAACAGTATGGTGGTTCCTGAAAAACCTAAAAATAGAACTACCATATGAACCCAGCAATCCCACTTCTAGATATATATCCAAAAAAGGGAAATCAATATATCAAAAAGATACCTGCACTCCTGTGTTTATTGCAGCATGATTCACAATAGCCAAGATTTGGAATCGACCTAAGTGTCCACCAGCAGATGAATGGATAAAGAAATTGTGGTACATATGCACAGTGGAATATCATATAGCCACAAAAAGAATGCAGTCCTGCCATATGCAACAACATGGATAGAACTGGAGAACATTAACATTAAGTGAAATAAGCCAAGCACAGGAAGACATCTCATATGTTCTCACTCACATGTGGGAGCTAAATATTAAAACAATTGATCTCATGGAGACAGAGTAGAATGATGGTTACCAGAGGCTGGGAAGGGTAATGGGGGAGGAGATAAAGTGGGGATGGTTAATGGGTTCAAAAATATGGTTATTAATAGATAGAATGAACAATATTTGATAGTACAGCAAAGTGACTATAATGAACAATAAGGTATACTTTAAAATAACTAAAAGAGTGGAATTAGAATGTTCTAATAGGAAGAAATCAGGAATGCTTGAAGTGATGGATACCCTAGTTACCCTGATTTGATTAATACAGATTGTATGCCTGTATCAAAACATCACATGTACTGTATAAAGATATACAGCTATTATGTACCCACAGTAATTAAAATTAAAAAAAAATGATAAAGGTATCTAATCATTATTGTTTTAAAGTATATACCTTCTAAAAATTAAGCCTGTACTCAGCAGTTAAAAATAGTATGTAGGAAGATCAGAACAACAATATTTTGTGTTTGTGGAACTCTTTCCACATAGTAATTTAGTTTAAGTTAATTTCCTCTTTGATATTTTTGCATAATCTTTAATTGTGTAATTCATCTGTTGTCCTTGGTGTCTTTCATTTATTACTATTGATTTTAGTTTTTTGTTTTTTTTTTAATGGGCTAACATTCTGTTATCATAGTCCATTTATATATCCTGAGATAAGTTAAAGGCTATTTTCTGCCTTAAAAAGAAATTCATTATATTTTCTTATTCTCAAGAATTGGGACAACTTAATTCCAAAATTACTATCAGTTGATAATAGTATTACTTTAATTTGAAATGCTGTAGTCTCTGAACATCTCAATTTAATTAAGCTATAGATATTTGGTGAGATGACATAGTGAAGATTTTAATAAAGAGTAAGGATATTGGATTTTGATATTAAATGCAATAACCAACACATGAAGTTTTATCTTCACCTATCTCAAATTTGATGATTTTGAATAAACTTAACATTTTTAACATATAACACATTTTTTGTAGTGTTTGCTAACCTTTTATGAGAGAAAATTCTAAACATACTCTTGATAATAACCTGAAACTTTTATTTATTTTTTTAAATTGTTCCCTTATAGAATGTTTCTCCATCCCAGAGAGATGAAGTAATTCAGTGGTTGGCCAAACTCAAGTACCAATTCAACCTTTACCCGGAAACATTTGCTCTGGCTAGCAGTCTTTTGGACAGGTTTTTAGCTACTGTAAAGGTAAATATTTTAAGATACCATTTACATATAACCTCTTGTTTTAGTGTTTATATGCTAAACTGGAGGCTATTAGTAAACATTCTATAAAGTGAAAAGCAGTGGAGAACTTTCCTGGAGAATGGTATATGTACCCATAGGAAAACATGGTGTCTTCTGCTATTGTTTTAAATTTTTGGAAGTGTTACTGATTGTATTCTATAATTATCTTTTTGCTGTAAGTATTCATAGCGTAGACTGTGAAATTTTTGATCTCTTGATTTTAGTATAAACTGCATAGCATTGGCAGAATGTTTAGTCATCTGACATACTTGGTGTACTAAAGGTGGACAGTGAATCAGACTAGGAAAGTATAAGCCTGTTGTACATTTTTCTTTGTCACTAATTTATTGAACATTTATTTATTTATTTTTTGAGACAGAGTCTCACTGGTCGTGCCCGGCCATGATTTGTCATTAAATAAATGCTGCTTTAAAAATGCTGAGAGCCGGCCGGGCGCGGTGGCTCACGCCTGTAATCCTAGCTCTCTGGGAGGCCGAGGCGGGCGGATTGTTTGAGCTCAGGAGTTCGAGACCAGCCTGAGCAAGAGCGAGACCCTGTCTCTACCAAAAATAGGAAGAAATTAATTGGACAACTAAAAATATATAGAAAAATCTAGCCGGGCATGGTGGCGCATGCCTGTAGTCCCAGCTACTCGGGAGGCTGAGGCAGGAGGATCGCTTGAGCCCAGGAGTTTGAGGTTGCTGTGAGCTAAGATGACGCCACTGCACTCTAGCCCGGGCAACACAGTGAGACTCTGTCTCAAAAAAAAAAAAAAAGACATGTCATGAAAAAGTAGAAAAGTAATTTAGCTGTAGTCGTTTGTATGCCTAGGAATATGTAAACTAGGGGAACTGAATTAAATGCTTGGTTATTAGGTATAAAAAGTAGAAGCCAAAGAATTTAAGGAATGTAGGAGTGTAAGTTTGGATAGCCACTCGGTTATGTTTCAAACTTCTACTCTTAAGAGACTTAAAAGAACCCTTAATTATGATGCTAATTGCCTGAAATCTGGATTATCTGGGAAGTGCCTACTTTTATCTCAGCAACACATCCACATCCCTCCTCCTTCTTTATTTACCACAGCTAACTCACCTTTCACAGATAGTTCCACAGAAAGATGAGTTTAAGGTTAGTGTCCTTTCTTGGGTTATATATTCTTCAAGAATTATTAATGAGTGTATTGTTAGAGCTTCTATCATGAAAGAAGTTTTGTTTTATTTTGTTTTTTGTTTGAGATAGGGGTCTTGCTCTGTTGCCTGGGCTAGAGTGCAGTGGTGTCATCATAGCTCACTGCAACCTCAAACTCCTGAGCTGGAGCAATCCTCCTGCCTCAGCTGCCCAAGTAGCTAGAACTACAGGCGTGTACCATCACACCTGGCTAATTTTTTCTATTTTTTGTAGAGACCAGGTGTCTCCCTCTTGCTCAGGCTGGTCTTGAACTCCTTGGCCTTAAGCGATCCTCTTGCCTCGGCCTCCCAGAGTTCTAAGATTACAAGTGTGAGCCACTATGCCCAGCTAAAAGAGATTCTTAACAGTTTACTAAACATTTTAAACAAATTTGGGGAAATTTCATTTTTTTCATATGTTTTATTTATTGGATCCTGTCATGTTTTAGTAACATTAGAAACCCTTACTTACAGATGGTTAATCTATATTAAAACAATCTAAAATGTATTTGTAGCTTTAATAAAGGCATTTAAAGCAGACTGTAAAAGGGCTACAACAATAAATGGAGCTTCAATCCTCACTGTGCAGAAGAAATCACTGTGAAGCTCTTTAAATGTATGGAATCTGAGCCCTATCTCAGACCTACTGAATCTGAATCTCTAGTTGGTGAGATCTGGTTGTCCGTGCTTAAAGAAGCAAAACCATGTTACACAAATAATTCTAATAGTCAACCAGAATTGAGAACTACTGTTTGTTTTAAAAAAAAAAAAAAAATCACACATTTGCTGTTGGCTTTTTTTTTTAATTACTAAATTTATTCTTGATTTAGGCGTTGTATTGCTTACCCAAAGTTATTAACTGGTAGGCTCTTTTGTTTGTAATGATCTCAGATTACCTGAGGGATGTGGGTTTTATATATTGCATGCGTGGGAAAATAGGGAGCCTGGAAAACTGTATTGGCAGCCAGATCTGATTTCATTTCCTAGATCACCTGTGTGTGTCTCTTAACCTCTGAGGCTGTTTTCTCACCTGTAAAATAAAGAAATAACAGACATGATGCTGTTTATGGAAGTGCCTTCTAAACCATAATGCTTCTAATTAATACTTAAAATTATTTTAAAATATTGATAGTATTAAACTTTTATGTCATGTGGACAGAGGATTGGAAGATTCCTAGAGTGTATGTCCCTTATAGTTGTTATTGGCATGTTTATTAAATGATAAGCTATGTTTATTAAATAATAATCAAGACCATACTCCGGTCATCAGAATTCCACAATGTTAGGGGAATGTAATATTTTATTTAAGTATAACATAATATTGAAACAGGTTTCATTGGTGTTCTTTTTTTGTATTATTTAATTTGCCTTTGTGTCATTCAGTATAACTTGGACTATGTTGTCCTAATTGTACTAAACAGGATTCTGGTGCTGTGTTAGCAAACAGACTGAAAGTGAGCCTGCCTCGTTATAGGTAGGGAAACAGGCAAATTCGAGCCCTCTTATGTGTGTCAAACTCAAGAAAGATAATTTTTTTTCACTAACTGATCTTGTATGGATTTAGGACCTTTTCATTCTTATCATAGAACTTGAATATAGGTTTGTGTTGACACTTAATAATTAGAAAATTTTTACTCATCTGCTAGCATGCTATAATTTTTTTAGAGTATTTGAAGCATACTAATAGCTTTTTTTATATTCTTTTTTCTCTTTAATTCTCCTAACACATTGTATGTTATCTTACTGATTATTTTGTTAGATAAAGAAAATAGAATTAAAACAAATTTTTTTGCACACACCAAAGTATATATTTTTAAATTTTGGGAATATTATTAAAAACTTATATTCTAAAAAGCTCTTCTCTGCTGGATAGAAATTTGGCTAACTGGCTTTAATTGAACTTCAAGCAATTGAATATTATTTTCATAGATTATCACATGGCTAGGGTTGTAATGTTAAAAATTAGCTCTGATCTAGAAAGCAACGGTGGGAATCAAATTGAATTCCACAGAATTGTGTACATGTCTCATCTGCATATCTAATCTTTAAAAACAGTTATAAAAAGTTAATAAACCCTTTTTGAAAAATCACTAAAGTTTTTTTTTCCCTCTTCAAAATTTTAGGCCCACCCAAAATACTTGAGTTGTATTGCAATCAGCTGTTTTTTCCTAGCTGCCAAGACTGTTGAGGAAGATGAGGTAATAAATCCTTTCAAGATTGGTTATGTTTCTTTTGTGAAAATTTCTCCCCATTCATTAATGTGCTTTTGGTTTGCTAAAAACAAAAATTGAAAACGAGTTTATTTCTTTGTCCTCTTCCCTGTGTGTCTGTTTTCCTTTGTTTTGGGTAGAGAATTCCAGTACTGAAGGTATTGGCAAGAGACAGTTTCTGTGGATGTTCCTCATCTGAAATTCTGAGAATGGAGAGGATTATTCTGGATAAGTTGAACTGGGATCTTCACACAGCCACACCATTGGATTTTCTTCACATTGTAAATATACCTGAAGTCTCTTAGTTTCCTTTTTTTTTTTTTGAGACAGAGTCTCACTGTGTTGCCCGGGCTAGAGTGCCATGGCGTCATCCTAGCTCACAGCAGCCTCAAACTCCTGGGCTCAAGGGATCCTCCTGCCTCAGTCTCCCGAGTAGCTGGGACTACAGGCATGCGCCACCACCCCCGGCTAATTTTTTCTATGTATTTTTAGTTGTCCAATTAATTTCTTTCTATTTTTAGTAGAGATGGGGTCTCGCTCTTGCTCAGGCTGGTTTCGAACTCCTGAGCTCAAACAATCTGCCCGCCTCGGCCTCCCAGAGAGCTAGGATTACTCTTAGTTTCTTATTTGAATATGTAGTCTTGTTTCAGTAAGTTAAAAAATAGGTTGCCCACTCATTTATTTTGTACCGATTTTTAGGCAAAGGAAAACTGTTGAAATTGGCCAAGGAAAAATTAGAAATTAGTATATATGTCAAGTCACCGAGGCTAAAATTACAATGTTAGAAATTGAGTAGTTATATCAGTTTCTATACGTAATTTCCTAGACAAATAAAACTAAAATGATGTTTTTGTGATTTTTTTTTTTTTTTTCAGTTCCATGCCATTGCAGTGTCAACTAGGCCTCAGTTACTTTTCAGTTTGCCCAAATTGAGCCCGTCTCAACATTTGGCAGTCCTCACCAAGCAACTACTTCACTGTATGGCCTGCAACCAACTTCTACAATTCAAAGGATCCATGCTTGCTCTAGCCATGGTTAGTTTGGAAATGGAGAAACTTATTCCTGATTGGCTTCCTCTTACAATTGAACTGCTTCAGAAAGCACAGGTAAGTGTCAGTCTAATTAAATAGTGTTCGTTTTAAGTTTTTCTGTTGGAATGCATAGAGTTACCAGATGGTTATAGAACTAAGAAACATTGTTAATCTTGTAATCGCAAATCATTGTTAAGAGTAGACAAGGGCGGGGTGTGGTGGCTCATGCCTGTAATCCCAGCACTTTGGGAGGCTGAGGCTTGAGGCCAGGAGTTTGAGACCAGCCTGGGCAACATAGACCCTATCTCTACAAAAAATGAAAAAATTAGCTGGGCCGCTGGCACATGCCTGTAGTCCCAACTACTTGGAAGGCTGAGGCAGGAGGATCGCTTGAGCCCAGGAGTTCTAGGCTGTAGTGAGCTATGATTGCACCACTGCACCTCAGCCTGGGCAAGACCCCGTCTCTTAAAAAAATAAATAAATAAATAAATAAACCAAAGTAAAGTATACACTTTAAATTTATGAGCTGGTCGGCTAGATGTTCCTTTTTTCCTTGAAAAATTTAGATAGTATTTTTTAAATTATTTTCAGCCTTTCCCCTAAATTAAGAATTTTGAAAAATTAGTAAGATTCTCAGTAATGTATTCTCCTTCAGTTTCATATAAAGAAACTTCCTAGCTACATCTATAGGTTTCATGTAGTACTTCTCTATTTATTTTATAAAAGATGTCAGATACATAAATTGTAAGAAGTTGCTTTTTCAACAAGCAAATAATTTTTTGTTGGCTAGTAGGTGAAACATTTGTACCAGACTTTTAGCAGTTGGAAGCTATCTTTCTGAAAGCTTTTTGTCCTTATTGCCTAAGATTAGTTTGTAACTCGTATCTACAGATTGGTATAAAATATATAGGTTGATAAATTATCAACTACCTATATAAAACATGAAGGTTTAGTGGAGAAAATTCTCATTCAAGAGGAAAGTTGGTAATAGGGCTGTATGTTAGCAGCTACTTTAAGAGAAGGCTTACTGATTCTATTCATGTCACAAATTGAACTTACCAAGTTTAGCTCTGCCGCAAACCATACTTTTGTCAGCTGAGTCCATAAAAGACTTAGGGAATCTACTTTTCCTGTATGTGGCTCTATTTATTCTCATTTATCAAGTTATTCTGATTTGTTTTATTGGATTTTATTTAGAAGACTATTAAATTCTGAGCTTAAAAGCATTATGCAATAAAAAAACCAATTGTAATAAAGAACAGTTATTCAACTAATAAAACTTACAAAAGAATACTATAAAAGAAAAACAATAATGCTTGAATTTGGGTTTTTGTAAGATAATTATAATTGATCTTATAGCAGACATTTAAATATCTCAGTGCTACGCTCTCAGCTTCTGAGAATTTTAGGCTCTAGTTTGTAAGCAGAGAAGGGCTGAGAGTCTTTTCATAAAAGGGATAATGAACTTTACCTATACAGTGTAACACAGGCTATTTTTCCTTTTCAAGGAATATATGTTCTTATAATCATGTATCTTAGTTTGAAAAAACTTAGAGAAGTGTTTCCTTCCTTTGAAATAAATGCTGTAATGAAAATCCTAGGAATTAGTTGCTATTTAGTGAGAATTTTGTAAAACTGTCATAAACCATCGTTTAATGGTGTAGCACAGATAATTTACTTTGCCTACCTAGAGTGTTGGAAAATACAATTGAATATGAATCATTCACATCAGTCTGAAGTGGGGGAACAAGCTTACTAGAAAACCTACATTACATTATTTTTTGTTATTGTTGGAACAAATGACATCTCTCTAAATGCCTCCTGATTTGGTCTCTGCCTTTTCTCAAGTTAGTACAGAAAAGATTTCCTATATAAAATGTTAGTGTCAAAAGACAGGACAGACTTCAAACCATAAGTAATAAAAATGTTGTATGTAGCACATGTATTCTGTAGCTTTGAGAACCTATTCTTTACTGAAGAACACTAGAGAATGTGTTTCATTCTCTTTTGTAAGTTTTCTGATGCTAGAAGAAAGTTGTCACTGAAACTTTTCTCCTTAACTGAAGGAGTATTATAAACTTGGGATTTGACAGAACCTTTGTGGAAATCAATTCAGTCCCTTTATTTTATAGTCCCAGTTCAGGGAACCTGAGACTTTCTTAGAGCCATGTTGAACTACTTGGTAGTAAAGAAAACTAAAAAGAACCATTGCTTTTTCGATACGATACAAACTTTAAAAATTCTAGTTCACTGGTTTTCACAGTTTCCTTTGGAAGTAGAACCCTTTCTCTGTCCCTCTTCCCCCAACAAATTCTGTATGCAAACAATGCCAAAATACAGAGTAGAGTGGAATTGTACTTGTACTATGTGTTTGGAGCAGAGACATGTCAGGGTGCAGAGCCTACTCAGCATGACCTTTTCCCTTCCATAGCTATTTGGACATAGTTTGAAAACCAAGTTTTTGCATTCTCTTATATACATATTTAATACTTACATTCCACAAACATTTATTGAGAAATCTATGATCTACACACTGAGGATACAGTGATTTTTTTTTTTTTTTTTTTAAGTCTCTATCCCATATAGTGTTCACGTTGCAGTGGGGAAGATAGTGAACAAAAACAAGTAAGGTCGCAAAACTTGGTAGAGACTGTCAGGCTTGTTCTAACAGTTCTACTCTAAAACCAACTTGGACTAATAACCAACTTATGTGGCCCAAACAGGAATGGCTCCTGGTTCTTCAGGACTCAGTTATGTCTTTGCTAAGTTTACCTGTGTTCAGGTAGGAACACCAGGTTTGATATCTTTGTGATTAGACCCGTGACAAGGCCATAGTAGTATGATATATTCCTCCTGGATTTCTGATTCTAATATAGGAAGTTCTTGCAGATCAGATTGGTGAGATCATGGCAGAATTACTTCTGACATGATTCCCAGTGTCTTGGTTTGAGGAGGGTCTATCACAGACATTTCTTGCTGTGCGGAGCCCACTATTACTAGCTCTGCCTATCTCTCCTCTAGACTTGAGACAAAGAATGGTGAGTGTACCGAGGTTTGAAAGGCAAGCTTCCTCTTGCCCTTCCTAGCCTCCCACCTCCACCCCATTGAGCTCTCCTGCCACCAGTTGGTCACCATTCTGGGATTGCTAAACCTTTCTCTTACCCCTTCTACCCTTGCTCTACTTGTGTGGCTATGTTCCTATCTCTCTTCTTTCTGACTGATATGGGCCACCTTGGTAATTTCAGGGTGTTAACTCTACCAAGATTAGTAGGGGATTAGTGGGAGTAGATGTCTAGTTTAATACTAGAGTAGGGAGTTAAAGAAGCACACCCTACTTAAAACGGTCTCTTGGTTCTTCTTGAAGGTGGCTAAGGTTAGGCTATTCCAGCAGGTATTTATAGTGCTTCTTGCTGCCCACCAAACTTGGATCCATCTGGACCTATAACTTATGTCATTTATTGTTATGAAAAATAATGGTTCTCTTGACACCCTATTATTAGAAGTTGTAATTAGAAAGTTCATTTATTTTATTTTATTTTTGGAGACAAGTCTCACTCTGTTGCCTGGGCTAGAGTGCTGTGGCATCAGCCTAGCTCAGAGCAACCTCAAACTCCTGGGCTTAAGTGATTTTCCTGCCTCAGCCTCCCGAGTAGCTGGGACTACAGGCATGTGCCGCCATGCCCGGCTAATTTTTTCTATATATATTTTTAGTTGTCCAGCTAATTTCTTTCTATTTTTAGTAGAGACGGGGTCTCACTCTTGCTCGGGCTGGTCTCAAACTCCTGAGCTCAAATGATCTGCCTGCCTTGGCCTCCCAGAGTGCTAGGATTATAGGCGTGAGCCACCGTGTCTGGCCAGAAAGTTCATTTTAAATCCTTTTAACAGAACTCCACTAGAGGACTTCTGGGTGTCTAGAGTTGCAATTCCAGTATATGTGCTTGGTTTGTTTTGTTTCCTCCTAGATCTCAACAAGGATCAAAAATTTTTTTTTTTAGAAGAAATTCAGATTGTACTAGATTAGAAGGAATTTATTTTGATTTATTATTTTGGTACTTGGGTGGAAGTGCAGTTCATATAGATGATTTTGGTTTGAATAATTTCCAGTGTCCTTACTAGCCCTATCATTTTTTGCCAGTCTTCACCTCTAAAATATAACTCTGTATTTACTTACTTTTTTCACACAGGAAGATTATAGTGACATAAATAGTCTTCCTTAAATAGATGTGGTTTTTTTTCAGGATTCTACCTTGGTATTGAGCTGCCATGGTATTTATTATGCCCAGTGGCCAAGGCATTAGAATATTTGTGGTACTTCTACTTTCTAGGCCACTAGGTATCATTCAGTTGCTGAAGAACAGTTCATTAAACTAGGTACAGCCAGCCCTCCGTGTCCGTGGGTCCCGCATCTGTGGATTCAACCAACTGTGGATTGAAAATAGAAAAAATTCCACAAAGTTCTAAAAAGCAAAACTTGAATTTGTCACTCACCAGTACTATATTGAATCTATGCAAATAAAGTGATGTGAGGCATTGTATTAGGTATTACAAGTAACCTAGAAATGATTTAACATATAGGGGAAGATTGCATAGGTTATATGCAAAACTATGCCATTTTATGTAAGGGAACTTGAGCATCGTCAGATTTTGGTATCCATGGGGTGGGGTGAGGGTGGGGTCCTGAAACTAGTTCCCGATGGATGGATACTAAGGGACGACTGCACTTATTTTTTAGAAGTAATTTCTACACCATAGCCTTTTTTCACTTCCCAATTTATCTTTCCTTTCTATTACCTATTACTTTCCTTTTGTAGGCTTCTTAAAGTATTGACAGAATCCCCATCCCTTCTTTGTGCCACTGTTTTTAGCATGATTCAGGTGGTTCTGCATTCCTGGGGCATATGTTAAGACCTATCCTACAGTAGTAAACTTGATAGTTGAGGAACTATCCTAATTTTTTTCTTTTAAGGGAGGGAAAAACCCCTCTAATACTAGTTAATAGTGTCTTACCCATAGTGTCTTATCTAGTGCTTTTCAAACTAGGCAAAAACTAGTAAACAAATTGTAGATGTTAAAATCTGCTATTTTCATGTCTGTTTCTGAAAATATCAGTTATTTTTACATTTGTATTACATGAGGACTAATAGCATTTCATCCTTCTGTCCACTGATATTTTTCTCAATAACAAATAATATATTTAGAGGTAATAATTTTATGACCAAATGTATTCTTTTAGAATATGTTACCTTCCTTTATTTTCTCTGTGGTATTGCAAATAGTCATTCTATGTGATGTTATATAGGGATGAAAGACTTGGTCTAGAAATGTTCAAAATACCTATAAAATACCCGAAACTGGAAAAAAGTGATCCCTGATAATTAAATGGTCAGTCAGGGTAGGCTTCCTGAAGGTGATGGCATTTAGCCAGGCCTGGAAGGAATGGGTAATACAATTTCAATAGGTGTAAAAATAGGATGAGCAAGGGTAAAGTAAGACAAGGGAAGAATTGTGCATAATAGGGAATGGGTCTGTTTGGCAGGAATGCAGAACACAAATTTGGGGGGTATGCTAGGAAATAAGACTGGAAAAGAAGGTCGGGGTCAGGTTACAGAGAGCCTTATTAATACTAAGCTAAGGAGTTTAGCTTATTTCTGCTAGGCATTGGGGTGCTGGTGAAGATAGTAGGGGAGAAATACATGCTGCTACAGGAAGATTATTTTGACAGTGCTGTAATTGTAGGGAAAGTAAGGCAGAGAGCTACTTCACTACGGGTAAGATTTTGAAGGCCTTCCGTATGCAGTCACTGTGCTAGAAACTTAGGGATAAAAAGATGAATACAATACAGTGCTAGCACCTTGGATCTTATAATCTGTAATGGAAAGGCTAAGTAACTAAATAAAAATTTTAATAAAATGTAAATATGACAACAGGTTGATACAGAAACAGATAACCATGGCCTTTGAGGTGTTTAGGGGGTTAGGGAAATCTCAGGGTGATTCCAGAAAGGATTGAAAATTGAACTGTCCTGAAGGGTAAGAAGAAATTAGCAAAACTCCCAAATTAAACAAAAACATAAGCAAAACATAAGCACTTCTTCCTAGTGTTGCTGTGTCTACTATTTTGTACAAAATATAACTTGTCTAAAGTTCTCATTGTTTTAAAAATATTCTAAATTCTTAACTAGACAGGTTTCCTTCTTCATCCCTGCTGAAAAATTTTTTTTTCTTGCCTCTGGCTTTTTCCTTAAATTCTTAATGTTGTATTTATCTGTATTTTGGTCTGCACTGAAGAAATTAGAAGAAGCCAAAAGGGTGAGATTGAGGAGTCTTCTAGACAGGGGAAACAGACTGAAGGAAAAAAAAAGCAGACATAGGAGTGAACAAAAGAGAATAGTTTCTGCTCTCATGTAAATGTCCAGCATATAATTGCAAATGCAGAATTCAAGTTCCAAAGAGATTTATATTAGAAGTACAGATTTGGATATAATTTCTAAGAAGATGATAGGTAGGCTGGAGAAAGATGAGTTTGAAGATGTGGGGAGAGAAAAGAAGGCACAGGGCAGAGGGCACAGGGAGGGAAAGTGGCCAGGAAAGATGACAGAGCTATTTAAAGTTCATTAATGAGTACCTTTGTGGTGTTTTGGTTTTTTTTCCTGGCCCAGATGGATAGCTCCCAGTTGATCCACTGTCGGGAGCTTGTGGCACATCACCTTTCTACTCTGCAGTCTTCCCTGCCTCTAAATTCCGTTTATGTCTACCGTCCCCTCAAGCACACCTTGGTGACCTGTGACAAAGGAGTGTTCAGATTACATCCCTCCTCTGTCCCAGGCCCAGATTTCTCCAAGGACAACAGCAAGCCAGAAGTGCCAGTCAGAGGTACAGCAGCCTTCTACCATCATCTCCCAGCTGCCAGTGGGTGCAAGCATACCTCTGCTAAACGCAAGGTAGAGGAAATGGAAGTGGATGACTTCTATGATGGAATCAAACGGCTCTATAATGAAGATAATGCTTCAGAAAATGTGGGTTCTGTGTGTGGCACTGATTTGTCGAGACAAGAGGGACATGCTTCCCCTTGTCCACCTTTGCAGCCTGTTTCTGTCATGTAATTTCAGCAAGTGTTACCTTCAAGTGCAAACTAAGGTAGACTACTCTGGGGATGAGAACAGGCAAAACCAGGAAAGGCTATAGAAGGATATATACCTTATCGGGCTGATTCGAAGTGAGCCAGAAAAAAAAAAACCCATTTACTTGTCCAGCTAATTATAATTCAACATTATTTAAGCACTTAAAGACCAAAAAAATGATATAAAAAATGCAAAAGATGCAAAATTTTTTAATAAGCAAATTTCTTTTTAGTATGTCAGTTGCACTCTTTTTCTGCTGGAATGTAATGTAGCTTGCCCATGTTAAAAATTCACATCTAATGTTTTTTTAAAAAGTTCCAAAATTCATAGCTAGCAAACCTGTCCCCAGTGTCCTGATTTAGTTTTCCTGTTGCTTTTGCTTGCTTCTCCATTGAGTACTTAATGAATTTTATGCATGTTTATCTATACTGACTTCCACTGAATAGGAAACCCCCAAAATTATTTTTTAGCAATTTAATGAACAGATTATTTCAGTGTGACAGCCATGTTTAATCCATGATTCAAATTCCAGTTAATCTGAAAAGGGTACTTTGGAACTGTCCAGTATGAATCAGAGGTGGTAATAGAAAAAGGTCTCATATTACCACATTGATTTTATGTTTGTCTCATTTCAGTTTCTACAGTTTAAAAACAATGACTGTTTTCATTTTTGTTTATCTTAAAGTGAAATTTAAAAGTGGCATGTAATTAGGATACTCTTAGATTTGTTGGAAGCATTTTTGAATTTGCATAAAAGAATTTGTGATAAAGTTAATATATCCAGGTGCTCACCAAAGAAACATGTATGTAATAACTAAAATTAAGATTTTTGTAACTGCTCAGTTTTCACTAATTAATAATCGTAGTAGGAGAGACTGTCTAGGTGTTGGGGCAGCTCTATGATTTGAGTCTCTAACATGTAATAACTGAATTCAGTACCCTAGTTTTATGTTAAACTGTTAGGATTTCCTTGATAAAAGTTATTTCCCCTGCCTCCTCAGCCCCCCTGTATTTCTCTTAATGACCTCTGGATCCTGAGCTGCTTTTACAGTCTGGAAAAGGTATTGCAGTCACACCGTGTACTGATGAAAAAAGCCTCTGGTAGCAATAAAAAGTTGTCCTTAACCTTTGTATCTGTAACTTTTCTTTTTGCTTGTGAGGAGGTTCAGGTTCCTGATTGCTTAAGCACTGCCATTTCAACTAAGGAAAACAATAGAAATCATCAGAGTATGTTTACTAAAAATAAAACATGAAGAAAAGGAGATTTGAATGTGAGTGAGAAATGTAGGTTTTAGACATAAGGAACAGTTTTTCTTTTAAGGTATTTTCTCATTGGTGGATTGTGGATCTTCCAAACAGCAAATTCTCACCTTAGTTGGACTGTTCGTTAGGGCAGGCTCAGACCCGTATCTAGATAACGTGTCATTTTTAGCCCACTGATTTTGTTCAAGTTTAGCCGAGCAAGAGTATTCTCAGGTCAACATCTGACTTTCTCGAAACTCTTGTAGTGGGGTTGACTGCCTATTTTATGACCTTACAATCCACGTAAGGGGAAGGAAGATAGCAAGGAATTGGCTTCACAGATACATATAAAATCTCACCTCATCTTGATCTGTTCTTCTCCCGAACTGTGGGAGCTCCAGGAAGTTTACAACTACATAGATTCATGGTATCTGCAGAACGAATGGCACTTAGTTCCCTTTCTCCCCCATTTAGCAGATGAGGACGTGGAGCATAGCGGGGGAATATTTCATTTGTAGTCCAATAGTTGCAAATTGAACAAAAGTTAGAGGACAATAGGGTTTTCATTATTTTATCTTAATTAAGGTTTTCTAATACTAAGAATTGATGGTCAGTCACTTTGGAACCTAATGTTTTTATGGGACACTGAATCGCGTGAGATGGCTGGGCTGCTAGCTCTCATTCCTCAAAGCTCATTTAACCCGTAGTTCAATTCGCTGATAGTACTTGGAGACCTGACCCTCCTGAGCATCCTTTCAGTTACACCTTCCCTGCTATGGCTCCACAGATCTGAGCTCCCCTCTTCGTGACCTTAGAGAACTTTGGGGTGAGACAAAAATAGTACAATATTCTTTTTTTTTTTTTTTTTTTTTTGCCCGCGCTAGAGTGAGTGCTGCGGCGTCATCCTAGCTCACAGCAACCTCAAATGCCTGGGCTCAAGCGATCCTCCTGCCTCAGCCTCCCGAGTAGCTGGGACCACAGGCATGCGCCACCGTGCCCGGCTAATTTTTTCTATATATTTTTAGTTGTCTGATTAATATCTTTCTATTTTTAGTAGAGACGGGGTCTCGCTCCTGCTCAGGCTGGTTTCGAACTCCTGAGCTCAAACAGTCCGCCCGCCTTGGCCTCCCAGAGAGCTAGGATTACAGGCGTGAGCCACCGCGCCCGGCCAGCACAATAGTCTTGAACAGTATGGAACTTTAAGAACATTCCTGCTGTTAAGTTAGTGCCCGTTTTACCTGAAACTATTCTCAGCCTGTCCCAAGTTACTTGTGTTAAATTTTGGCATCACATCACAAACTCTCCTAGGATTTGGAAACTCATTATGACTTTATATGTCATTGCCTGGTGCCTCCTGGTGGCTAAAAAAACCTGTCATTTCATGAAATCTCTGGAAAGGCAAGGGAATATACTTGATGAGCATAGTTAATAGTTATTCTCTAATCCTCCACCAGAAAGTGAAAGACCATGCTCTATGTAGTCACTGATGATGAGACGAGGAGAAGGTAAATATTTACTTCATTCTCTGCAAAATGGATCAGTTGGTTCTCTGGGAACTGAATTTCCTCTGCAGACATGATGTGTTACTGCGGAGGGAGAAGGGAGAGCTGTGAACGAGGAGTCAATGGCAGTCAAAGTTCAGGCATAACTGATTTGTCAGAAGTGTTCCTAACGCTGCCTTTGGCTCTCAAGGAAACTAGAAGGTAGCTAGCTCGTCACTCAGGCAAGCTGGTGAGAATTGCAGTCTACATTCCCACCGGTGAGAGAAATGAGACTGGTGTCTGTGCCCCCAAGAAGTACTTATTTCTTTTCTTCTGTGCTATGACAGCCACCACTTCCGTGTGCCTTCTCTACTCTTTACATTCCTGCATTTTCATCCTTTCTAATGTACGCATTTTGGATTTCCTGAAGCAAGAAGGCAAGGTGCATTACTGCCCAAAGCAGCCTTTTACTTGGAAGTGTGGTTAAGCTGCTGATACTCAGCCAGCACGGTGGGGAGCTCATCTCGTCCCCAGAAAGACAGGCCCAAACTGCCGTCTTTAAGGTAGTTCGTACACCTTCAACTGGAAAGGAAAGACACGGGGCCGTGTGCTCTCACAGCGTCCCACGCGGTGGGCATCCCGAGGATTCGCGTTGGCCACTGCCACGTGGCTGAGAACTAACACGGTTCCACTTCTAACTCATCTCGATCCTTTGCCCTTTCTATATGACGTTGTGAAGCTTTGTCCAAATGTTACTTCTAAAGCCTCCAAAATTCTTGAAATTAGCCTTTCTGTTAAAACAATGTCTCCATCTGTAATTAAATAATGTTTTGAGCTTTGGCCACTAGATGGTGCTTCTAGAAAAAGAATACAGCATCTTTTAAAATTTCTGGGAGAGACTGAGTTTGTGCGTACTGTTCGGTAGTGAGCAGCTGAATGCTCCTTTGGTTGCTGAGCCAACGCATCGACGTTTGCAGTTACAGGTTCGCCTCACTTAAGGTACAGGAAGCTGCGCACGCAGCACTGAGGGAACTTGAGCGAAATCAGCCATGATAATGGGTAGCAGGTCTCAGAGCAAACCAACCCCAAACAGGCTTGGTGCAGTGGCTCATGCCTGTAATCCTGGCATGCTGGGAGGATCACTCGAGCCCAGGAGTGTGAGGCCCGGGTAACAGAGCAAAACACTCTGAAAACAAACCCCGAAACTACCAGCTTTACAAATTAAAAATTCCAATTAGTGAGTCGTGCAGCCCTGCAAAGTAGCCTAGAAATACAATTGAGAAGGCTTGAGAACAGCCAAGTCTCAAAACCTTGCTTTGAGTTGGATTTGACCAATTATTAGGACAGAAAAAATGAAGTGCACACTTACTTGAAAGCTTGCCTTCACCATACTGATGAGGTTAGTGGCTTTTATGATGTCCTAATATGTAGGACAGAGATACAACTCTGCCTTGTGCCACCTGTTGATGATTCTTTCCTTGAAAAGATACAGTAAGAGGTAACCAAGAATGTCTCATCAGCTAGAGAGACTTGAGAAGAGCTCACAGTTCTAGCTTTTTGTCCCCGGGAGCTTCTGAGTTAAGGATGGAATGAAAACCTCTCTCTGGACTCTTAAAGTATAACTTTCATAGCAGATCAAATGCCAGAGTTACTGACCTTACTGTGTTAAACAGGAAGTAGAAAAGCATTTTGACTAGCCCGAGGCCCAGTGAACTAGTTTCTCATTTCTTGGAAACGGCTTATTTTGTTAGGCAATAGGACACTCCAGAATGAAGGGCAGCCTTAGGCAAGCATCCACTGAAAAGCAATTGGTGGATAATAGACTTTTCGCTTTTCAGAAAATGATCGATCTTCAGCAGACAAGATAGCATGGAAAGGGCTTATCTTTTTCTTTATTCCAAAAATTTGCTTTGTTTATGAGATATACGGAGGGACCAGTCCAATTCACAGTGTGTGGCCACGTCCCCAGCACCTAATGCAGGCCTGGTGCTGTACAGAGAATAGAGTATTTGGAGAGAGGAGGGGTGAGCAAAGTGGGTGGGTGTAAAAAAGAAAAAAAGGAGAGCTAGAATTGCAACTCTTGAGAGTTCTAAAAGCACTGTGCAGAGAACGCACAGATTACCCGCGTTACGGAGCATCATTGTGCCTCCCCCCACCCCAGTACATACACACACCCAATTGTTCTTTCATGCAGCAGGGGCCAACCTCATAACAGCCTCTCCTCTGATCTAGGTGCCATAATTTTGAAAGTTTCCACAGTGCACTAAAAGGCCATTCAATTCACGGCCCTGCAAGTAACTGGCTTGGGGCAGCTGTGAAACCCTTTGTGTCTCACATGACGCTTCCCTGACAGCGAAAAGGTCTCCTCTGCACCCCTGTCGGGAATAGCGAGGCGGACAGGGAGGCGGGTGGGCACGGTCAGGCTCCTCCAGTGAACACACGCGGTCCCTCCACCAGCCCTGGGTGTGTGCGCTGCGTGCTAGAAATTGATCTGAAAACCAGATGGCATCCGTCACAGGGACACGACACCACGGTCTTAAGGATTCAAGTACAAGGGCCTCGAAGCGAGCCGCACTGCCATCTCTGCCACCAAGTGGAAAGGCAAGTGATCTGCGAAGCAAGGGGTTTTGTGTAGAAAGGTCGTCTAAATGCAGTGAAAATTATGCAGTTTTTCAGAAATTTGGAACTGTTTGCCCATAATCTGGGCCAATGGTAGGCCAAAAACAAAATAATAAGGAAGTTTCATTCGATAAGTACAGTTGCTGGGGAAGAAAAGTTGAGTCGAGCACATTGGGATGAGGATTGTTTCTATGTCCCAGCTCCGCCAGCACATGACGAGAAAGCTGGCTCTCTGCTTCGTACGGTGCTGTGCCAACCTCGAGTGGGCCATCTATGCTACACTCGTACAAGCAGGTGGAGTCTGAATCTGAAACCAGGTAATTTTTTAAAAGATTGAATGAAGAATAAAAAGCCCGTTACCAATGAAAATAGGCCCAGATGGCTCAATTCACCCTGCTTTGCTTTTCCACAATCTAGTCTGAGATAGGCCAGTAATTTTTATTGCTGATAATCATCCCTGGATGGATTCACATCCCTTAATTGGTCAACCAGGAGAAGCTGGGAGAATCTACCAGTTTTATCAACACTTGAGAAAAAGAACCACCTCAGGTAAAATGCCAAATCCATGGCAGCCTCTCTTAGAGATGGCAAAGCACTCGGCAGGGGCGTCCACAACCGGCTGTCCCTAGAAACTGAACTGAGGTTAACCTGCTTGTAATAGCCCGCCCCTGCCATTAAGGTGATTGCTATTTACTTCCTCTCACTTGGAGGCTAAAACAAAAAAAAGAGAATAGCAACTAACAGCAGACTGCATTTCTTACGGAAAAAATACTGCCTAATTTGATTTTTAAATATTGCTCAAAAAATATCTTTACAACCTGATGCACACTTTGTTTTTAAAACAGGATAAAGTCGACATTAAAATATTAAAAATAAGGAGTTTAAGAGTAAAGCCAATTGAGTTAGCGATGACAGTGACCGCACCTAATAGGATCTACATGTGTAACTTGCAGACGGACAATGTCATGCTCTGGTATCAGGTGAGGGGTTGGTCCCCCCACCCGCCTTCCTGCTGGTCACACCCCTAGCAGCTCTCTGTCCTTACAGATACAGTGTCATATGAAGGGGATGGCTTTCGACTCTTCTGTTTTGATCATTTAATGGCTCAAATGACTCACACTTGACTCACATTTCATAACAGTTTCTAAGTAAAGAAAGCTGCTTGCCATCCATCGCTCTAAGTAGCCTCTTTCCAGGAATCAAATGATTCAAGAGGAAGGGACTGCTGCTTCCCCGTCTCACTGTCCAACCGAAGCACATGTTGCCATTCTTACACAGAAGGGAGCTCTGCTAAGGATTCCGACCAAATGCAACTCGTGCCACCAACAGTATTTTTGTGATCTACCTACTATGGGGCTGAAAAATGAAGGTGGAAATAAGCCCATCTATAGACAAGTATTAGAATTTAAAAATAACTTAAAAGGTATGTCTAATGCTCTACAATGGATATGAATTTGACAACTGTCCCTTGACTTTGAAAACTGCCCCTAAGAGGTGAACGCTAATAAATTAATCTAGCCCTGAATCTGACTTGTCTCAAAAGGGTCAGCTTCAAGAAACCACCAGCTCACGCAGCTGGCAAAGTGTGCGTTTGGTTGTGGGTGTATTTTTGGTGATCCAGTCTGAGTGCTTTGACTCCCAGCAGGTCTTTCGCAGACATCCTGGAGAAAGCCACGTGGGTGACTCCGAGAAGACAATATGCATCAGGACCATTGCTAATGATGCTGTTACCCGGGAGAGGATATGGACTTGTTTGCATTCATTTTCATGGTCCAACACCATGGTCCTGGCAAAAAACCGTGGACACGAGGTAAAGTGCGTCACATAAATAAAAAGGCAGGGATGGGCCAGTAAGTTATTTTAAGGTATCTTTAAATATAAATCGAGCCCCATAGGCAGAAAAGTCATCACTGGCACAATTTAAACATGATTAAGACTTGCAGTCAAAACCCCAGTAACAAAAATGGGGATTTTTTGGTTGTATCCAAGATAAGAAGAGCATATTAAACAGAATTTTGTGACTTTAAATTTCCCCTTGAAGTGAGCTTAAAACTGGCATAATTTCGATACCAAAATTAAGTTTGAATAACCAATACAAAAACCAGAACTGGAACTTTTTTTTTTTTTCTAAAACAGAATCCCAAATCCAAAACAACTTATATAAGGGATGCAGGTAACAGAAAAAGAGTCAAATAAAACAACAATGGTTCCTGAATTTAAAGGAAGGATGCCCACTTCGCTCTCTCAAGAGGCAGATGGTCAGCTGAAAAATAAAAACATTGTATCAATAGAACACTCCAAAGAAAAAAATTGCAGCCATCTCTGTACATGCAATATCAAACGTTAAAAAAAAAAAAATCCCAAACACCAAAACAACCCACAAAACTAAGAGAAGGAGGGAAAATGTTGCCCAGATCTTAGGACCTGATGATTGTTGAGGGTCCTGGGCAGGCTGCTCAAAATGCTGCTCACAGGACAGAGGACGGGAGTGACCATGAGATCAAGTTTGTGGGCCCTGGGGTGGTGGCCACCTCAGGTGAGGGGACATGCTGTCTTCAGTCCATGAGATCTTGGATCAGCAGCTTCGAGAACATGACAGCTAAGCAAGAGGGTCCCAGCACAAGACCTTGGGTCTTGGCCCAAGTTCTCTGTTTCAATTAATTTCCTTTTTCCTTTTATCAATATTATTAAATATTACTATTTTTTGGTAGCGGTAAGTCACTTCAGTATCCACCATGGGCAGTGGTGTGTAAACAGACGTTGACAAGTACAAACAGCAGTGCAATATCTGACCCAGACTTTAAAGGACTAGGAGGCGATGGTGGAAATGAGGTAACTCTTCCCCAACACGAGTGAACAGACAGCTCCTGCTCTTCTAATGCGCTATGTCCATTAGGAGAGAGTAGGGCTTGTCAACGGGATGGTTACATAAAGAAGAAGCTACAGAAGAGAAAAAAGAAAGGTTCAGATTCAAATTTGATTCTTAAAGTCTTCAAAAAGAAAAAAAGAAGCTTCTCTATAGCAAACCGAAAGAACAGCAGCGTGTCAGCGAAAGCGGCGACCGCACCGAGCGCGCTGGGGGGTCAGTAGCCGCCACCAGAGCCCGGGGAAGGAGCAGAAATGGCTGGGCAGAAATGGGCGAGAGAGGGTGGCGGAGACGGGAGGTGACGTACAGGACACCACGCGGCAACTGTCTTGGAGTCGGTGCTGCCCGAGTGGCAGCGTTTGGAGCCCGCGCACGAGGCGAGAAAGCACAGGACTCCGCCCTCCCTACGTCTTTCATCCATGTGACAAGCACGTGCACACGCATGTCAAGCAGCGACTAAAAAGAACTCACAAAAGGGCACACAAAACGATGTTTGGGTAAAAATATATTTCCCCCTTTATGTCTTGGCACTAGTGATATATGCATAGGTCACCTGTCCACCGCTCTCCTACCTTAACAGACACCAAATTACCAACATGTTACCAAGTGAGTACTTTCATATTGAAAAAGTCGTATACGTCACATCGATACAATTATTTAGTTTCTTAAAAAAGACAAATGTCTAACATGCCGCTTACATATGACAATTCTGCATTAACATCGAAAGTAGATTACACAACAGGTTTAGAAAACAGTTATTTTCAAACAGCAAAATGACAAGGATCTATGACTACGGCTTAAGGCATATCAGCATATTTTAAAATTAAGAAATGGACAAAGTTCTAATGCTGTTCACAGCTTAATTTTTCAATTTATTTAAAAAATTCCTTTCATACCTACACACAAACTAGATTTTGTGGGTTGTGATTCCCACTAAAGGGTCACCACATACGTGTCCCGTCAGTGGAACCAGGACTTGTGGCAGCTGAGGCCTGACAATTCCAGACACTTGCAAATGGCAAGGCAGAGGGCGGTTTGGGCAGGACCACACGGACAGGACGACGTGGGTCAGCGACAGCTGAAACCCTGGTTCAGGAAACACTTATGTGAAGAAAGCAAGGAAACCAGGTCTGTTCATGTGAGGTGCACAGATACGCAGCGTGAGTGTCACAGCTGGTGAGTTACAAAGCAGAGAGGGAAGACCGTAAGTCACCTGTGTCCGGCATTACATTAATCCCCCCGGTGGAGATACCCTTTCTGGGCAAAACCTTCACCAATTAATGAAGAACCTAAGCTGGGAAAATAGTCTCTGAATTGCCAATAAATTCTCATAAATGCTGTTCACCACATCCTACAGCACATAAAACTGTTATGGGTGTCTAAGGCCCAGAAGCAAAAAGATGGTCATTATGTCTGAACAAAAGATGGGGGGAAAGCCAGCCAGAGCTGTCTGCCCGCCCCCACGAAAAGGTGACCACTGCCAGCAGTTAGCACCAGGGAGGGACCATTAAACTAAATAAAATCAAGTGGCTATAAAGGCAGCCTGGCATAAAAACTTCTTCCTCTTAGATTTCTCCAGTGGAAGGCAGGAGTTTCTCATTCCAGCTGGATCTACACTGCCAGAATCAAGCCCCACTGAAATATCCAACAATGTCCGTGGGTGCTGTGTAGAGCACGGGCGGGGATTGGCAATTTCTGACTTCCCCATTGAGATCAAGAAGTTGAATTTATCTGATTCTTGTGGAAAAAAAAAAAAAGTAGAAATGTGGCCATTTAGAATGTATTTAGTTGTTTGGCTTTTATTTAAAAAAAAAAAAACAAAGGCTACTCAAACCATTATCTCCCTACCCCCCTCTAAAAAACAACAAAGAAAACAATCCATCCATCCCATTTGTTTTCTCTAACTTTAAAAAGTCAGAAAGATCTCAAAGGTTTCTTGCTACTGTACTTACATGCAAAGGCGAAAGCACATCCAATTAGATTGGAGGGTACCACTTACTCCGTGCAGAGCCAAGGACTACTGTGGAAAAGGCAGACACAGAAAGAAAAAAGAAGAGCAGCAATAACAAACTAAACAGGGCCGGGCGCGTGGGAGGAAAAGGTTCAGAAGCAACACATTGGAAGAAAGAAAAAACAGCTTCTAAATGTTTCTTTTGACTCTTTATTCCCTGACTCTCCATATGGTTTATTTTGCTGTGAAAAATTTAATGCATAAAACAGCAATCAATCATCTTGGAATCAAAAAGTCAGCTGGATGCCTTTTGTTGTTAGGCTGGTTTCAGTGATGCTAGAAGCAGAATTTAAAAGTGTACTTCCTGTCACAAGGCACAAAAATGCTCACACAAACAGTGGCTGGAACAAGCGTACGACACAGAGATGCAAGCTTTGTCTGGCGCACAGCACATGGGCAAGCTCAGCCCGCGGTTGCAAGCAGCGTGCCGGCTCCTGCGTGGCGCCCCACAGCCAGCTTCGGACTAGATGGGGGGAAAAAAGCAAAAACAAAAACAAAAATACTGGTCCAGCAGCTCCTACACCTGTGGAGGCCACTACTGCTGCTGCTTCTCTTTGCTACGTCTATTCCGCCCGAGTTTGGGCTTCAATGAAACTGATCGTACTTTGCCTAATTAAGCCTTAATCAGTTCATGGAAGACCATTCCTTCTTTCCTGTAAGTATGTTGAGGACAAAAAGGAAAAAAATCTTTGTTGGAATCCAACAGAGACATTTATATATATACATATATATATATATATATGTATATATATATAAGTCTGTGTCGGAGGTCAGCACATTCTGTCCTATTTACCTCCCCTACAACTAGTGACGGCCAGAAGGAAAATGCAGAGGGGACATGGGCTCATGAGAAATGTTAACCTTTCAAGCAAGAAACAGGAGACTGCGCTTAGAAGGCTGGAGGATCTTGTTAGGGAAAAAACAGATGAAAGGATAAGCATCAGAAAGGAACAGTACAGAAAAGAGATTAAAAAGCCCTTTTCCATACAAATTAAGCACGTGGCGTGTGCCGGCAGGGCTGGCCCTAATCCTGGAGGAGCCCATGGCCTCAGACGTAAAGGGCAGACAGACAGAGCTAGTCACGCTGAGGGGAAAGGTGCGGAAAATTCCTTCAAGACAACTGGATTTGAAACTCCAGCTGTTTTATTTCTTCTTTTGATTGCCAAATATTGAAAGGAGACTAAACAAGGAAGCTGGATGTGAAAAATTTCTAGTTTCTTGACTCATTGGTTGTGTTGTTCCTTCCCATTTCCATCTTAAATTGACAAGGACTCTTCAAATGTGTGCTGCGGATGACACAGTTTACAGCAAATTTTCTATGTGCAGTGTTTGTGCAAATTTTCTCCTCTTGATTAGTGAAAAGCTTTATTAGAAGTACCGAGAGCAGTCATTAGGTCCTCCCCTCAGCCCACTGAGAGCAAATTTAGATGTGTTCATCGAAGATTTTTTATTTTAAATAGTAAGTAGGTTGTGGAAAGCCCATTATCCTTAGTAGAAGATTCTTCTACTAAAGAATGTTGTATGATCCAACCTTTGAGATCTGTCTGTGAGAGGACCGAGGATACACCAGTAAATGTGAACATAATCATAGTTTTCTTGTACCAGACGACACCAGCTTGGCCGGTATTTGAAGGTCGCTGTTCAGATGCAGTTTCCAGCCTTCAGAGGGGACAGTCTGAACAGACCCACGATCTCAGGCCAAATGTTATTGATTAAAATGAACATTTCATGCAAGCGTAAAAATCTCATATAATGCTTACCCACCATTCTGTCTACGTACAAATCTACCTTGGCTTGGGGCAAGTGGGGGGCAAAGGCAGCGAGTTTAGGGCACCGTGCGATCACGGAGATGAAATCAAGGAAATGCAAGCTGCTGTCATGGCTATTCAGGTTTTTAGTTCAGCTGCTGAGGCGGTGAGAAGTTTTCACGTCAGATGTACAGGCAGCAGTTTACCCCACTTTCCTCAGTCCAAAGCGACATACAAGTGACAGGCCCGCTTCCTGCCGCCATTCAGAACAGGCATAAAAGGCCGATCATTTACTTTCCAGAAACAAAGTCCAGCCGCACAGAGCTTTTGCTGTTATTCCCTTGTTCTATCATTTTCCACCCCCCAACAACATTCAGCAAAATGAGTTAATCGTTATTGGTGTTTGGGGAAGGGTAAAAAAAAAAACCAAACAAACAAAAACACAACTCAAGGACACAGATGGCAGAGATACAATAGTACTGCAAAAGCAGGTGAATGCGGGAACATCCTTGGCTTGCCAGGCTTTATGTGAAGCTTGCACTGCAAGTTAAAAAACAAAACAAAAAAGTTAGAAATAATAATAAATAAAAAAGAAAGGAAAATTAGGAGCGCCAGCACCAGCATTCAGCGATGGTGAATGCTCATGCAATGATTATGGGATTGGCAGAAATTAAAACCAAAAACTTGAGTAGGCTATTCTACATGACAAGCAAAAGCAAAATTTTAATATTGAATTAAAGACACATAGTTAGTTTCCATTTGTAATTCAGAATTCACAAGTGACTTCTTGAAACCACTGCATGTTCTAGTGGAAGGATTTACTGTTTGGTTTTTGTTTTCTTGAATAACACAAAACCATTATCTGTTAGGTTTGGGTATCACATTAGTTTTGAACAAGAGCTTCGTCTTCCACTTCTGAGCTGCTGAAGGAGTCAGAGAATAAATACACAATAAATGCCTTTGTACAGCTGACTTGAAGAAAAGGTGTAAAGTAGCTTGGGGACTGAAATATACACAGTGGACAGAGGACATGCTATTAATCTAGTGGGGAAGGGGGAAGAGGACAATTATTACAGGGTCACAGCTACAGCAATGCCAGGAGCTTTCCCCTCTTTCGGGTACAAAGCAATGCCAAACCCAAGATCCACATGTCTAATTTTAGGCAAGTCCAAAACATACAACTTTCTTCCTTAGCTAGAATATAAAAAAAGATGAGTGGATAGTTATGTAAACTGTGGTTATTAGATGTCAGGTGCAATTTTAAAACTTTCTTTTAGGATAGATGCATCTTAACCAGTGAGCGCCTGCTGGCGATCGTGCAGAAACGAGGAACACGCCCACGACCAGCCGGCGCGGGGCAGGGCCCCCGCCGTGGCGTGGCCGCAAACGTGGAAAGTGGCTTGGTGGCCAGAGATGGCAGAAGGTGGGGTCCAGCCCGCGGCAGTGCCAGGGTTAGTTCTGCTTTGCCTGTCATCTTAGGCGCTGTTAACACACTCTCGTGCCACTACAGGTCGAGGAGAAGGATAAAGCCTCACCTACGTTAAAAAAGGAGCGTGTCGTTGGATGAGAAAAAAGAATTAAAACTGTTAGAAAAACCGAGTCAAGCTCTGAGGCGGAGCGCGGCGGCTGCATAAGCGAGCGTCTCTGTCTTTCTCCGCTTTCCGCGCGCGCAGAGCCGGCCCGGGGCGACGAGCCGGCAGGGGAAGGAAGGGCCGCGGGGAGGGAAGGGCCGCGCTGCTCCGGCCCTGACCGCGGTCCTCTGGGTCCCCTCTGGCCACGGCTCTCCACGGCCGCTCGCAGGAACAGGGTGACTTTCATTTTTTTTTACTTGGCAACTTCAGGCCTCCAACTGGCAGTTACTTTCGTACGAGCGGGAAGTGTGGAAAAGGGCAAGAACCTAGCGAAAGTAACACCGAAAACGTGTGCCCCAGCCTGGTGACAAGTGTGAGCCGCACTAAGTCTAACGTCATGAGGAACGCGGGCGAACACGCGACGAGGCTGCGACAGTCCCCGCAGGCCGCGCAGCTCTGGAAGCAGCGGACGCCGGGAGGCCCCGGGACGGCGGGACGGCCGGAGACGCCCACGCGGGAGCCGTCGCCCGGACTTTCTGTGAAACGGAGGCACAGCGCTGATCAGCGCCTGGGATTCTCACTGCTTCAAGGCACATCTAGTATGCGTGGAGCTGGTCTTCTATAAGTAGTTTCAGTTTTAAAACTTGTACCTTCACGCACTCGAGTGCTTCAGGGCAGGAAAAACTTGACTTTGGGTCTCCTAAGCTGTGAGTCGGCAGCTCTGTTTCATTCGTGCCCGCAGACGTACGTGTACGCACACTCACATGCACTCAGACACACACGCACACATGCACGCACGCACACATAGACTCGCGCGCGCATGTACACACGCACTCACATGAACTCGCGCACACACGCACGCACTCACATGCACTCACGCACGCACACACTCGCACACTCACATGCACTCACAGATACATACACACAGACACACACATGCACTTGCGCACACACGCACGCACACATACACTCGCACACTCACAGACATGCACTCACAGGCACACACATGCACTTGTGCGCACACACACGCATGCACATATGCACTCACGCACACACACATGGACTCGCGCACATGTACACACGCACTCACACATGAACTCGCGCACACGCGCACTCACATGCACACACACACGCACTCACGCACGCACACACGCACACTCACATGCACACAGACACGCACTCACAGGCACACACATGCACTTGCGCGCACACACACGCACGCACATATGCACTCACGCACACACACTCACATGGACTGACAGGCACACACAGACACACGCACACATGCACTCACACAGGCACACACAGGCACATGCACTCACACACGCGCACACCCTGTATTTATCTCGAGCTGGTTTGGACCCGCAGGGCACGATGCCGGGGGCTCTGTGGTCACGGGGAGGCCCCGATCTCCCGGTGCCGCGCGGGGAGCAGCACAGCAGCGTGGACGCCCCCGACGCCCGCAGCTGCGGAGCTTTCACTATGACCTGCGCGGTTGTTGCGCTCGGAATCGATGCAGCACAACGACATCCTGGGCCCTTGGGCTCCTTTGGTCACTCAGGTCTGTCTGTCCCGACCCCAACTAAAATCGCGCCTCGGCCACGCCGACTGCTTCTGTTATTGCTTAGAAACGCCTGCGGCCTGCTCTTGTGACACATTTTCTCTCGTCTCAGAGCTCAGAGAGCCCGAGCTGGTAACGCGTGACTCGCACCGTCTCAGCGTGTCACTGGCAGGGTCACCGTGGCGGGGTCACCGCGGCAGCGCCTGCTGCGTTTACCGCAGGCGCCGAGCGACTCCTCCGGGCCCACCCGGGCTCAGGGGACTGACGCAGCGTTGGCTTCTCCACGTGACGGTCTTAATTACTGTTAATTAAGAAACTCGAGCCTATATACTGTATTTCTAAAGAATGCAATTCTTTGCCTGCTCGAGTGCCAACACTTGTCACCTACGGTCAGCCTTCTCCCGAAACCTTGGCCTCCAAGGCGAGGGCAGGGTCCCGAGCACGCGCACCGCTCTGCGGCTGCCCGAGCCGCGCCCTGGGCCGCAGCAGCTCCGCGCCGACACCGCCCCCGCAGCCCGCCCGGGCGCGGAGGAGCAACTGCACCCGCGGGGAATTCAAGGAGGGCCCCGCCCGCACTGGGTTCGGGCGGCTGCTACTGGAGTGTCGCAGGCAGTGACCGACTGGGGACCGGAACCTGCCCGCCGGCACATTAAACCAAGGCCCTGTTTGAAAGTGTTTTGGGAGTGGGTTTAGTTGTGGCTTGAGGGTTGGCAGGGGCGTCTTAACAGGGGGAAGCACTCGGATCCCATTTCACAAGAAAGCAATTCGTCATCTTACTGAATTTAGAGGAAAGCTAGTGGCCACTGGCAGCTCTTCCAGACACTTCATCTTGGGAACAGGACTTTCAGTGACCGGCCCACCGAGCCTTACAACCCGGAATAGGAAAATCATTTTAACAATCGTAATTTTAGGATGCTCTTTATCAAGAGTCATGAGAACTGTCTCCAGAGGGTACTGAAGAGAAATAAACCTGTCTTCTTCGAGCCTCCTAGTGCTGGTGCAGAAGATGCTACTGGAGACAACAGGCCACTGCGGTCCTGACTGTGTGTCAGTGTGCTCAAGTTCTGTAAGTTAATCTTTGCGTACCCTTTAAAAACGCTTTAAAAACCTTCACCATCTTCCCTGCACTGTAGAGAAAATACTTGCTTTTATCTTTCTGGCAAAAGACCAGTCTCCAGTCTGTAAATGGGGAAAGGAGAGACATGCAAGAGGAATGGACTGTTAGAGGCCCTGACAGATGGGGTGACATCTGCTTACTTTTTCTTATCCTTGTCTTTCTTGGTTTGCTGGGCCCCGGACTGCTGGGCCTGGGACTGCAGTAGCTGAGCTGCTGCCTTCTTCTTCTGGAAACTGTTCACCTCCTCCTCAAGCTCCTTCTTCTTGTCCTCTACCTTCTTCTTCTCTTCCTGGTGTGTCCGCTTTAGGAGGTCGAACTTCTCATGCAGCTGGAGAGAAAATGAGGAGGACAGGCTTGGTGAAGAGGATGAAATCTTACCTAAGCAAGCGTCCTTGGATCTGTCCAAAACACGAAGTACGGGTCAAGTGGCTGCACTAGCTTTAGTCGCAGGTGTGAAGGACCGTCTCGGCGACCTCCTGGAGGGGCTCGGCTGAGCCGCTGGAGAGCCTCCCTCGGAGTCCTAGACTCCTTGGGACAAAACGTTCCTTGAACACTTTTCCTGATAGTAAGATAAATATTCATTTTAAAAGGCAGAATGAAGAAGATAAAAATTTTCTATGATCTGAACAAAAAAAAAAAACATTCACTCTGTAGGTAAAAGTGGTTCTTCACCTCTGGTCCTTTTTCAAAATGTATAAAATACATTTACTTAGAGATACACACAATGACTACAGACACACACACACACACACACACACACATATTATTTAAATAATAGAAACATAAACAGTGGAAACAAAAGCTGGAAAGAAGGGAGGGAGGGAGACAGGCAAAAAATTCTCACTGGAGAATTCTAGATTTTTACCCAACATCCACGTGATTACAGCCAACAGCAAATAAGCCTCAGCTTTCCTTTCTCTGCAGCAAACCCATCTTGGGTCCTTGGCTATTCAAATAACCTCTAAGTTACAGTAGTTTTTATGAAGATAAATTAAAACAAGATGAGGAAATTATTTAGATACTTTCATGCAGAAATCTGTTGAGCTACAGGTCAAACACTTGAGATACCCCTTAACTACCAGCAAAAGCAGACGTTTTGCGCGCACGCACACGCTCAAATACAGTGGCATGAGTGTCACAGTGGAATTGCACACAAACTTGTAGGAAGCGGTTAACCTGGCCCGAGCACTGGCACGGGTGGGGTCAGAGGGACACGGGAGCAGGCACTGCGAGCCCAGCAAAGGGGACGCGTGGGCGCGGATGTGGGGGACGGGCTTCGGGTTGGACCACGTCCACCCAGAGTGCCGAAGGCCCCTCCACTGTCTAGTTCACTGAGTTGTCTAGCAGGCTAAGATAATAACAATAGTCCCAGAATCCCAAATCTCGCATTACAAGACTTGTAAATTGAGGAAACAGAGCTACAAAGACCACGTGATCAGGTCTGGAGACCTAAGATCTAGTTTTTAGTCTTGGTTTTGCTGCTAACTAGGTACATGACTGCAAAGATAGCTAAACCTTTGTGACTTTGTTTATCATCTGTCAAATGGGGATAAGAATATCCGATTCATTTTTCTTGCCAGGTTGGTACATCACTTGTTATAAAATGTATGTAGAGAGTACCCGGACCATCATGATGCCCTATGAATGTGGAGAATTAATAAAATACCTCCTTTATGTTTCTTTCCCTTGAAGGAGAACAGATGACTTACTTCTTTCTCCGCCTCTTTAAGTTCAGCTTCTTTCTCCTTCACTCTCATAACGAACATCTGTCTCATTTCTTCTTCTTTCTTCTGCAGTTCTCCTAGGAATTCATTCCGTTTTGCTTCGTATGTCTCCTGAAGACTGTTCAAAATCCACAAACCAAGGGCAGAGTCATGAAATTGCCTAATACATTTCAGCTCGTACAGTTTCTACCCAGTACTGAAGGGCTGCTGCCCAGCAGACGAAGGCACAAGGAAAACGGGCGGCGCCGCGTCGTTTCAGCCGCGCTGCGATCAGAAAGACCAGCGCGTCCGGCCCCAGAACCAGCGCCGCCCTGGAGGCGCGACCGGGGCCACATTTCACCTCACACATATTCGCACTAGGAAACCCGGGGCTGGCGGCCATTCAGGATTTCGGAGGAGGGAGGCGGCCTGTGTGGGCAGTGGAGTCACACAGACCTGGGGTAAATTCTGGCCACAGCGACTGACTGATCTGGGAAAGGCACAGCTTTCCTGAGCTGCCGCCACGGACACGGCCACCCGCCTTCTAGGGACATGGCTACGAGAATGCATGGGGCGAAGCGAGTGAAGCATCTGACACACAAATAAATCAGTGCTTGCTGTTCCCCTTCCTCACTCGTCTCCCTCCAGCGTCCAACAGGGAACAAACTAGAGACCATTGTAGAAAACTGTCGCTTTTCAAGTTACATTACCAACTGTAAATAGAGCAGAGAGTTTTATGTTCACTGTAAACCCCATCCTCCTCCTGTCTAAGAATTTCGAGCCCAGTATTTTACCTTGAATGTCACAACTCGGCTTCGCCTCTAAGTCAGAACAAACATATTTACAGAGAAATCATTTTGGTGACACAACTTAAGAAAACGCGTCCCCGCCCCCACCCACCCACGCACACAGAGAAACATTTGCTGACATTTTATAAGGTGCTATTTCTCTCTCTCTTGCAGTTTTCCTGGAACAATAGCTGTGTAGTGATCTAAGTCTGCAGTACCATCTGCCTTAACCTACGGACCAAACTCGTCCAGAGCGCAAACTGCAGACGGGGCCGCAACTAGGGAGGACCCGGGCACGGGCACAGCCGCCCCACAACACTCACACTGTCCACGTAGGAGGAAGCAAAGGAAATTCGGGGGGTGGGAGTTCGTGTGCATGTAGGTATATGCACATTTATGATGAATTAAACAATTAGTTCAGCATTAGGAAACATGTTAACTAGGTTGGTTTATACTTCTACAATTATTAATAACATTCTCATTAGTTTATTAAAAATAAGTTCTCCTGCCCTCAACACGGTCAACATTACCTGTTTATGAACAATCAAGTGTTTTGAATTCCCAGAGATAAGTTAACTTTCACATCATCTTATGAGGCGGAAACGAGTCTGGCCAACGTTAATGTTGGCTAATAGTATTAATAGCACCTTGGACTTGTTTAAGATCTATGGCCATAGAGGACAGCACTGTGTTGATAACAGAACTATAAAATAATTCATAAATATTATTTTGCTTATATAATAAACATTTCGTCACTATTATTTGGGTCAGAATTGCCATAGGCAGAGGACGACTTGTCCCTGCTATGAAATTTTATAGAAAACTCAGTGTTTGTTGATTTCAGGATAATGAATGTGTCTCTCTCTTCTTTCTAACGAGCAACGGAACACCTTTCATAGAAACACCACCCGAAATGTGTCCCAGAGGCCGGCGGTTTCAAGAGATGTTCTCCAAAAGAGGGGTTCCAGAGTCAAGGGCGTAAAGGGAAAAGGCTACATGTGTCTCCTCTCTGGAGACTCACAGCGTAGCGGTCCCAGCCTGGCCGCGCGTCAGGAACCCAGGCACATTTCACTTCCAGAATGCGCGCTCCTGAGCCCACTCCCGGAAGTGCTGATTTGGGATGACAGGCTAACGCAAAACAGTCTGTTTTTGAATGCTTCCCAGGTGATCTGGCGTAACTAGTTTGCTAACCACTGCTCGTCAGAAATGCTCTGAGAAGTCCTTCAGGAAATGAACCTGTTTAACGTGATTATCTTGAGAGCCCTCCAAATTGGCTTGATCACAGAAACTTCCACGCATCAGCAGGATGTACTTTGGGTAACGCCACCCAAGGTACTGAGAACTCTCACCAGGGGCCCATCCAGGCCCAGCCACAACCCGCCTTGCGCTCCAGTTCCTAGAGAGATGTTTTCAAACTATGAATTAACCACTACATTAAAAGCAAAAACTTATAAGAAAAGGGTAGAAAATACCAGAGTGTGGTGCAAATAAGAGTAGGTATTACTGCGTGAAATGTGTGTGTCTGGATCATGACGACGAACGGTTTTTATACTGAAGGTTTGGCCCAAACCGGGAAAGCCCTAGCTAGTCCCAGAGGAAGCCCAAGGAGCGACTTTGCCGGTGGTTGAGACTGGTCTCTGCCACAGCCTGCAAGCAGCTTCGACGTCCTGGGCGGGGCCCCGGGGTTTATGGCTGCTTCCAAAAGACAAGGGCAGAATTAAGTAATCGTGACAAAGACTGTTTGGCCTACAGAACCTGAAATAGTTACTGTCTGGCCCATAACAGAAAAAGCCCTTTTACTAGAATTAATTATCCCCTGATCTGGTCAGTTCCTCATTTTATAGAGGAAGAGACTAGGGCCCAGAAGGGCTAAGAATTGCAGCAGCAGAGCGGAGCCTCGAACCCGGACCCCGGGGTCCTGGCCCCGCCCCGGCCGGTGTGAGCGGAGGACGGGGGCGGATGAATTCGATCTATGGCAGCTCCTGTTGTTCTGTCCTTGTGCATGAAAAACAAATACTCTGAACTACCACAGACAGCCTTTCCACACAAAAACCATTTTCACCAGTTCAATAACCACAGAGTGGGTTGCATTTTGTGGTAAATGCATTTCAAGGTTCAATGCGCTAAACCTGTGTACACAGAAAGGCATCCTGTACCTGCCTCAGAAAGCAACATTCGTGTGGTTAAAGATGGTCGGTTTTATAAGCCCCCAGGGCAAGGCTGAAGGACACCAACCTGGCTAGAAGTTAACTGCTTGGTCGGCAGCTCTTTATCTGGGGTCCGCGTTTGTTCTCACCAAATACACACACGTTCATGGAACTCCACAATGACGGCACCAGGGACCAGCGAGACATTCCCAAACTCTCTCTGAAGCAGTTCCTAGCATATCAACCCCTCCTGCCCCAGTGGCAGCTCAGACCCAAGTGGACAGACTCTGCCCACACCGTGCCGGCGGCCTCTGGCTCAACAGCCAGCCAGCTTCCAGGCATCAGACTGCGTTACATCGCTAGCCCCAAAAGAGGAGGAAACAGTTTTTCCGAGGACTGTGCCAACTGGTAGAGGCACGTAGCCCAGACACACCTCACACCACTTCAGTTCAAATCCCCATTGAGAAACTGCTTGGGCTCCATCTAGATCATTCTCTCCTCTACCAGGAGCTGGTGAACCTGGCCTGGCAGCCTCGCCGCGCTGGCCACCAAGCCTGGTGTGGGCAAGGACAGCCCTTTCCACCGGCTCTGACGGGACTGGGCTGTCGCCAGTGCCCTAATTCTACATTCGTTTCTCCCTCCACGTGTGGCATCTTCATCAGTCGGCGATGTGAGCAAATGTGGATTTTCTAAACGCTATTCCCTTCCCCACTGATTAGCTGTTGTCAGCATTGTGCCGACCCTCTGAGAGCTAGTAAGAGTCCTGGGAAAGTAAGAGCCTCGGGAAGTTCCGCTCGTGGGGCAGAAATGCACGGGCAAGCGTGCTGGGCAGGCCCGGCCTGCAGACGCCTCCCAGGCCCTGCACCTCTGCGAAGGCAGCGCTGGGCCGGGCTCAGGGCCAGGCTGGGCTCGAAGCCCACCCCCCTCGCTCACTGCCTACGGGACCCTGGCCAGGCTGCTAACACTTTCGCTGCCTTAGCTTCCTCATCTGTAAAGTGCGGATGACAATAATGACATCACCTGCATCGGTTAGTTGCAACAATGCAAATGAAGTGGCTGTCACAATGCTTGGGGATGTATGCTGGTGACCGTCCCCCAGCAGGTCCCCCATTGCCACTATCTCAACGCAACAAGCATTTCTGTGATGCACAAGGCACCACCCTCGCCACCGTCCGGGAGACACCTGACTGCTGAGTGCCCTCGTACCTGAAGGGCTTGCTGTCAGGGTCAGTGTCCTTGAAGCCCATCTCCTCGAGCTTACAGCGTCGATACAATTCATAATGGTGGGTGTGAGTCTGTTCTCGCAAGTCCTCCATGTTGACGCGGATCAGCATCTCTCGAAGTTTCACGAAATCGCAGTGGTTTTCATTCTCAACTGCAAGAGACGGGGCAAGCGGGGGAGGGCTGTCAGCAACAATGTCACTGAAAAGCTGCAGTGACACTTCCAAGAGGTTGTTACCGTCACTCCCGAAATCTCTGAGGTCCCAAGGCCACCTGAAGATTACCGATTCACCTTAACATTCCTAATGGAGACAAGATTTCTGACGACATTGACCATGACGCTGCTCACGAGAACGCCGACTGCCGGCCCGCTCGGCACAGCGCTGGGAGGAGCTGACAAACACCATCCCTACCCTGCACGATGAATCTGCCAAGCGGACGCCGGGCTCTTGCTTCGTGGGTATGGAAGCCTGGCTATGATAAGCAAGGCGACCTCCCAAACAGAGGCGGCAGCGTCAAACACCGCGACACCTGGCTCCAGAGCCAGACCCATTTCTGCCACTCCGCGTGTCTAGACCATGCAGGTCTCGCACCCGCCTCATTTAATCGCGTCAGCGACACTGAGGAAAGGCGTCGTCTCAGCAGCCACCCTGCTTAACCTGCAGCACTGCCTGTCCTCCCTGCAAACGCACACGGGGTCCCCGCCCCGCCAAGGGACACACCCGCAGGCTGAAGACTGTGGTCACGTCCTGCAGTGCCAAGTACAGGTCAGACATTCTTGTAATTCTCAGATTTCCTGAAATAACATTTAATTAGAAGACAACCTTCCCAGAGATGACGGAGAGACAAGTACGCTCTCGTTTGTGAGAAGCTTTTTGCCGCTTTTTTACACTTCGCTGATGAAACTGGTTCAAACTCCTAGGGCAGAACTCTTTCCTATCAGGAATTCCCACTGAGTCTGCCACACGACCCAGCATCCTCAAGGGGCTGCCTGATCGCCGGGGGGCTCAGCAGCCGCTGCTCTCCAGGGTCTACCAGCTGATTGCTGCTTCTCTCTTCCTCGCCTCCACGACCGCCTCCCGCTGCCCGCCACTGTCGAGGACCCCCTAATGAGATTAGGGAGGGGAGAGCCCGTCCCGGCGTGCACGTACCCTGCACCACGCCCCAGGGGTACTGCCTGGCCTTGGCCATCTTGTTGCCGACCTTGACCTCCTCGGTGCTGCCAACCACCGCGAACGGGAGATGGACCTGCCAAGCAACAGGGACAGACAGCAGTTACCTTCCACCTCTGACGAAGACTGGCTCTCCACCAGCCTCCACGCTCTCCTGCCTTCTGCCTGGCAGCAAGGGCAGAGGCAGGAAGAGCAGAAGAGAGTTCGGTGGGCGTTACCTGAAACAAGCGCGATTCCAGGGCAAGCCGTGGGAGTCTTCGCGACTGCACAGTGAGCTCTAACGTGCGCCGTCCAGTGCGGCAGCCCCGACTCTGTGCGGCCACTGAGCTCCTGAAACCGGGCTCGCAGGACCAAGAAACTGAATTTTTCACTTTTAATTAATTTACATTTAAATTTAAAATGGAAGCAGTGCCGGGTGTGGTCGCTCGCATCTGTAATCCTAGCACTCTGGGAGGCTGAGGTGGGAGGATTGTTTGAGTTCAGCAGTTCAAGACCAGCCTGAGCAAGAGTGAGACCCC
>NW_012149097.1:797000-799591 GCF_000956105.1 Propithecus coquereli
AACTCCTGACCTTGAGCGATCCGCCCGCTTCGGCCTCCCAGAGTGCTAGGATTACAGGCGTCAGCCACTGCGCCCGGCCCATCATTTATCTCTTGCCAGCTCCTCTCCGATGTGGAAACTGTGCCATCACCGGCGGTTTACCTAATGATTCGGGGAGGAGAGGGCAACCAGGAGGGAAGGGCAGGAGCCATCGCCCAAGCACAATTGAGACAGGCACACATGTTTCTGCCACACTGGCAGAAATGAGCAGAAATCTGTTTCCTTTGAGCTGCTTTGTGTCAAACGGTGCTGGGCTGGCATTTCCTCCCCACAGGATTTGCCATAGAAATCAGAACTGTTAGAGTGGGAAGGAAAATTTGAGATCGTCTTGCCTAACTCTCCCATTTACAGATGGAGAAACTGAGGAGCAGGCTGGTTAAATGACCCACAGTGGCAGAGCTGGACTACAGGACATGAGGCTCCTAGTCCGGTGTTCTGGAAACGCTTCCAGGAAAGCACTTGCTCCCGTTTCACTCGAGGACTTACGCTCATCGTCGCATTAATCTCCGCCACGGTTTCTTCGTCGGTGGGAAACTGATATATCTGGACCCCATTGCTGACGAGCTCGCTCATGATCTTACTCTTGAATTTGTGCAGTTCGTTCTTGGCAATGGTGTCCGCTTTTGCAATTATTGGGATGATGTTCACCTGTAAAGCAGACATGTCCATTTTCACACAATTCCAACGTAAGAAGAAATAATTACGCAAGTGCATAAAACATAGCAAACAAAAACTGCAAAACCTCACTGTAAAAAACAGATGTTGCGGAAAATCAGACTTTCTACTTAGATGCGAAATTAAGAAGACGTGGGTGATCTCTTAGTCCCATTCTGCCCTGAAGGCGTACTTGTCATTTCCTCCCCTGTGCGGCCTCACTCTGTTCGGAGTGAGAGGAAGTGCTACTATTCTGTGGCCAACAGTGACAACAGAGGAGCCCGTTCTTTGAATAACCAACCGTTCCTTTTAGGCCCCTCCCAGCTGCTTTAGGCTCCTGAGTTTGCAAACCCGACAGCGTCAAGACGAAGTTTTTATTAGTTAGAGCGGTGGGATACCCGGCTCTCTGCAAGGCAATATCCTTTCTTTCTTCTGATGACCTGGAAATTGCTGGGAGGGGAGAACCTAAGTGTTAACCCGAACAAAAATGGTTTCACCTACCTTTAAATTTCTCAAAATCACACAAACTAATTCTTTTCAAAATTGGCTTCTCGATCGAATTACTCCTCGGTGCCAGAATGAGACCCAGGCCCAAAGTGAGGCTCACTGCCGAGTGTCGGCCACAGAGGGCCGGGGGACTCAGAGCCGACGATGCCCTGGCGCGCAGCTCCAAACCCCCGCGCGGGACAGTCTTTTCCCGGCCGCCCCCAGCCCCGACAGGACTCATCTTAAAAATGCATGTTTTAGGATTAACTTTCTTCCACTCCCTAGTAGGAACAGAGGTTTCGATAAGCTGCTACCGACATCGGATATCTAGGACTCAAGAGAACGGGCCCTGAGGACTCGGTGAGAGAGCCGCCCTGGCTGGGAAACAGAGGTTCTTCAGGTCACGCCTGCATTCCTTTCTTCTCCTCTGTCCGAAGGGCCACATCAGAAACCCTGATCAACCAGAATGAGGTGACGATACTGAAAGACAGACCTCCTTTTCTTTTTTTTTTTTGAGACAGAGTCTGGCTTTGTTCCCTGGGCTAGAGTGCCGTGGCGTCAGCCTAGCTCACAGCAACCTCAAACTCCTGGGCTCAAGCGATCCTCCTGCCTCAGCCTCCCAAGTAGTTGGACTACAGGCATGCACCATCATGCCCCGCTAATTTTTTCTATATATATTTTAGTTGTCCAGATCATTTCTTTCTATTTTTTTTGGTAGAGACGGGGTCTTGCTCTTGCTCAGGCTGGTCTCGAACTCCTGAGCTCAAACAATCCACCCGCCTCGGCCTCCCAGAGTGCTAGGATTACAGGTGTGAGCCACCGCGCCCGGCCTATCATTTATCTCTTGCCATCTCCTCTCCGATGTGGAAACTGTGCCATCACTGGCGGTTTACCTAATGATTCGGGGAGGAGAGGGCAAGCAGGAGGGAAGGGCAGGAGCCATCGCCCAAGCACAATTGAGACAGGCACACATGTTTCCGCCACACTGGCAGAAATGAGCAGAAATCTGTATCCTTTGAGCTGCTTTGTGTCAAACGGTGCTGGGCTGGCATTTCCTCCCCACAGGATTTGCCATAGAAATCAGAACTGTTAGAGTGGGAAGGGAAATTTGAGATCGTCTTGTCTAACTCTCCCATTTACAGATGGAGAAACTGAGGAGCAGGCTGGTTAAATGACCCGCAGTGGCAGAGCTGGACTACAGGACATGAGGCTCCTAGTCCGGTGTTCTGGAAACGCTTCCAGGAAAGCACTTGCTCCCATTTCACTCGAGGACTTACGCTCATCGTTGCATTAATCTCCGCCACGGTTTCTTCGTCTGTGGGAAACTGATATATCTGGACCCCATTGCTGACGAGCTCGCTCATGATCTTACTCTTGAATTTGTGCAGTTCGTTCTTGGCAATGGTGTCCGC
>NW_012149097.1:799641-802078 GCF_000956105.1 Propithecus coquereli
AATTAGTGGTGCAGTGGCTCACACCTGGAGTCCCAGCTCCTCGGGAGGCTGAGGAGGAGGATCCCTTGAGCCCAGGAGTTTGAGGTTGCCGTGAGCTAGGATGACGCCACCGCACTCTACCCACTGCGACACAGCGAGACTCTGCCTCAAAAATAAATAAATAAATGCAGTGTAAAATCTTTTTCACTAAATATAACTATTATTTGGGTAAAACTGCATTCACTTTGCTTCAAACTCAAGCCAAATCTTCTAAAAATGAAGACCAGTTTTGTCAAGGTAGAACCAAATATTGAAGAAAAAGCATCTTTTTGGTACTTACTTCATATTGAAAAACTTGAAGGTATGATGGGAGAAATTTGGGTATGTGAATCTACTTTTTTAAGCGTACATTTTATAAAATGTAAATGTGATCAAGTATTTCTGATGAAAATTTAAGTCTGAAATGAGATATGCTATCATTGTGAAACACGCACAGGGTTCCAAAGACCTACTATTACAATATCTCAATAATTTTATCTTAATTACATGTTGAAATAACATTTTGGAACATATTGGGTTAAGTCCTTAAAATCAATTTCATATTTTTTACTTTTTTTTTAATGTGGCTACTAGAAAATGCTAAGATGCTCGTGTGGCTCACGGCAACGGCGCTGCTTTAAACAGCGGACCACTGTGCAAGCTTGAAGTCAGAGACACACCATAGCCCAAATTACCGGCTTGAGCCTTGCACTCAGATTTATCTCAAGCAAAGACGGTGCCCAGGACACCCGACTGCTTCCCACTGGTTTATCTGGTAGTTACGGCTACGTTCCAGGGTGGTGGGACTACTTTCTGTGAGCGTGTAAGAATAAGAAGATTTGAAATAGCTGCTCTGGTAATTATGACTTATGGTTCCTTGACCCCTCGTCTTCCTCTACAGGTGTGTTGAGAGAGAAGGGAATGTTTGCAAGCCAGTCCTCTTCCATAGAGAGCCTGGCCGGACCCTTGGCGCAGGCTGCTCAAGTGGCATTTTGTCTGATGCGCAAGACGTTTAAATTTCCTAATTCATCTCACATTCTTAGGAAGGAAAGAAAGCACATTCTCTTTCTCAGACTCCAAGCGTGAAACTGAAATATGTTCCCTGAAGTTGAGGAACAACAGGACCTCGGTGTAATGACCAGAGAAACTTCTCCATTCAAATGTAACTAACGTAACCGCCGGTGGAATCGTTTCCCTCAGATTTCCACACATCATATGGAATTTCATCAGCAAAAACTGTTTGCAATGAAGAGCCTAAAAGAAAATTTCTTGTTAAAGAGCAGGATTAATTCGGAATGCCAAAGATCTTCCGTTCTGTTAATCTGATAAAGAGAGAAAGGAAACAAAATCCACGGGTATTTTCTTTCCAAGAAGTTTAACACAAATTTAGTTTCAGGACCATGAAAAATTATTTAGAAGAATGGGTAGAAATTAGACGGTCTTCATTCCTGCTACTTTCTGAACACTAACACCCCAGACTACAGTTCTACAGAAGAAGAAAAGTGCTGTGTTAGCCTGAGCTTGGGCCTGTGCTGTAGAACAAACGCAGCTGTCCCCAGCGTCGGTGGGAGGCGGGTTCCAGGACCTCCCACCGAAACCAGAATCCTGGGAGCTCCAATCCCTGCTATAACATGGCGTAGTGTTTGCATATAACCTAGGCACATCCCCACGCCGTAAATCATCTCTAGATTACTTACAGCACCTAATATAATGTCAGTGCTGTGGAAGTAGTTGTTATACTGTACTTCTTTAATTTGCATTATTTTTTATTGTTCCCCCCGCCCTGAATATTTTCAACCCGTGGATAAGGAGGTCCGGCTGATCGCCGCTGTGCTCGGGGGGCAGTGGGTATAGAGGGTGAGCGTGTCGGCCCGACAGCCCAACTGCCTGGGCTCACACCCGACACGCACTGCAGTTGCGGTGCGACCATGGGTGCTATGCTGCGGTTTCCTCCTGTGTGAGGCAGAAATAACAACAGCGCCTGCCCACGGGACGGCTGTAAGGGTTCAATGGAGGGCCCTGAACAGTGCCTGCTGCAGAGTCCACGCTCCATAAATGCCAAGAGCACCAGGTGCTACTATTATCACGTAGCTCTGAATACTCATAACCAGAGAATCTTGGAGGTAAAAGAGAACTGGCATATCATCCAGTTCAATCCTGCTTAAGAATTCTCTCTCCAGTAACCTTCTAAGCGGGCCGAAACAGAAGCTGTTATCCAGCAACCACTTGCAACGGGAACTCACTATTTCCCAAGAAATAAGGTGTTTCTTCCATCGTGATGGCTCCAAAAGTTAAACTTTCACTTAATAATGTTGACAACACCATAGCTCACAGCAACCTCAAACTCCGGGGCTCAAGCAATCCTTCTGCTTCGGCCTCCCAGGTAGCTGGGACTACAGGTGTGCGCCACCACACCTGG
>NW_012149097.1:804588-805991 GCF_000956105.1 Propithecus coquereli
AGTTGTCCAGCTAATTTCTTTCTATTTTTTTAGTAGAGACGGGGTCTCGCTCTTGCTCAGGCCTGTCTCGAACTCCTGAACTCAAATGATCCGCCCGCCTCGGCCTCCCAGAGTGCTAGGATTACAGGCGTGAGCCACCGCGCCCGGCCCAGACCTCCTTTTCAACCTGTTCCTCTTCCTCCAGCAAATTGCGGACTAAGAAAAACATCTTGATGGTGGGGGAATGTTTGGATCAGGACCGGGGAACAAGAAACTTTCTCGTTCTTACTGGCTATCTTTTGTACACAGTTAGTACTCAATTAATGTCAACATAGACAGAACGGCAGAGGTTCATATTTTCTTGGTCAAATTGATCGGAGTAGACAAAGAAACCATCCCATTTAGTTTTAAATGTCTTTTTCCTCATTGGCAGGAGATTGAAGGTCTTCTCTGAAATGATCACGTACCTGCTTGAACCCTTCTTTGCTTGTATGAATAAAACTTTAACGACACCATTTTCAGATGCTACCTAGCTCGCCAACTCTGCAATACCAGTTCTCTGAAAGTTTCACCTGCTTTGTATTACAGTTGTTTTGTTTGTTTTTATTAGCTGTGTTTGTTCTCCATTTTTTTCCTTTTCCTTTTTAAATCAGCTCTACTAAACATAGTCCTATCGTTGGACATCACCCTGGCTGGAGGAAGCCACTTCACTCTAGTTCCTGCAGAGGGTCTGTGGGGAACAGGGGGACTTGGCCCTGCTGCCAGGGACACGACAGCCCTCCCTCCCACTGTCCATCCACAGTCCCCGCTCCCCTCTCAGGTCCTAGGGGCTGAAGTGCTGTGGGATTCAATGGGAGGAAGAAGGGTTTCTATTTATTCTCCCAAGAGTGCTGTAGCTGCAATGGTCCCTGAGGCCGTTAGAATATTTTTCTGGAACCTACTGTGTCTGTGCTGGAAGCCCAAGGAGCCTGGCTTGGCTTTGGCCTCTCCAGCCCTTTGTAGACTGGTTCAGAGGCCTTGCAGACAGGCTGATCTTGGGGGCAGTCTCTCACTATTTTGTCCCTCTGGAGAGAAAGCATCTTTTAAACAATGATGTTTGGACCCCCAAAAAAGACACCCAATGAAGCCCTCCAAAGGGCTTTATCATCTAAGGGAAAATACCATCCATGGCTTAGTTTTTTGATTTTTCTTGTTGCCATTTGCTTCATCTTTATTTCAGAACATATTATCTTCCATTTCTTTCAAATGAAAATCAAATTAATTATAAAGTAGAGCACGAAATTTTACCAAGCGTTTCAGTCCCTTCCTTCATGTATTGTGAAAAAGAAAGGTTATAAACGTGGCAAGCTCAGGGATCAAACTGGAATGAAGACTTGACTTCTTCTGAACACACGTGTGCAGTTCGGTTTTAAAATCTAAGCAGC
>NW_012149097.1:809959-810334 GCF_000956105.1 Propithecus coquereli
AAAAAGAAAAAAAAGAAAGAGAGGAGGAAATTGACACTCACCAACTCCCTGCTGGTAGCTGTCCTGCTACAGAGCATGTGCCCCGCAGGGAGGGGACCGGGCCACGCCAACCGCTCCCCCAGGCCCTTTCCGTGGAGGCTGATCCTCAGCCCGCCCCCACCCCCCGCCCCGACACCGAGGCAGGTGCTCCGGGATTCGGGTCCTTCCTAGCGCCCACTTTGCCCCAAGGGGAGGAAAACACCTCACAGCAATTGCTCCTTCCTGCCTCCCCAGTTTCTGATTTTTTTAGCTCTCAGCGCCTCCTTCTCGATAGTAGCCCAAATATGCTTCTGCTTTCTCTTAGTTCCCCTTCTTGCCTCTGGTTTTGATTCTGGT
>NW_012149097.1:810384-816528 GCF_000956105.1 Propithecus coquereli
AGCCCGGGCAACAGAGCCAGACTCTGTCTCAAAAAAAAAAAAAAAAAAATCTAAGAAGCTGGACCCTCCTTACCACATAGACAAAAAAATTAAGACTTTTATTCCATTCTAAACTTTTTGAATGAAAGCCAAATGTTTAGAAATCTTTTAGCGAGATTTAGAGAACATTTTCTAAGAAAATAAATAAACCTTGAATTTATGTCTCAATTTCCTATTTAAGAACTAAAAATACTGTGTAGCAAGCCACATGGTTTTGTTTGCTAGTTTTGTTTTGGTTTTGCCTAACAGACAAAAGGTTTTGGAGTTTTTTTCCTCACATTGCCAAACCCTGTGGTTCTGTGATACAGAAAAAACAGTGACACTGAAAGCAGAGGACAAATCAGGGCCTCGGGACACCGGTGACCCAACAGGAGAGCGAGTGTAAGCAGAGTGGCAGCGAGTACCTTACTGTCCAGCTTCTTCATGGTGACCAGGTCCAGGGACTTCAGCGAGTGCCCGGTGGGGGCGATGAAGTACAGGCAGGCGTGGATCCTGGTGTCATGGTAGTTGAAGAGAGAACGTTTAATCTTCAATTCCTCTTGCAGGTAGGCCTCGAACTGGGCATCGATATACTCCACTATGGGCTTATAGCTGGAACGCAGAAACACATTTTCAGATCGGCATCTTTCTAGGCCCAAGCCTCTCCCGAGGCTCACTGCAGACAGTCCTCCACTGAATGTCACCAACGGTTCCTCTTCCCAGGGGCTAAGCCCAAGTTCCTGACCTCGCCGTCCAGGGCCTTCCAGCACCTGGTCCCTGAGCAACTCTCAGGCTCATCCCTCCTGCTGCTCCCTGGCTCGCTCCTCCTGTCCCAGCAGCCCACGGACAGTGGCCCACGTGTCAAGCCCTCGTCTGCCTGTGTCCTTGCTCCTGCTGGCCCTCCTGTCGACTGTCCTCTCCCCACTGCTCTCCTGGCTAACGTCCATCCTACAAAACGCTGTCAACGTGGGATCGTGCTGCCACTTCCCAGGGCACCGTGGGAGACACTGCTAAGAGACGGTGGCATTCCTCCCTGCTGGGCCGAAACCGAGCCTCAAAATCCGCTCAGCAGAGTGATCTCGACAGCCTCTCCCAGCAGAGTGGAGCACAATCAAACTGGTTTGTGGTTTCAGGCTCCGGCATCACCACCTGCTGGGGCTCCTCCCTGGGCTTTCGCCCCGTCCTCCAGACAGGAGGGGCTCTCTGTGCTCCCGTGAGCCCCGGGCACACGCCGTAACTGCACCCAGCAACTGAGGCGCCTGGACTACTACGACTTTCAAGACACCTTCCAACTTGAAAATTTTATGATTTTAAGATAAACTCTATAACCCTCTCTTCTCCTCGCCAAATCATTCAAACCCTTTTTGGATAATTATGTGTGAGTCTATAAACACAATCACTAATAACATATGGGGAATATATACTCCAAAACCACATGTTCTCCAGGGAGCAAGGGGTGTAGTAGGTCACCGTGGGAAACCATGAACTCCTTCTGGTCCCCAAAGGGAAGACTCAGGAGCAGCTCGTTTCAGCAGCAAAGAGACTGGTCTATCAGGAATACAAACAGCTGATTCTTCCCAAACTTACTCTCTTTCTGAGGAATGACTTAAGTTTTAAGAAAAAAACTTTTCAACATCCAAATCCCAGACTCATAAATTAAACTGAAATCCTTGAAAGGGAACCACAAATCTTTTTTAAGAAGGATGACAGCAGACATCCTAAGAGAAAAAATGAACAAAAACCCCCCAAAATAAATGACCAAAAAACCCCCCAAATTTATGACCAAAAATGAGAGCAATTACAAAAAGCTTTTTGATGACATTTTTCTTTGGTGATTTTACCACAACCCATTGGTTCAATCTGAGTGAGCAAAATCTTGAGAGGTTTAAAACAAAAAAGTAGAATATACCTCAATAATGAAGTTCCAAATCATGACAGGCAAAATTCCAAGGAAAAGCATGAGCGAGTGGTAAGATTCTTCTAAATTTTCCAATTTTAAAATATAGACATATGTTACATAAGAACAATTGTTATTATTATTATGAGATAGTTATAGAAGATGGTGGTGACATACACGGATTCAAGCCAGACTGCCTGAGATCATAATACAGCTGTACAACTCACTAGCTGTGTGGCCTTGGGCCAGTCACTAAACCTCTCTGTGCCTCAATTTCCTGATAAGTAAATCAGGAACAAAAACAGTACCTCCAAAAGAGAACTACTATGACAAATAAATAAATAAATGAGCCTAAATATATGTAAAGAACTGGCACATAAAAATAACTATTTCATAATAATATAATAAAAAACAAATACTATAAATATAAGAAAAGCAAGCCTGACTTTTTAAGAATACCAAAAAAAGAAAAAAGAAAAAAAAGAAAGAGAGGAGGAAATTGACACTCACCAACTCCCTGCTGGTAACTGTCCTGCGACAGAGCGTGTGCCCCGCAGGGAGGGGACCGGGCCATGCCAACCGCTCCCCCAGGCCCCTTCGGTCGAGGCTGATCCTCAGCCGAGGCAGGTGCTCTGGGATTCGGGTCCTTCCTAGCGCCCACTTTGCCCCAAGGGGAGGAAAACATCTCACAGCAATTGCTCCTTCCTGCCTCCCCGGTTTCTGATTTTTTTTAGCTCTCAGCGCCTCCTTCTCGATAGTAGCCCAAATATGCTTCTGCTTTCTCTTAGTTCCCCTTCTTGCCTCTGGTTTTGATTCTGGTCCTCCAAGGATTACGGAGGCAGAACGTCTCTCTCTCTGCGGTGGGCACTTCCTGTGCTGGATTCAAGACATCACCTCTCAGGCCTCCTCCCGCCTGTGTTCGGAGTCCTGGCCAATCGTTCAGTCTCCCTTCTTTTCACCCTGTGTGTGTGGTCTCCCTGGAAAGTCGCATTTATTCCTGTGTTCCGCTCACCATCTATCTGATGACCTCACAAATCTCTACCTCCAGCCAGATCTTTCCCTGGAGTTTCAGACTCACCCACCCAGCTGCTTATAAGATTGTTCCAACTACTGTTCTAACTAAACGTGTCCCTAACTCTTTGTCCTGCCCCTAAACCCACACTTCCCCTGCATTCCTTGGTGAACAACACCACCATCCACTCCCTTGGCCACGTCAGAAACCTGGGACTCAACCTGGAGCCCCTGCTCTCTTACCTGGAGAGCAATTTACCAAAACCGCTATTCCCTGTGTCGAAGATTTAATTATGCTGATGAAACACTTTGTTCTTCTTCTTTTTTTTTTTTTTTTGAGAGAACAATTCCAAATCATGTTTTATTTACATGAAAAAGGTCATATTTAACAAAAGATACACTGAGAAAAGAGTTGCTATGGTCCAGGAGACAAGGCGGGGAGCTTCTGAGCCCTGCTGGGGGAGCGGGCCTGGGACAAAGCGGTGACGTGTGGTGGGGAAGGGCTGGCGGTGGGGGCCGCGGAAAGGAGAAGGCCCCAGTTGGAGCGACCCGTCAGCAGGTCGAGGCTGGGACCTGCAGCGACCTTACTGCTAGCTCTCGGGGTGCCAGCCAGTGCTGTTGGAGTGAGAGCCACCCCCTGGTTCCTGGAGGACACCCGCCAAGGGACATAGGACAGGAACAGTTGCTTCCGGATAAGAATCAGGCCAGCCAAGTGGTCTCGTGCTCTCATCACAACCCTTTAAACAAATTCTCGCCCCTGCCTCCAAATCCTCCCCACTTGTGGCTATCTACATCACAGAAAGAGAAGGACGCCAGATCCAGCCCTGCCGTGCGCTGGGTTCCACTCCTACAGAAAGGACACCCGTTCATTTTCTGTTTGGCCATCCAAACTTCTCTGGCTGTGGCTACAACAAGCAGAGGAAAGAGGGCAAATCAAATCTAGTCCTTACAACATTTTTACATAATTTCCTTGTAAGGCATGGGACTATTCCTTGTTACGTACCAGTGATTTTTTTATACACCTCCAACCATTAAAAAAAAACACAATAAAATGACAGGCTGGCCCTAAAACTGATGGCAAAAGGTATTTTATATAATGTTTTCTATCCATCCAAGTTGCCCACTCATCATTCTTGCAAACTGGCCAATGCCATCACTCCGGGACTGACTGCATTTATACGTAACCAAACACTGTATGTTTTTCTCTTATTTTGCTGTTAGCCAGAGACAACTTTCTTTATCTCTCAACTACCTCCCCCAAAAAGTGTGATAAAAACTTAGAATGTACAGGCCAAACAGCCCACCTCCCTAGTACTTTGTAACTCTGATAAAGATTTGGTGAGTTTGAGGGTTCTCTCGATGGATTTCAACTATCCACACTTTTTGAGGCTGATCATCACTGCAGTCGGTGATACGCCATGTGCCGCCCACCTCCCATCTCCCAAATGTGGGGCAAATTAATTATTCTCTTGCCAGCTGGACAAGAAAACTTGGTTTTCCTTCTTCTCCAGACCCCTTTCCTTCTTCACTGAAGAGCACAGGCAGCCAAAACAAGGAAGCCCTTCAACAGCAAAGAGTTAAACGTGCCATTAAACACAACAGGAAACCTCCCCAGGTCTCTCTTCCTGCCCCGTCTAGCCGGCCTAGTCCGAGGCTGGCAAGAATGCAGGCGTGCTGACGTGTGCAAGGCCCACATGAACACCCTGGCACGTTCTTGGAGTCTCGTGTCTACGGCAGAAAAGCTTGCCTGATCCCCAAAGTGAGCAAAAATAATGGTGGGTTTAGAGAAACGGGCATCCCTTCCCGTACGGTTACACACCAATGCAAAAAATGCATATCCCACTTCCAGTTTTTTGATGGAAGCAGAGCCTGTCCGAGTAACTATTTTTAAACAAGTCGTTCGGTTTACAGTCAGCGATGCCATCTGAAGTACAGGGCAGCGCAGAGCTTTAAGTACCACTAAAGGAGGTTATGCAACAGCTGTCAAGAAATTTCAGAGGAAAAAAATATTTGGTATCTAGGTTAGGTTAATATCACACTTCCTCTCTTCTAAGTCTCCTTGGAAACTATTATTTGACCCAAATGAGTCAGATAATTTCTTAAAGAGGGCTCCCGCTGCAAATATGGGCATGTGCGCTGTACCAGTGAGCAGCGCCCAGCGCTGGGGACCGAAAAGCCCCGGCTTGAGGAAAGCGCTGCTCAGCGCCCGCGATGACTCCGAGCAGGAAGAGCAGGGTGAGCAGGGCATCACGCAGCAAGACGCGGACGGTCTGCACGCCGCTGGGAGGGAGCCCAGAGGAGCCTGTCGCAGTCCTCTAGTCAGGGAAAGCACAAGACATCTCCAACCCCAGCGAGAAACCCACACGGGCCCGAGCTACGGGGAGCTGCCCTCGCTCTGGGTGTGTTCTGTGACCCTGCAAGGACCAGAGGGAGGCCCCGGCTCTATCCCCAGCCCCCACGATGCACCTGTCCCCGTTCTTGTCACCAGGGCTTTCTCCTCATTTATTGCACTTGGGATCACAAACAGCCTCCAGGCAGTAACTTGAGGTCGCAAATTAAGAGCAACTGCTCAGCTGCAGAGCTCAGCTTGTCCCTGCCCTGACACAATGCACAGACAGTCCATTTTGACCAGGTGCAAAATAAAATCTTTGTCACTATATCCAACAACTGCTCCTGTGATCGCAGGACGATGTCTACTGAAGAGCATTTAAAGTGCTCTATAGATAAAATAAAGAGCTCAGTGCTCAGCTAAAGAATGAATGAAATATTTCTGTCATTACTATTGTGCTCATATCTACACCAGGAAGAGTTAAAATACCTCCAGGCAATACACATTTTTAGATAAAAATAGTCAAGTTCCTCTTTTAAAAACACATGCATATAATATATACAGTTTTGAGGAAAATGAAAAAAGCAAAATCCTGGTACTACTGAAGTTTCCAAGTCCTAAGCAGACATACCCTAACTTACCGATTTATGTTCACATCTTCACATTAGTTGTGCTACGGGGCTGGATGCTTATGCCTATAACGCTGTCACTGCTCAGAAATGTCTCTGGAAGCCTCATTCTAGAATTATCTTTGGACATGGGGCAGTTTGATTGATGATTGAGTTTTTAGAGACAGAGGCTTGCTCACCCAGGCTGAAGTGCAGTGGTGTGATCATAGCTCACCGTAACCTCAAACTCCAGGGCTCAAGCCATCCTCCTGGCTCAGGCT
>NW_012149097.1:817663-821751 GCF_000956105.1 Propithecus coquereli
CACCCGTCCGAGACCAAAATTCTTAACAAATATTTTGTTTCTTGGTAGGTTAATCATGTCCTTTTCCCACGTACACACAATTTCATTGTACATGTTACCTAATTAGCTGAACGAGTCTTCTCTGCATGGAGAGGGAAACTTTAATCCACCCAATTGACCTGAATTCCTCATCAGACTTGAGTGAAAGCCCAGTCCTCACTCAGACTCAGTTTGGTGAGTGCACCCAAGTGCCGCCTAACGTCGAGCCGTCTGTGGGAAGACTCAGACACGCACAAGAGGACCCGCAAAGGCCTCACACCACACCGTCACTATCAACACGAAGGCCCTGTGCCAACCGGAACCAACTAAGAGCTTCCCAACAGCTCATTCACAACAACGCTTTCTTCACTGTGGGGCTTCAGGAGCTAGTATCACTTTTGCCAAAAGCCATCAAAATACAGGATAACCCCTTATTGTTACCGCATCCCTCTCCAAGGCCTAACCGTCCTCAGCGTCCTTCCTCAGGCCTCAACGTAAGAACAGGCCTGGATAAGAACCCCACTGGAAGAGGCCTGAGCAGATACCCAGCGTAATTCCCTTAAAGTTACATCTATTGCCAGGGTCCCCGGCTTGCCAGGGGCGGAACCCAACCTACAACGTGGCTCTTCTAAATCCTGGCCGTGGCTTCTTGTGCAAAACCGCGCCGACTCTGGGTCCTCATTCACATCTGTAAGACTGTGGGATCAAGTCAAAAATCCCGATCTGCCTCAGGGCCCGCGAGAGTGTGGCAGGGGCTCACTCCAAACTCCTTCTGCTTTTTGATTGCCTTCTCATTGTGCAGAGTTGAAGAAACCGAAAACCACACCTCCCAGGCTCTCTTGCAGCTGGTATTGTGGACGTGGTTTAATGTCTCCCAAGCAGATGCAGCCACGTAAGGCCTGGAAGCAGGGAGTGGGCGACACAGGCAGAAGCCACACACAGGGACAAGGTTCTTCTTGCGGGCAGCGGTGAAGGCAGAAATCCCAGGTGTTTCTCTAGCTTGCTTTTCCTGGTGGGAAAGCCCCAAAACCTGGCTCCATGACCTTAATGGAAAAATGCCATACGCAGCCTCACTCCCTCTAATGAATCCCTTTCTGCTCATACTAGCTGAGATCAAGCTTGTGGTCTTGATTCTGACCTCAAGGAAAATTTCTCAGAGGACAAGAATGTCATATCTTTTAGGAGATAGTAGATCAAACCCCACACCAAAAATATTGAGCCTTGGAACACCTGGGATGGATCCTGCTCTTTCCTTATCCATTTGTACCCCCACAAAATCCCAAGATGTACCTGTCATCTTTATTTATCTGGTCTCCAAATCCCACGGTGTCAACGATGGTTAACTTCAGGCGCACGTTGCTTTCCTGAAGCTCGTAGCTTCTGGCTTTTAACCGGACACCTGGTTCATTGTGAGTAGCTGGGTCACTTTCGAATTTGGTGTTAAACAAAGTGTCCATTAACGTGGATTTGCCGATGCCTGTTTCGCCTACATAACCACAAATGAAAATCAGAGAATGTGTCAGTTTCTCAGACATCAATTCGAGTCATCAGTAATTTTCTCATTAATCATGTTTGTAAAGTTAAAATAAAAAGTTATCACCACAAATCCCACTGTGAAGAGGTAATGAATTCTTTCTATGCATGATCCATGGAGTACAACCCCAGAAATGCCTCAATAAACTTCAGAAACTATTTAGCAGAAAACATCTTGAATTTACAGATCAAGATGTTATTCTTTACCTCCGGATAGAAAAATAGCACTTGTAAGTTTGTGGTCAGTTTGTATATTGCCAAGGACATGAACTGTATCTCTTTTTATCCTAAATGTAAGTATTACTTAAGGGGCGAAAAGAAAACTATTGCTGAATTTCTGTTCCTTGGGGCGGTCGGGGGGACTGATTCCATCCATGTTACTATGTTGTCAAAAAGAATTACATTTTTCAGAACACCACTCTTGATGGCAAGCTAATGTTACTGAGTGCTTACTTCGTGCCGGGCCCTGTGGTAACGAGCTTCCAGCACATTACGGCTTTTAAACCCTACCACTCTCTCCATGAAATAGTACCATTGTTTCCTCCATGTTACAGACGGGGCACTAAAGCTTTAAATAAGGTTCATAAGTAACCTGCCTAAAGTCACATTGCTAAGTGGCAGAGCCAGGGTTCTGACTCAAGTTTGTATGGTCCAATACAGCATCCTGACTTTACTATTGCCCAGAAAACTGACTGCCTAGTGTTTCCCAGTATGGTTATAAGTCTGTGTTAATCTCTGCATATTATCTGTATTTTTCTAACCCTGATTAAAACTGGAGTCAAGATGGCAAACATTAGTTGTAACAATGAACAGAGATAATGAAACCAAATGGTATTAAGTGACCTGAAACAATGGCCTTATTGATTTACACTGATAATTCAAGTCAGTCAGCGTTCACTGCGGCCCTTGTTCACTGCGGCCCTTATACGTGGAAAGCAGTGTGGTCGGTACCTGGAGCCACTGCACCAATCAAAGGTCGAAACCCAAATGTGGAGCCATGAAGAACTTTAGCTCAACCCTCAAAATAACACCACGTGAAAATTCTTTCTCGATTCTAATTCTTAGGTTGAGTCAAAGATAGGGCGCCGAGAAAGAGCTCAGCCTTGCGTCGGCGGTGGTGGTCGCGTGTGCGACGGTGGAGACGGAGGTAGAAATCGAGATCATTAGCCCTAGGGACCCTTTTTAAAAAAAAAATCTGGAAAATTCCTTAATTCGATTTCCAGCTCAGTGTCAACATGCCAACACAGAGCAGCCCTTGCAACAACTCCTGATCCCGGTGATGTTCCCAGGAACAGTCCCTCTTCTGAAGGCTGCTCTAGTGACTTTAAAGAAGGTGACATTCTATGGAAAAAGGAAGAGCTCTGGGATTTGTAGCCTAGGGCAGCTCTCCCACGGTAATGACAAAATTCAGGTACTAGGTAGAAGTTCCGTATTGTGTACTCATTGCTTCCGAATCTGACACAACAGTGGATCAAGTGGCATGGAGTCTTTCTGGACTTGAGCTTCGTCTGATTAGCAAAGCCTTCCGTGGTTTGACATTAACTACAACGACTCACTTACAGGATAAAAGTTTTGTTCGAGTACATCTGCCTTATTCTCCAGCCTTTCCCACTGTGTCCCTGATACATCTGAGATCACAGGATTTCCTCTTTAATCAGCCTTCATTCAGCCAGTATTTTTCCACTACCTACTACGAACCAAGCTTGTGCCAAGTTCTGGGAATACAACCATGAACTAGCCTGACACAGTGTTCTCCCATATCTTAGAATGGTCTAGAACATAAGTGAGTACCAACAAGACCCTAATTTATTGTTACAGAAACAATATTCAAAGTGTCTGCCATACCGCTTTCTCCTTATAAGCAGGACCACACCTCACACCTTGTGACGTTGCTAGCTGACCGCAGATAACTAGAGCGGGGCCAGGTCCTCGGCCTGGAGCAGCCATGGAAGCCCGATCGTTTCACTCTTGATCGCGCTCCATGCTGGAGGGGTCCTGCCTACCCCAGTGATTCTCTCTGAGAGTCGGAATGAGATGTATATCATACAACCTGCATGCAACGCGACGGTATGACCAAGGACAGACACACTGAGAGGAGTAAACAAGCAGAAGCCACGAGGCAGCGAGGCTGTAAGGAAGCAGAAGCCACCGTGTGGACAGACTGTTAGCTGGGAGTGTGGGAGAAAGAGCCGACAGGCACAGCAGAGTACGGAAACACACTCATTAAATTAATGCCTGAGCACTTACTACGTGACAAGCACAGGTGTGGGGATGAAATGGGGACAAAAACAGACAACTGACGCTGTCTGAACTTCTGAAATATCCCGAATGCCACTCAGATCTCTGAAGTCCGGCTGTGTACCAGCTGAGACTGTTTCCTGTCTTCCTTACTTTCCGGAATATTCTTACAAAAACGCCATCCATAAAAGTAATACAAGCCGGGCATGGTGGCTCACGTCTGTAATCCCAGCACTCTGGGAGGCCGAGGCGGGAGGATCACTCGAGCTCGGGAGTTCGAGACCAGCCTGAGCAAGAGT
>NW_012149097.1:822051-830932 GCF_000956105.1 Propithecus coquereli
TGAGTAATGTTCCCAGGCGCAGCCAACTTCTTTTTGGGATTTACCTATTCTGGGGACACGGACAAAGGGACGGAAGCAGAGCTACCTTATAAATGCCCGTCCCTTACGTCAAAGTTCTGTCAGCAGAAAGTGACCCACTTAACTCTCATCTCTTTCCCTAAGAGCAGCAATAAAGGCTTCAGCCTCCATGGCAAGGATTCGGGGTTACCCGGACAGGACGGAAACTGCCATCTCATTTGACTGAGCTGAGAATCACCGGAGCACATGTGAATCAGGAACACCATTTTTTAAAAGGCAGAAAATTTTAATTATCATTTACATTAAAGTGGAAATTACGAACAACAAGCATTCCAGGCCATCCGTATAGCACAGAGTTGATCGATAGGTTGAGAAAAACCACTGTTCCTCTAAATTTCGAAGTGCTTCGCTTTGCATTTCCACACTCTGTGCTTTAAGAGCCGTAACTAGACACAGCAACGCAGCAGCGTGTGAGTCACCAACAGCAATTCAGCAGGAAATGGCAGCTTTTGGTATAAAAGGAATTACAGAACTAGAGTTTGTTGGATGCATTAGTTTTTGAGACTTCTCTCTAACCTCTGAAAGCAGGGCCTTGCCTACACCTTTGAGGACCCACAAGAGCACAACTTTCTAATTGAGTAACTGAGAGCCGACTAGGTGTAGGTTTCAATTCAAACCAAACCACCGTAACAATATTTTCAGAAAACCTACGCCTAACGTTAGCTTTAATGCAGTTCAAAACTCCCTAGCAGAGTGCCTGGCACAGAGCAGGCATTTATTAAAAGTTAATCGAAAAGAAAAATGAGTGTGGTGATAATTGATACTTAGGTTTGCCGCTTTGGTAGATTTTGAGAGTTTGTTGTTTACTCTATGGTAAATTCATCTGGCCAAACACTCGGCTGCTAGAGTAATTAGAGATCCACTCTTGAAGTGCCAACTGTGGCTTGTTCTTCCTGCTCCTGCCAATGCTGGTGAACCCGACGCCCAAGTCCCAGGGCAAAGCAGTCCCACCTTGATGCCCAATCTCAGGCTTATTTAATCCACAAGCTCTAAGGTGGGCAGGGAAAAAGACAAACCAGGATGATGTTATCAGTTATAAAGTAGCTGTAGATTGAACAAATGTGATTCACATCTTTTACTCTAATTGCCAAGACCGGCTACTTGGATAAGTAATCGTGCACGGGCATCTGCCTGCCTCTGAATATTCTAGATTTTATTCTTGGATGGAGCCAGATGATCCGAGAGGTACACATAATACCTAAGCGTGTTGGTGTAACTCCTCACGGGGTCGCCGTGATGAGCTGGCTCTGGCACAACGCCAGCCTGCAGGAAGGGCTTGAAGGAACACCAGCATCGCAGCGATTTAGGGGGTGCCCAGGTGCCCAGACCGTTCTATCCACCAGACACCACATCTCTTTTCTGAAAATCCAGGGGAGGAATTTTTCCAGGTAAAACTGTATTTCACCTGGAGTAACTATTTTGTTTTTACTTTATAGATACTATAAATCCGTCATATTAAATTTTTTTAAAAGTTGTTTATTTAATGCTAAGAACACAGGTATTCTAAAGAGATAAACAAGAAACAGTTCTGTTTTTCTAAAGAGGATTTTGATCACAAAAACACTGGTGATTCAAACCTCTGAAACAGAAGAGCACACAAATTAAGAAAAATGCAAAACATATTTCATTTCTTACCTGAATTGACCTTAGAGCACCCGAACATTCTCTTTAAGAGGTATCAATACAGTCATGTGTCACTCAGCACCAGGGATACGTTCTGCGAAATGCATCTTCAGGCAGTTTCGTCACTGTATGAACATCATGGAGTGTATTTACACAAACCTGGGTGGTGTAATGCCCTACACACCTGGGCTGCATGGTACAGCCTGCTGCTCCCAGCTACAAACAAACCTGCGCAGTGTGTGACTGTACTGAATACTACAGGCAAATCCGTCATACTGAATTTTTAACTTGTGTTTCACATATACCATGTGCTCAATAAATATTTGCTAAATGAACCAATGAACTCCCTCCATGTTCTGACCACCGAGCTGAGAGACAAAGGTGTTGCTCCCCAATTAGTTACTCCAGGCAAGTCCGATTGCAGGCTTCAAGTTCTGACCTTATCCCTGGCTTCACCTCATTTTCTGGGGTCAATTTTATCTTTTTTTTTTTTTTTTTTGAGACAGAGTCTCACTCTTTTGCCCGGGCTAGAGTGAGTGCCGTGGTGTCAGCCTCACTCACAGCAACCTCAAATTCCTGGGCTCAAGCGATCCTTCTGCCTCAGCCTCCCGAGTAGCTGGGACTACAGACATGCGCCACCATGCCTGGCTAATTTTTTCTATATATTTTTAGTCCTCCGATTAATTTCTTTCTATTTTTAGTAGAGGCGGGGTCTTCACTCTTGCTCAGGCTGGTCTCGAACTCCTGAGCTCAAACAATCCACCTGCCTCAGCCTCCCAGAGTGCTAGGATTACAGGCGTGAGCCACCGCGCCCGGCCTCAATTTTATCTTTATTCATTTTACCCTGGAAGCCACATCACATCCTGTCCTGGAAAAACAAGATGTAATAAAAATGTTTAAGATGTGATTGTAAAATTTCACAGTTTATGTTGACACTGCAGCCTTGGCTCAAATGGCCTTAACCTTGTCTGTTTTCTATTCTTCTTCTCTCATCCCCACAAAACAATTGAGTTTGAATGGTTTAAAAAAAATCAATTTTAAAAATGTATTAATAATTTACTTTGACTCTCCTGTTGAACTGGGTCCTCTTCGAAAGCGGAGATGTTACAGTATCTTATGCATCTTTGTACCTTCAAAGAACGGACTCACAGCTGGATCAAGGTTGGTGAGGTTTCTCATGCAGTTAGTGTCGTTTCGGAAAATGAATAAGATACATAAATTTAAAATGATTAAAAAAAAGGCTGAATACTAATTTAGATCTAATTTAGATTCTCTAGAAAAACACAGCATGGGTAAAACGTAAAAGGCTTTATTTAAACTAAAGTGTAGCTCTGGGAGTGATTTCGTGTGCTGTAGGCAAGACAGAGGGGGGGTGACCAACTCCTGGACACTCTGTCATCTGACGTAGCCCAGAATTCCCTTTGCAGTAGAGTGACAAGTATGCTCCCTCTTTCTATATACATTCGTTCCCAGGACCAACAGAGGTGGGTTTCAGTATCTCTAAAACCAAACTGAGCTCATGACAGGATCATTTTCTGCCCTGATTTCTTTCCTGCTTTCAACCTGCAGGCTCTTGCCACAAAACAAAATTACAATTCTAAGACCTTTTTGATAAAAATTTTCCTTACTGGGATCTTAACTTTTTTCTAAATCCTCAATTCCCTTCCATATTTATCACAAGAAAATAAAATCATGCTATAAACACCACACACATGCTATAAACACCATATGGTATAAAACATACCAATGGGCAGTAGGATGACAAGGGGAAAAATGAACAGGGATGCTTTTAAGTTAAACATGACACCTCCTCTGTGTGACCGTCCACATATTTTGATTGGCTACAATGTTTTTTATATACTCTTACTTTAAAACTAGATGGAGCACTGACAGTGGGAGTTTTCTCTTATTCAGATATTTTGCTGCGAAATATTTGCAGTAAAAGGATTTGATGTTTTCTACACTCTGAGGATAAGTTACTACTTCATGCTGACACCCCATCTCCCGAAGAGCTGATGTTGGCCTCCGAAGGGTCGTAGGAAAGAACCCGGACAGCCAGACAGACTGGCGATGAACGGCATCCAGGACTTGTCGTGGAGTGAAACAAGAAAATGCAGGAGAATATGAACAGCATGATCTCATTTGTGTAAAAGCAAAACAATAAAGCACCTAGGTAATCGTGAGAGCTGTTTTCATGTGTCCTGCGTGTCCCACGCCCAGTCTCCTTTCTGATAATGTCTCTGTTCCTATAGGGAACCTCCTGTGTTTTGGAGTGGGTTGGCCCCATCTCCCACCCAGGCTGGGCAGTGACCCAGTCCTGGTCAATCGGAGACCCTGCACCTGTTCAGGGACACGAGTCGGGATCAGCTTGTTCTTTCCTCTGGGGTCGCTAAGCTGGCCATGTTGCTGGCGGGCAGACTGCCACCGTGCGCAAGACAGCCCGGGAAGCCAAGCAGAAGCAAGCCAGATGGAGAACCAGAGACAGAGCCCTGACAGGGCTCGGTGCACCCCTGGGGCCGCTGTTCTTCATTGCACCACGTCACCTTCCTGGTGTGTGTCGGGGTGTGGGGCAGAGTCTTAACTGTGTTTAAACTGCATTTCTGCACTTCTCTGTGGAAAATCTCCGAACACAAGAACAGCTGGAGAGCAATGCAATGCTGCTGGCCTTGCAGATGGAGAAAAGGGCCCGCGAGCCAAGGAATGCGGGCGGCCGCAAGAAGCTGGAAGGACAAGGAAACGCCGTCTCCCCAGAGTTCCCAGAACACAGGCAGCCCCGCAGCCTCTCGTTGGACTTCTGCCAACAGAGCTGTGAAGCCACACAGCGGTGCTGTTTTAGGCCACCAAAAATAATTTCCTAATATGAAAAGACGTATTAAATAGAGACTTTCTAGAAGGATCTGACTGTGTTGTCTCTCTGTGAAATGGAAATGGGGTCGGGAGTTGAAAGAAAGGGATTTTATAATGTTTTAGACAAGAAGCACATACTATGTTAATTAGTTTGAAAACTACTTTTACACATGTTCAAGAGCGGAACCAGAACAAACATCCAAGAATCCCAGCTGCTGCCACCACCCAGGACAGCCAGAACAGCGCCGCTTTACCAGCCAGGCAGCGTCGGTGCGGCCCGGGAGGACTTCCAGCCGGCGGGGGACTGCGCTCTCTCCCACGGGAGCCAGCCCCGGGCGCGCAGAGCCCCGCACCCCACGGGGAGGCCTTCCCGGTTAGCGGGAGCCGGCCTCAGCTCACAGATATATTCTTGAAGCTGGTCTTGGAGACAGGGCCGAGGAGGCACAGAAGCGAAGCCGGAATAGTAATTGCCCAGGATTACAATTCTGCATACTTTTCAATAGCAAACCAACAAATTGCCAACAAATTGCTATGCCAATGAAGAACCGCCTGCTCCGCACTGAGCATTCACCCTGAGAGAAAAGACGACTCGTTCATGCCACTGTGTGGAACTAGCTGCCGTTCAGGAGGTCCCCTGCTGAATTTTAAAAGGCTTCATGCACAGAAAAGGAGACAGCATGAGAGTTGGCTGCTTCGGTCCCACTTCTGTGCAGTCACTCTCCTGCCGGGGGCTGAAGACGCAATGCCAGGGAGCAAGCTGGCCTAGCGTGCCAGCCAGTTTCAGCTTTCTGCGGATGACGCCCGGCACAGAGGCCGCACGCACCAGTCCTCGAGAAGCATTTGAAAAAGGAAAGTATGTGCTCTCCCCACTCCCATGACAAATACGCAAACGGTGGTTCTCACACCGAACCCAACCTTTCTGAATTCACTTCATAAAGTAAGTCTGACACGTTGTGCCACACTTGGGGGAAGGACAGTCCGCTTGGCTACACACGGAAGTCGCTGGTCTGTCTCAAAGCGAGTCTCGGAAGGATGTGGCCCGAGGACGGCAGCAGCAGCACAAGGCAGCCCAAACCGCTCCACTGCCGCTCAGCCGCTCAGCAGGCGCGACGGGGCGGGCAAAGGGCCGGCCACGTCGCTGCACAGACATTTCTCCTTCCAACTAACAGGACATTCGTATTTCGATTTTCTTCTTTTCCCCCTTCTTTTCCATCTTCCTCTTCTTAGTTTAAAAAGGACATGGCCAGAGAGACAAAGAAAAGACCAAGGCAGAGGCCTAGTCTAAAGTATGTTTAAGGGATATGAATAAAAGATACTGGGGATAAAAGTCCATTGAATCTCCTTGGCCTTTTGCGTTTGTTTACCAGAAATAAACTAAGGTCAATTTTAGATCCCAACTTAAAGACAGAAGGTTAACTCAATAGTGCACACAGAAAATTTACTTCAAATATAAAATAAAATTTTAAATTGTCTTTTGTACCCAAAGCAAAAGTTTGTAACATTATAAATTTATTAAAGTAGTTAGAGTGGTTTTAGATTTCACTTATTCTAGGTGGCATATCTTTAAGAAGACTTCAGTGGAGATTATTACTGCACTAGAGTCAGAGACCCTGGAAACAAATTCTTAAAAGGCTTTTAAATGTTCTTATTATGTATATCTCAGCTCCTCTCAACTTCCTGTAGTCTACTTAGGGTCTAAGTCTCTCTCCTTGCCAAACATTAAAATAAGCGTTTTAATAACAATATTAAACTGACCAGTTGCTTGACTGTTTAACTGAAATAATAATAATTTGAGTAACACCACAAAATTTACAAAGCCTTTACTCAAACACAATTCTCAATCTTTGTAAGCATGTGGCAGGCGTAAAGCGGGTGTTTTGCGTGGCTTTACCAGTGAAGAAAAGAGTAAAAGTATAATTCTCCTTATTTCACTGAAACTTGCCCCTCTGACAGTCACCTGCCAATATCGAAGTGCCACAGTCCCTGCCGGGCAGCAGGTGATGAATCACTTACCAACACACAGGAAGCAGGTGATGAATCACTTACCAACACACAGGATGTTGAAACAGAATCCTTGAGAAGTAGACTTGTTGACCAGTTGGTCGGGAAGACTGTCAAATCCAACATGGCCAGAGAGTGACAAGTTCCGTAGCTCTTCATTCTGGAATTTCAGAGGGGAAACGTTTGAGATTCTACGCACTACGCCCCCTGGGCGTCACTCATCACCCACGGTCCCTCCCCCTTCCTGTCCTCTCCACACGCCGGGAAAGGAGAAGCCCCCAGCTCCCACGGCCTCCGTGGCTTCTGCACAGCCGACGGCACGAATGACCCCACGGTCACGCTCTCTCCACAAAGTCACCGGCTCCCAAAGCAGCTGCCGCCCAGGGCACTTCACTCCTTGTTACACGTGTACTGGTCCAGGGAAACGTCATCTTCCACAGGTGCCTATTTCAGACACGCATTAAGTGACACACACACAAAAAACTCCAACCATTTTGACAGCTTCTATTGCTCAAGAAAAGCTTTCCATGTATTTTCAACTCACAGTAAATAAATAATCAAATATAAGGCTCTTTCAGAGACATAAAAGAGCTTCAAAAAGCGCACGGTGGAGGACACGACCCGTTATATTTATGACAGTGCTGTAACCGCTGTAAGTGCAGCACGTTTAGGATTTCTCAGCACGTGAGCGGGTCCCATCTCCCCTACTAGCTGTACAGGTTTCCCGAGGCTTCTTTGCGCCCCACTGCGCAGCTCCCGGCACAGGCTCTGCACTTGCCAGACCCGCGCAGAGTTTACTGACGGAGACTGGGCTAAGGTAGCCACGCACTTCGAAGTCAGGCGACTGATGCTCGTGGGTAAAACGGCACCGACCGCCTGCACGGCTCCCACCCGGGTGCTGACCAGCCCAGCCCTGCTTAGCTTCCGAGAGCCGGCGCGCTCGGGGTGGTGCGGCCGTAACGGCCCCCACGTTCGGAATGCACCCCACGGGTGTCGGAGATAAGTTGTGAAACTTCTCGGGAAACGACATCGGCTGCTTTCAGTCCTTCAAGTCCTTCAAGTGCAACACCACGGTTACGGTTTGTGATTACGAGACACGGGAAGCCTCCTCCTCGAAGACGTGACTCCCGGTGTTCGGCTGTGTTGCTGCTGAACTGTATATTCAAAGTACCGATGTCTGGGTGAGAAAGTGAGCCCCAAAGTTCCACTTTTAGTAAAAAATGCACAGGATCACTTAGTCAATGTTTTTAAAAGATTGGTTTTTGTTACCCTCCTATTTTTATGTTATATAATCATGAGTGATTTCTTTTAATAATCAAGGACTAGATCCCATTTTCAAATTTCTATGGTCACTAACTACATATACACAGAAATGTGACTCCATAAATATAGGAATTTCAATGGGTTTTAATGGTTTTATAAATAACAGAATGTCTAAAGTCAAACCAGCTCTAAAATTCTGACTAAAACCCAACACGCTGCCTGAATACCATGGTGGCGGCTGCGGATTTGTGGTCAACGGGACAGAGAGCAGATGTCCAGTCCACGAATAGTTTCCTCGGAACCTGCCAACAGTGAACATGAGACTCCAGAGTAGGCACCTATCCTTGGACAGGACGGCCCGGTAGGCGGCTCCCCCAGCAGCTCCGGGGGCAGACCCCGTGGGCAGCGGCCCTGCTGGCCGGGCGAGCCTCCTGCCAACGCCGCGCTGCTTCCGGCCCTGGTTCTCGTACCTCTTTAGATACCTCAAAGGTTCAGATGGCAGGTATTTTTAGGGTGTTTACCACATCCGCCAAGACTTGGGGGAGGAGGATCTGAATGAGTGCTGGGTTATATTTAGAACTTTCCATCGCAGCTGTGGGGTGGCTGCTGTGTCAGGCTAGGAGAAGCCACCGGCCTCCCTTCTGCTGCGGCACCACTGTCTGCGACACTTGGGAACAGCGTGAGGGAGACAGACCGAGGGAGAACCACCGCCCCACATCCCTCTCTTCTCCACCACAGTGATTCCTTTCATGTCGCCGGGGTGTGGGGGGAATGCTTTGTCGCCCTGGATTCTGGACGTCTGGGATTTTAGATACAGATGTCCACCCAAGAGCCAATCCCGGGAAAGAATCAGAGTTAGCAATTATAGCTCTCATCCCAGAACCCAAAGCTCCGCATCTCATATTCTCACCGTTTCCGAAACATGAGAAACCACCCCCACACCCACTGAGTATTTTTATACCCATTGAAAACCACATACAAAATGAAAGGTTATAAAACAGTGTGGTCTTGACATTTTTGAAATTTAAAGTTTTATCTTTAGAGTCTGTCTTCTAACTTTGTGATATAA
>NW_012149097.1:830982-852441 GCF_000956105.1 Propithecus coquereli
TTTTTTTTGCTTAATTTGGAGTGTGATCAGTGTGGGCCCGCAGTGGAGGAGGGTTTCGTGCTCTTCTCTCCCCAGGCCCTGCCTTCTAGTCCCACTTTCCCCATGGCCAATTTCCACCATGTCTTTAGTTAGACCAAGGTTTAGGATCACAGTATTATGACTAGGTAAATAATATTCATAGCAGAACCATGTTATATATATATATATATATATATACTGTGAGTCTTCCTACTTTCCTAATATTTTGTTTTCTGGAATTAGTAATTATCATTTATTTACTTTTCTATAAACAACTTTTGTAGGTTGCAAACCTGATCTTTTGCCTATTTCTAAGACTCTCAATACATTCAAACATTTTAGGTATTTTTTTACTTTCATTTTCCCGAGGATGCTCTTGAAGCCTTGTGACCTACTTTAAACTCTCTTGATTGTGATCCAGGCTCTCATACAGCTGTTGTCTACGAGATTCCTTCCACCTTGTCTTGGAGACTCCCTCTGACCTGTGCAGGTCTCCTTTACCTCTTTCTCCACTCCTTCATTTTTCTCTTCATTAATCCCCTTATTTTGGAGGAGCACATTTTTCTCTAAATCCTTGAGACAGGGTGGATGGGAGGTAAATTTATTGAGATCTTATATTTATACAGATGTCTATTTTATTGTAATGTTAAGATTTTTTTGTGTCTTCTGTTTTCAGAAGTTTAATTATGACATGACTTGGTCTGAATTTCTTTAAGTTTATACTATTTGAAGTTCGTTCAGGTACCTGAATCAATATACTTATGTCTTTTGCCCAGTTTGGGGCATTTTCAACCATATTTCTTGTGCTGCTTTTTAATCTTGCCCTCCTTCTCAAATTCTGCTTCAGAGGCTGGCGATAGTAGTGGTAGGTCTTTCATTACTTCTTACAAGTCCCTCGGGTTCTGCTTACTTTTTTCAGTCTGCTTTCTCTTTGTGGTTGAGTTTGTGTAAATTTTATAAGTTTTTTTAATTTCACAATTTGAGCCTAATTCTCTTCCCAGTATTAAAGGAAGCCCAAGAGTCGCCGCCCATCAGTATGTGATGGGGGAATGGAAACAAACGTCCCTCCTCTGGTCCATGAACAAGCTTAAAAACCAGAAAGCCCTGGAGCAAGCACGAGGAGCGCTGAGCGGCTCACCTGGGGCCCTGCGCACGGACGCTGAGCGCAATTCCTGCACGCCAGCGTGTCCTGGGATCCGCCTGAGTTGTCACTACCCAGGGAACGTGGGGGTCTCTTCTGAGTCCACAGGGCCAGTCTCAGGGAGCTGCACGTATTCCCGTGTCATTAGCACAACCACACCTCTGGAAATGCCTCTCCCAATTTCATCTCCAACACTGAGCTCCGCTTGGCTTCTCGCTCTGCATTTCTTTCATACGGGCAGTTCTCTCGGGTTCCCTATCTGTACTTCAAACCGATGTTCACAGAACTGAAATCATGTTCCTCTCTCCCAAACTCACCCCTTCTCCAGAGCTCCCTGTTTCTGTAAATGGCACTGACCCACGTGTGAGATGACCCCCCCTCCCACCACCAACTCCGAAGTCTTACCAATGCTGCGTCCTCTTCATCTCCATACCCAATAATTCAACAGCCTCCCAGCTGGTCTCCCTGACTTGGTCCCCGCCCTCTCTAATACTTCCCCTCTCTGCCTTCCGGCCGAAGGAATCCTGGTCCTCAAGGGTCCTTGATCAAATGTCCTTGGCTTGGCATTTCAGGGCCCCAGGGGCTGACCCCAAATCTCTATTCCTACCGAATCTCCTGCTTCTCCCCAGGGGGCACCTTACACTGCAGTTGAACCGAATTACTTACTATTCCTGAGACAAACCTGGTTTCTTCCCATCAGAGTTTACTCACATGATTTCCTCTCTCTGAAAAGGCCTTATACCCAATGTTTACACACCAAAACCTTCCAGATCCCAGTGAAATTCCACCCCCATCACTGCTCTTTATTATGAACTCTTTGGGAAAATTTCAGTATACATTCCTCTTATCCATAAAAGGGAAATACTGATTGAATAAAGGTGGCTCGAGCTATAAATAATTCCATGATCATCATAACAGCTAACATGTATTGACCATTTCCAATGCTCTAGAAAAGTCCTAAACACAAGTGAACTAATTTATTTAACAATTCTACGAAGTAGGCACCATTATTACCCAATCTCAACTCACAGACAGGAAAAGGGAGGCACAGAGCCTAGCAACGCGCTCAAGGCCACACGGCTAGTGAAGTCAAGGAGCTGAAATTTGAACCAGGAAGTCAGGTTCCAGGGCCCTCGAACATAGCCACGCTGCGGCGTGATGATTTAACGAGCTCCCAGGTAGCTCAGACAGTACAATGATTTCAGCTGCTATAAAAACCCAATACATTAAAATAGAAGGAAAAAAAATTCTCTAACACCAAAATTATCTGGCAACCATAAGAGGTAGAAATTGAGAATTAGAACTGGCAAAGTAACTCCAAGTATGTTTTCACTGGTCCTGGCAATGCCGAGACCGGATTTGATTTCTGCAGCTATGGCACGTGGAACCCATAATATAATGCTTAGTTTTAACCATTTTGAAAAGAAAATGCCAACACGAAGCCACTAAGTAAGTTACTGTAAGACCTTAATTGATTCAGCTCATCACTGGCTAATCTATCTAGTAATTAGATTGGATTTCTACAGGCCACTCCACGCTGAAATGGGTTGTAACTAACCTTGACGGTATCAAATAAAACAGCCAGTCTTTCACTCGATGGTTTCATTTTTCTTTTTTTTAGAACATCTCCTCTTGGAAACAATTATTTATTTGTTCATTCAAAAATACTCACTGCTCAAAGCACTAAGAAAGCTATGTTACTTTCATTATTCATTGACAAGCACTGTTCCTGCCCTTCAGAGCGTTTACAGGGCAGCAGTAGCTGTGGGGCAGACGTGAACGCAATACTAGGAAGGACAAAGCCGTGAGTACCGTGAGTAACTGTGGGAAGGCAGGGGGAAAGAGCTTTTCACCAGGGAAATTCAAAAGGCGCCTGAGTTCCCCATATCTGTGAGTGAACAGAAACCTAGCTTGCAGAAGCCTTCTAGAGAAAATGCTGTCTATGCCCAAAGGGTCACCTTATCATGAATGTATACTCCGAAGTTTATAACCAGCAAGTTTTTCAGAAGATTCCCAGCTGACTTCATTATTGAGATAATTATAACACAAATTATATAAGAATGTGTGCCACCACCTACATTCTGAGGGCTGCTGTAAAACATGTTCCACAATTCTGATCTTGCTTAACCAAAGCAGGACAGCAAAAGGCTTGGAGCCAGACAGACAGGGGTTTGAGTCCCAGCTCCGCTTTCTACAGGTTTTAGTCTGTTCCACCATCAGTAAAAATGGAGCCCTTGGCAGGGCTGTTGGGTGGATCCAAGGAGGTCTATACGAGAGTGCCTGGCACGGAACAGGTCCTCAGAGACTTGGGCTGGCTTTCCCTGACTTAGGAGGGAAGAAGCAACTATACCTCAAAACTCTGAAATGAATCAGGGGTTCTCTTATTGCTCCTGGGCATTCCGGGAGAAGCTACTGACCAGGAAAGCTCCCAGACTGACAAAGACAGTAAAATCACAAAGGTGAGAACAGAGTGAACAAAAGAAAGCAAAGGAGAGAATGAGGATTCTAGCATGAAGAAAACTCACCCCTAAAGAGGAAACTCATTCACAGAGCTGGAGGAAAAGCCACAGAATCGCATTCCTGTTCGCAGAGTGGGCAGTTGACAGAGTCAACACGCTGCACAGCTGGAGCGCGTGCCGGAGTCCCCATCGCCACTCTTGCTTTTGCAGCCCCGCGTGGCTTCCTCATGAGGCTGCATTCTGGGAAATGCGTCGTTAGGCGACTTTGTCATGGCGTGAACATCACAGAGTGCCCTCACACAAACCTAGGTGGCACAGCTTGCTACTGCGGTCCCCAACCCCCAGGCCGAGGCCTTTTAGGAACCAGGCGCACATCACTGCCTCCCCCCTGCCCCAGCACCCTCACCCGGTCCGTGGAAAAATCGTCTTCCCTGAAACTTAGGAACCTGGGGCCACACAGCAGGAGGGGAGCGGCGAGTGGGAGCGAAGCTCCATCTGTATTTACAGCTGCTCCCCATCGCTCACACCACTGCCTGAGCTCCGCCTCCCCCCTTAGAAAAATCGTCTTCCATGAAACTGGGACCTGGTGCCAAAAAGGTGGGGGACCTCTAGCCACCGAGGCTCTATGGTGTGGCCTGTGGCTCCAGGCTGCAGACCGCGCATGTTGCTGTGCTGAACACTGCAGGCAACCGTAACACGACAGCAAGTGTCTGTGTATCCTAACACATCTAAACACGGAAAGGTGGGTGAAAGCATGATGTTATAATCTCACCGGACCACCGTCGTATGCGCGGTCCGTTGTTGACCGAAATGTGGTAATGCGGTGCTGTATTCTAATCCAGCCCAGGGTCTACTGAAATTAACAGACTGGATGTGCCCAGACGGATTTTATTCATCACACTTAAACTGAAGCGATATCCCTTTCTTTACTTTTAAAACCGAAGTGTTGCAGTAGATGTAACGGTTAGGTTGCCCACAGCTTCTGATCGCTATCAGCGGGCGGAAGCAAGAGAGCATGTTACCAAGGTGATGTTTAATTCAAACAAATTAAAATGGTTCAATTTGAAAGCAAAACTTAATTTTTACCTTTAAAATCAGATATTACAATTTAAGTTTAGAAAGATTTCCCCTTTTTAAAATTAATTTTTTAAAAATTCGAGTTAACTTATGATTGATTCAGTTAGAGAGCTGGAGATTTTTGTTTACAAAAAGTGTGGTTATATTTTTCTCAAAGCCTCATTTTATGGATAATAAATTATATTGATCAAGCCACTTCATCCCCGGGCTCATGTTTCCTCAGCTGTAAAGTGAGGCGATATAGCCAAATGACCTCTAAGCAAAGTCTGTGGTTCTAATGTTAATTCTAAGGTTTCTTGAGTCTGGAAATTCGAGATGCATAAATCCAGTTCTGTCATTTTGCTTAAGGAAAACAAACACAGGGCAAAAAACTCCCGGTAGCGTATTTTTTCTTGCCAAACTAAGATGGCTCAATTTTTAAATGCCCCATGAAAGGGAGCTTCTATCAGTTATCCTGGGAAACTCCAAACCTAATGGAAATCTGTGTGTGTACTTCCGTGCCTTCCAGCTGAACTTTTCATTCCTGCTTGCTTAGCTACAGTAAGTATGGATCGACCAAGAAAAAAAAGGTATGCGCTCATTCTTTACAACTGCCCTGCTTAAAAGCATTTTTTTCCCTTTAGCTATATCTGCAGTCTTCCACAAGATTTTTGAAAAGTGGATTTATATCCTCAAAATAAAACCTAGGAAATAACTCTTCTGTGTAAGTTAGTCATCTGTTCTCAAGAAGAAACGTAAATCTTTATTCATGCTTTCATTCATTCGATAAATATTTATTAAGTACCAACGTGTACCAGAGTGCCAAGGACATGACTGCGACAAAGCGAAGCAGCCCCGGCTCTCGGAGCGGACGTGTGGCGAGGCACACACGGGCCAATCGAATAACCACGAATGCACAGTCACAAGCTGTCCAAAGCACAGGACGCCATGACACCTTTAACTCATGTGACCGTTTAGTTTTTGAGTGAATTCACCAGCCTATGCTTTGTAAAGCACACACTGGTTCAAAGTGTTGTTGGATATTAATTTAACAGATAGCTCCCACGTACACTGATGTGTGGGTATCATATATCTGAGGAAAACAAGAGTCTTTCTGAGTAGCACTGCCTGGTGGGAGAAGGTAGAAATGATTAAGACTTGAGTCTTAAGGGAACAGATGCCCACTTTTAAATGGCGCTGAGATGGAGCCATGGGAAGGGGAGGGCAGAGGAGGAGTGCCCGGCATCTCCCTTTGCACTCTGGCTTGTCCCCACTAGGAAGAACACCCACTTGGAAAAGAGAAGAGTACGTATCTCATCTTCATCGGGGGTAGTCTCTTTTCTCGAGGTCCTAGTGCAGCAGTACACATGGCACCCAGCCAAAGACAGGTAAAGAAAAGAACACGCTGCTTCTCATATGAAACCCCTGACTGACCAGCCGCTCCCAGTGTTTGGAGAAATCCTGGCCTCACTGTCTCAGACGGAGGTTTTACCCAAGTACCCTGACTGAACATTTCTGTAAATACATACTCTTATCTGCCTGTGCTCTCGAGAGTAGCAAATTGGCTTCATATTCTCTTTTACAGAAAAGAAGGTTGGTGGGAAGATAGGAAACAGCCTTAGCTCCCATGCAAAAGGGAAAACACTGGAATGCAAAGTACCAGCCCAAACCACAGCTATGAAGCCTGCAGCAGGATGTTTCCAAAGCCAGGCACTGCTGGGGTAACTTTCAGAATACAAAATGTCTGAAGCATCTCATTACCAAAGAGGATCACATTCTTTAAGGATGATTTGGACAACATTTGCTACTCTGCTTGTCATCTATACCATGAAATCCCAAGGCTGGAGCCAAGAAAACCCCCAAGGAAATTGTCTCACACAAGCAGCAGAACGAGAGGGAGATGAGGAGAACTGTTAGGAGGAAAACCATATGGAAACGTGAGGAAGGAAAGACTTCTCGGTGCAGCCAGCTGGCGGCTGGGACAGAGAAGAAAGGGCCTCCAGGGCAGGCCCCAGGTCACAAAGCCAGGTAGATCAGCTCTGAATGCCAAGCCCAGAGAGCCACCCTGGGAAATGCCACCAAATAACCAGAAAAGCACTTGATTAATACTGAAAAACCGCCCCAATTCCAAGTGATATCTCTAAGTAACTTTCTCCAAAAGACTCGGAGTAGAGGAACAAATCTTGCTTTTCCAGATCTTTGCAAAAATAATGCAGTATAGGGGTTTGGGGGGGGGTGGTAGGATTTTAGGGAAATTTTACCATCTAATTCTTATGTTTCTATAACATTTGAATTACTACAAAAAGAAAAAAAAACCTGCACTTTTATAATAGAAAAAAGATCTTGAAAATCAGGAAACATAACAATAATAAAAAATGATAAAAATCTTTTTTAAGGAGGTAAGCCTGTGATTTTTACTGTAGCTAATAGGCAGGGGATAGAATAAAATATAAGTATTTAATTTCTCTAATAGCAGAACCAAGTCATCTTGAAAGTAGTGAGAGTAACGCAAAAAGCAGAATAGCGCAGTAGAAGGTGTCTGACATGTGAAGACAAAGGCGCCTCTGCCATTGTTTAGCTGTGACATAGGATAAGTCATTTACCTTCCCAGCCTCCGTTTTGTCAACTTTAAAATAAACTATTAGTATCTCACAAGGCTATTGCAAGAATTACTTAGCATAATTCTCTACCCTCAGCTCATTTTATAGACTTTTCTTGAGTGATCTCACCCTTGCCCGTGGTTCCGTGGCCAACCATAGGCTAACAATTCCCTAGTCGTGACCACAGCCCACGCCCCCTCCTGGGCTCCGTCCCTGTCCCCATGGCCCCAGCGTCTCTAAGCCAACATCCTCAGTGAGCCCATCCTACACTGTTCATGCAGAATGGTCACAACCCACGTCCAGGTATCAGAGAGGCACCGAGAATAACATCCATTAGCACACATCTGATCAAATCTGCCAAGTTACAGGTCTCCACCCCCTTGCAGGAGAGTAAAGTCCACTGTTCAATCATGTAAAACCTTCCCCTGTGCTCTGAATCGGACAGTGGAGACGTCTTCAAGTCACCAGTACCAGGTTAGCTCTTCCCCTCTGTGCCCAGATGCAACACCGCTAATTACTGACCATCCACCACACCGTTTTTGACCAAACGTTTCCCACGCGGCTCTCTTAGCCGACATAACTGCAGCTCGTCTACCAGCTGGTTTCTGTTCCTGAGCCCTGAGATCCAATGACTTAGCTATTGCTCTTTTCCTACCGCCACCCACACTGGACTTAGCCAAAATTTGTATCCAGCGTGCTGTTTCACAGAAGTCACATTCTGCAACCTTCTCGTTTGCAGGTGAGGAAGCCGGTGCAGCGGCACCGCCTGGATCTCCCCACGCACAGGGCGGCTCCGCAGGTGCGAGCTGAGCGCGCAGCCGCAGGTGACGCCCCGCGCCAGGCCTTGCGCAGTGCTCGCACCGGCCTGCCGCCTCCCCTGCACCCCCAGATAAAACAGCAGCTGCCCGCGTCTCGCCTCCGTTCCTCCAGAAGTTAGATTTCTCGCACGCCCATCAGCAAAAACACTTGAAGAGCAGCCCCCAGAACAAGCATCCGAAGTGAACGGAACCGCAGCCGGGGCTCAACCCTGGACGGTGGGGTGGGGGAGGGGCGTCATCCGCAAAAACACAGCTCGGCAAATCACCGCCCAGTGGCCCAAGCCGGCGCTGTCCTGTCCGGAGCGGGAGCACTTTTTCTTACAGATGGAATGTTTTTCTAAAAGTCTGTGTAAACTCGAGAGAGGTTCAATCCAACTGGATGCCAAGAATTAACAACAACAAAAAGGCATTTTCTTAAGCTTCCAACGACCACAGTCGTGCCTTCCGTGGGCCCGGGGGCTGGGCGGCGACCGCGCGCTGCGAGGCGCTGACGCACCAAGTCGCTGACGCACCAAGTCCCCGTTTGGGGACGGCGGGGCCACAGCGTTCCAGGGAGGAGGACGGGGGAAGGGAAGCGCGTGACAGATGGGGGCGAAGTATCCCGAAAGGCACGACCCGATTAGAAACAGATGCCGCAGCTGCTCCCCACATGGTCCGCATCGCAGAGAAGGGGAGAAGCCCATCAGCCGGCAGCTGGAGGGGCAGGAGAGGGTGTCCCAGGTCGTCCCCAAACCCTCTCTCTGTCCAGTGGGTCCCCACAACCCGACTGCATGTAAGAGACCGCACCTCTCCTGCAGAGGGAGAAACCGCCCGCTGCCTCGCAGCTCATTCGGGTTATTTTTCATGACCCGGATGACCTTCGCCATGTGTCACGGCTTTTGGACAAGCTTTTTCAAAGCAGTGATGAGTAGCAGATCAAAGAGAATTAAGAGGCCCAAACCAGCTGGAAGTTTCTTCCCCAGGTTTTTATGTAGGGGTCTACTCCCCACAGCCACACCTCCCTCCCTCAGCACCTCCTGTTTGCGAAATGCTGTGGCTCAGTTCATGCATCTCTGTTCACTGAAGGCATTCATCAGCAAATCGTGAAATATGGTTGGGACGCTTCCTTCCCTATGCCGCCATTTCTATCACCGGGTATAAATTAGCCACTTCCTTTTTGAAAGATGCCATTTATTTCTGTCCCTTTCTGGAAAGGCAGGGGGTTTTCAGTTACAGAGAGGGCCACGTGACGGTAGTCTCCGAGAGAGAAGGAAAACGACCCACGCCAGTTCTCAGGCAGTCATGCACAAAAGCCCCAGGCTGTCCCCCTCAGTCACAGCCTGGCCACTGTCCCCTCCCAGGCGTGCTGAGCTCCTGAGCCAGGCTGACCTAGGACACAGCAGAGCGCAGTGACACATTTCCAGCACCTGAAAATGGAGGGACTAGACCAAAACCCGCCAAGGCTACGGCAAATGCGCACTCAGGAGATCACACAAATTAACGCCTGACCTCGCTCTGCAAACACTACTGAACAACTATGGCCCGAATCCTCAAGACTTCCTAAGAGCCCCACTGTGTCTTAATCTCAGACCCGGATGAAACACGATCGGGATGGAATAGAGGTTGTTTATATAAATTCAGGGCCTATTAGTTTCCTATTGCCATGTGACAAATTATCACAAACTTAGTGGCTTGAAACAACGCCCGTTTATTAGCAGTCAGTTCCGCGGGTCAGTCTGGGTACGGAACGGCTGTACACTCTGCCCAGAGTCTCCCAAGGCCGAAGTCAAGGTGCGAGCCCGGCTGAGCTCTCGTCTAGAGGCTCTGGCCGAAAGCCCTCTTCCAGGCTCATTCAGGACGTGGCCAGACCAAGTCCCTGTAACTGTAGGACTGAGGGCCTTCTCTCTTCTTACTGGCTTCGGAGGCTGCAGCCAGCTCCAAAAGGTGGCGAACAGTTCCAAGCCATGGGGCCACCTCTGTCTTCAAAGCCAGCAAGGGAAAACCTCCCTCGTGTCCCTCTCACATTTTGAATCTCCTTCAGAAAGAGTCCAGTCCCCATTAAGGGACTACCTGATTAGGTCAGGTCCGCCCAGCATAATCACCATTTCTAAAAGCCAAATGTGCCTTAAACATAACCTACTCATTCATGGGAGTGATGTTCACAAGTCCTGGGGGTGAGACGGAGCATGTACACCGGGGAGCTGGGATTTGGGGGCTATCTTAGGGTTCTGCCTGCCAGAATGCCCATTATTACAGCATTCGTTATTTCTCCTGTGTAACTTTAGGGTAGGCTATAAAAATGCATACAAGCCTTTCCCTAACTTAAAACACAACTAAGTCTTCAGGGGAAAAAAGACAGCAATTAGTAAAAGCAGGTGACCAAGGCAATTCTTTTACACTGAATTTGATAAGGGCAGCTAACCACAGACTAGCTACAGTCTCTTTGCCTTTGAAGGAAGTCTTCTGATAATGAAAGTAAACTTTACAAATTTTTAGGTACTGAGTATATAACAAGAATTCTAGGAAATGCAAAAGATTCTTAAGGAACTTAAATCTTGTTAGGGAGATAAGTCACTGAGATACAACAGAAGATGGCTTTGAAAGGTCTCATGATGAAATACAGTACGAAGGTTACGAGGTCAGACAATGGAGATTAATGGGGACCAGAGCAAAAAAGTAAACTTTTCTTAATAGAGGTCAGATTAGATCTAGGTCATGGGAAGGTGAAATAAGATTTGAATATTTGCAGAAAAGGAATGGAGATGAGAGGAGAGAAAGAAGTAGAATCCATCAAGGAAGGCAGCAGGAAAACAAAGAGGGCACAGAATCCAACGAACCAGACGAAACTAAAAAATCATTAAGAGTAGATGATGTAAGACTTTAAAACTGGTTCATATTTCCATTTACTGGAAATATTCCTTAAAGGGCAGTGTTAGGAAGGCGCATGCAAGCAGTACCTAACTAAGCATGTACGTGTCCAGGATCTGTTACTGGGTATTCAAGCGTTGCATGGAGGGGGAGAGATCTAGAAACAACCGCTGAGCAGCCACATCGTGAAAAGCGTCTGTTTCCTACGACCTGGTGTGCTTGTGAGTGTACCTCCCCACCAGACCAGCAGGCCAAGGGTCCTGGGTATACAGTTGCCTTCTCGCCAAGGTTTTAACTCAGATTACCAGCCTGGGCACCCATCCAAATGGTGCCATTCGATGCAAACTTCCTTCAGAGGATTCCAAAAAATTAAAAAGTGCATATCTCACAGAGAACCTAATAGATCGACTCCATTAGTTACGGCTACAATTTCTGCCGATCTAATCAAACTAAAGCTTTCTTATTTCTTCCTTATTCTGTTCTCCTTCTCAAAAAATAGGACTAATTAACCCCTAAAAAGTAAAAATAAATAAATACTCCTACTAGCAGAAGAGTCAACTTTCTGCCTTACAGAAGGTTAACTGCACACTGTTAACCATCCATCTCGCTGTAGGAAAGAGTTGTTTGAGGGTTTTTGCACACATACCAGTGTTTAGGAAAGCAGACCCAAGAGGCTGTATTATTACACTTTTCTTCTTCTCTGAAAGTTTTCCTATTGATGGATGATTTTGTATGCTGGCTTTCTTGTCTTTATCAGCTAATGCAGAACAAACCTTCTTTTCACATGCTGCAGGCTCACAAGAAAGTTCCCACAGTCCTCTCCACCCCTCCATTGTCCGCTGAAAATGTCTCTTAAGGAGGCATTTTCACGATCATCTTTGTCATGCTGATGTGCTGAGGAATGAGTAGGGCCCAAGTACAGTCCTGGGAAGACGCTATTGCATACAATAATCTCTCATACAATCCCATCGGCTCTCGAAAACAGGTGACCACACATGTGCAACAGCGGAGGTTACATTTTCACTCCTGCTGCCACCACAAGCACAAAGGAGTTGGGTCAGCAGCCCCGACTTCTCACTGGGACGGGGTCCGGTTCCACACCAACGCTCCCAGATTAGCAGATTAAGAGTCACGGGATATGCGAGTGGGAATAGGTTTCTGACGGCCTTTGATAGCATGATTACAAGGAAGCCTCCAGCTGAAATCGAAACTTGATTAGCTGAGCAGGAGATCCTTGCTGAAATCCATACATTCTGTAGGAAGGACAAACTGAGAAAGTTAAATGAGACCCTGAGTGAAAGACAGACCAGAATTAGCAAAAGTCTTAGGCACTGATCCAAGCAGCTGCCACTAAACTCTTCCAAAACCCAATGGTTCATTAAAATAACTATTATTCACAGAGTTAAAGTGAAAGGCAGCCTAAGGGAAATACGTGATAATTACATGGGCAAAAACAAGCAGAACTACTTTGGCCATCTGAATTTGAGAAAAATCCAGGCCTCAAATCCCTTCCCGCATAGAGAAGGTCAGACCATACGGCTCGCTGGGATCACGGCTACACAGTCAAACCTCGTCTGCCACAACTGCGCCCACGTCCACACTCAGGCTGCTTGTTGCCAGGAGCGGGTTCAGCACAGTGTGGCGGCTGCAGCCACCAATGGAAAGGAATGACGTTTGGTGGCACTCCCCCGGGACTCCTCCTCAGTCCAACTGCCTGCCCACTCTTTAGCCCAGACATTAATAATTCGAAAGACAGTGTGACAGCCACATATCACATGCATGAATAACCCAAGGAACAATCATTGTAAAACCAGATATATCTGGACAGCAAAAGTAGTGACACTTCAGTCCCCATGGAGAGTAGAGCACTAATAAATGTAGCTCATATTTCACTTCATATTCCGGGATCAGGCAGGAAAAGTAGGTTGATATCTTTTCAAAGGTTCATTTAAAGTTACCCTGGAGTACCTGAATAATGAGAGTTAAGATACTCTGAGAAGAACAAAGAGGCTCTACCACTTTTTTATCCAGAAAACCAAAAAGAGGGATCTAATATTTCCCTTGATCAACCAATCAAAAAAACAATTATTGAACATTTATGTAAAGACCACAATACTAAGTATGGTTTAGCAAAAACAAACAAGGTACTCCGAGGCCACCATGCTTCGTCAGCCCTTCGAGCTTCTCAATACATTCCTGTCCCCAACACAACCAGCAGGAAAACAGTGCCTGCTTCCTGGGTGCTGTCTGCCCAGCACCATACCCGCTCCTTCAAACAATCTTCCCACTTAACCCTCCTAACCCTGTGTAGGAGAGAGTATTGGCCCCATTTTACAGATGAGGAAACCAAAGTTCAATTAAATGGCAGAACCAGTATTCAAACCAGTTTTGCCAGATTCCAAGTCCACCAGCAGCCACCCTTAGACTGGACAGCTGGCTCTTCCAAGCACACCTACCTCTGCGCAGAAAGTGTCTCTACCTTCAACTCCGCCTGTCGAATCCTTCCCGAGGCAAGCACCCTACAATCCTCAAAAATCCAGGCAAAAGGCCACCTCTTCATGAAGCCTTCCCTGGTTCCCTGAATTAGACTCCATTGCTCTTCAATTTTACAAACCTCTACTGTATTTGAGTCATTCGTCACATCTTGCGTCTAGTGGGACGCTCAGTTTTCCACTTGTCAGGCCCCTAGAAGAATGTCAGTTTCTGATTACCGGAACCCCGTCTTACTCATCTTACTCTGAACTTGACTTACCTGTCAACTTCCCCAACCAAGGCAACTGCCACTGAGCAGCAGTGTGGCAACAGGGATCTCGCGGGAGGGACACTCAGCAAGGGCGGAAGTGCCCAGGTGTGGTTGGTGGAGGAAGCGGAGCTGAACAGGGCCCTTGGCAAATGGAGAACAGGGACGTCGATGCTCCAGCCACATGCTCAGCGCGGACCCTTCACAGCCCTCAGCCGCAACCCAGTGCGGGGCAGGGAGAGACACGACAGTGAAGAGGTCAAACACTGGAGGGGTGCTTGCCCTCAGGAAGTGATTATTCTGCTAAGGTTAAGGCTAACATTTATAAAGCTCTTATTTTGTACATATTAGCCAGGCACCATCCTGGGTACTTACATGGGTCTCACGTATTCCCACAATCCCCACTGAGATACGTGCCAGTATCATTCCCATTTTACAGTCCAGGCCACTGAAGCTCAAGGAGATCAACCTGCTCAGGGACAGGCAGCAAGCAAGTGGTAGGGCCTGGCTTCAAAGCCAAGCAGCCACTCCAAAGCCCATGCCGCCACGTGAGCAAGGCCTGGGGAGCCTAGAAAACTACTTGTGGCCAACCTCTGGTAACGCAGAGTGATAGGTGTGTGTTGGCCATCATGGGACACCCACAGCTCTGCCCACGCACATCATACTGCAGAAGTAACCATCTTCCAAGGTCAGAAATAGTAGGAAAGGGTGGCTGGGCACAGTGGCTCACACCTGTGATCCCAGTGACCCGGAAGGCTGAGGCAGGAGGACCACTTGAGGCCAGGAGTTCGAGACCAGCCTGGGCAACATAGTGAGACTCTGTCTCCAAAAAAAAATCTAAAAATTAGCCAGGCATGGTGGCACACACCTGTGTTCCCGGCTTCATGGGAGGCTGAGGCAGGAGGATTGCTTAAGCCCAGGAGTTTGAGGCTGCAGTGAGCTATGACAGTGACACTGCACTCCAGCCTGGGCAACAGAGCAAGACCCTGTCTCTAAAAAAAAAAATGAGAGAGAGAGAAAACCAGTAGGAGAGGTACGCAGGCCCCATGCCACCATGTGGAAGCACATAAAGGAAGTAAACTGGGGACTACCGAGAGTGGGAACAGCAGGAAGCCAGGGGAGGAAGAATCTGAGAAGAAACTTCCGCCACCAGCTGCTGGAGTGAGTGGATTTCTTGTATTTCTCACATAAAAGAAGCTGAACAAGGCTGACCTAAAGATTCTAGATAAGGCTGAGCAGCCTACAGCAATCACTTACTCTCACTCATCTAAGAGGAAAGATTATCAAGTCTCCTCTCGTGCTTTTCTCAGGCAAAGCTCCCAGAATGGCAGAGGAAAATCAACCAAAGCTTATGCAGAAGACGCAAAGAAAACAGAGAGGAGGAAGACAGGATGCAGTCCGCAGTCCTGACTGATTAAAACCACATGACTAGCACATCAGAAATTCCCATCGCCGCCTCCTCGGCCCCGCATGCCCACAGAGGGCAGACACCCATACGGTCGCGTTGCCAAACACTCTCGTAGTGAAGGCTAGAGAAGAAATGTTTTCTGTACCCCTACGTACCTACTACGTGCAAGGAACTGGGAAGCCATTTTGTCAACTTAATTATCCTAAAAAAAGATGCACCTTTTGGGATGAGAGAACATCTCCAGATTCGTTCCTTTACCTTGTCTAAAGAAGGCTAAACAAGCTCGTTATAACAAATTCTATTGATTCACTGACAGAACTCCATTATCTACTTCTTCTGAGCTTATATTAAAAAAAAAAAAAAAGAAACCTTTAAAAACTAGTAATATTTTTACCCTCAGGAAAACTAGTATTCATGATACGAAAGCCTACCCTGGCATTAGTTGGCAATTTCACTTATGTTGTTTCACTTAAGAAATACAATATTTACTTAGACTCCCCTTTCTTAAGGCATTTTAATTATACTTGCATTCCTTTACATGCATTTCTCTGCAGCTTGTAATTTGGAACAAACGTTCAAACCACCAGCCTCTATGGCACCAACACAAAATACCTGTTTTGCTGCTGATTTCCTAACAATCCATGGGGTAATTACAAATAGTTTACTCAGGGCTTTGGAAACTATATTCAGATGTCATCTACTTAGACAATAATATTTCAATAAGTGCAATAAATGGCAAAACATTCTAAAATCAAACTTTAATAAATTTAAAGCCACAGCTGGGCGCCTGCAGTCCCAGCTACCCAGGAAGCTGAGGCGGGAGGACTGCTTAAACCCAAGAGTTTGAGTCCAGCTCGGGCAACATAGTGAGACCCTGTCTCTAAAAATAATAATAATAATAATTTCAAAGTCACATATTCAAAATCATATTCCCTCTCCCTCTTGAGCCTTTTCCTATGGTTTAATTTCTCTCCCACCAAATATGTTTTTTTTAGAATACTATTCTCTCCTTCTCCGCCTCATTCTATATTATATTATATAGCTGGATTTATCTACCTTAAAACAAATAGGCACACACACATACAAAGCTACTTTAACAATTACATTCCACGTAAGCTTCCAAGACTTCCAATCCTACCCCAGCTGGGATCTGCTTTAAACGACGTGGACCACCACTCCTCTGGGTTTCACTTTCATCATCTGTAACACGGATTGGTGGAGAAGGGTCTGTGAGGAAGGGTACACAAAAATCTCTAGTTCTTCAATTATGGGATTCTGGTATGCGCAACAGGGTAAGAGATTAAAGGCTGCCAGAGCCCACATTACAGTGGGGTATCAGACTTCAAATAAAATCTTACTAGAAGTATTTGGTCACACAAAACAAAAAAGCATAAAATGTCAATGCCAAACGAGAAGACTCAACCAACAGAGCAGGATAGATCCCACAACAATGCAAGTCAAATAGTGGGCTACCCTTTCCAAGAAGCTCAACTCTAGTATTGTTTTGAGACCACAAAATCAGCCTGTTATCTAGCAGAAAGCAAAACAACCAACCAGCCCTTCAAGGCCAGGGTCAGTGTGATGCAGGAGGCTTAACGTGGTAGAAAGCCATTGTTACTGGACTGTCCTGCTCCGAAAGATCTCATAATTCTAGCACCATATTTGAGCTTGAGAGTCTCCAGTTTTGTTTATTCGTATAATTAGGGAATCACAAGCCTTAGATTTTACGTTAACACAAGTACAGGAAGTGGAAAATGACTGTGATCAGTAACCCATGCACCAAAACGGGCATTTTTAGAAATGGGGCCTACATTTAAGCCAAAAAAGCAGAAAAGATTGAGTGAGGAAAAGAACGTATTCATGACTGCCCCAGGTACTAAAAACCAGCTCCCTTTAACATGTGAGTGAACACTCTTATGTGTATAACCTATCGTAACATATCCTCACGTGCAAAGAAACTAAAACGCCACGTACCCTACATCCAGCCCAAGGAACTGAACGTTACCAAACATTCTGAAGCCCCAGAGAACCCTGAGTGACGGCACCTCTCGCCCTCCCTCAGTGCCCCCACCAGAGGTAAACACTTTTCCAAATTTACCTTAAATCATTTTCTTGTTTTTCTTTATAGTGTCACCTTATTCGCCACTATCAGGGCACAGCCATAAAAGTCCTAACTTCACAATCGTAGAATTGCTCACTTCCTTCTCCAAGCCATCCACCAGGAAGTTCAGGTCTCCTTCCTAGAGAAGACCGAATGGGGAAACTGAGGCCAGGAGAGTTACTTTAAAGAAGTGGTTCTCGAAATGTGGTCAGAGAATCCCTGGGGCCTCCCTAAAACCTTTTAGGGGTGCAAGTTCCTCCTTTTCCAACCACACATCCTTGTGAGGCTATATCTTCTTCACGTGCTTCAGGCGGAACAATAAATGGCGTCAGAGTGAATGGAAAGCAGGTCCGACGGCTCGGCTGCCTGCTACTGAGTCAGTCATTAAAGAGATTTGCAGAAATGTGAAAGGACGCATCTCAGCTAATTTTTTGGTTTGGAAAATGTGGTTATTTTTCCAAAAATAATGTTATTTATGTTAACATGTAATACATTTATTATTATTTTAAATGAATTAATAAGTAAATATATTTAAAACTTAAAGTAATAACAATAATAGAAGGGGACTGAAGTTGCAACAAAAGCCCATAGGAATGGCTGGGGGAATTACTTTGTTTTGGTATAAAGTTTAGCAAGTAACCATGTCCCAAGCTGACACAGTCATAATAAACATTTTGGGATGGTGGAGAGAGTTTTCGGTGTTCTGTGCTATCTGTAAGGCATTAGTTATCCTTTCATCCTGGAAGTGCACACACAAGAGGTACCAACAGTAACCTGAACTGTGTTGCATAAGCCCTTTTCACAAGGGCTCATATGTTTTACCAAGGGTGGCTCACCCCAAATATCCAGCTGCGTCCAGGACCAAGTCAAACTTGATTCATTCCATCTGCAGTCCAGCTCCAAAACTGAGATCTTTTCACCATAAATTAACCAATGACCAGGGACCTACACACAAGATCAGTGACCAGAAGGGGAGTTTTGGTTTTCTGCACTGGGCAGTGGGAAATGACGGAAGAATTTGCCCACAAACTTCCTATCTAGAACACCTTAGTCCGACTGTCCTTGGATTTGTGATGTAAGCAAAAGTCAGGGGATGTGACTCAGTTCTCAGTCTGTGGGTCTTAAGCAGGTCACTCGCTCTCCTGGGTCTTGGCTTCCTTCTCTGTAAAGTAAAAGAGCTGGATGAGACGATTTCTTTACAAGTCCTTCCTGCTCTAACACTGCGAAATCCCAAGCAACAAAGCCCTTTAGTGGTATTCACCCGGCCTCTAGTGTCAACGTGAGCATGGCTTACTGACTGAGCTTCAAACAGTCGGTAAGTGCCACAGCAAAGGGACAACAGGAAAGGAATTTGAGAGTCAACACAGGACATCCAGGACGTTTTCATCCAGATTTCAGCTGCTAGGGGTAGAACTTACGAACAACACCCATATCCGAGGGGCGAGAACCCAACACTTCAGGTTTAAATGCAGGGACAACATCTGAGTGATCAAAAGGTTGGTGAGAAAGGACAGATCCGAAGGCGGAAAGCAGTATTCTGGGGCTCAAGTGAACCCTACTTCTCTAGAGACCACAAAAATGCCTTGATCCATGAGGGGAGGCGAAATGATACCAATTTACTGCATCAGAGACACAAATGTAAACATGCCCATGAACTGTCTTGAAACACTACCAGGCCTGCCACTCTAGAAACAGTGGCTCAGTGCTTTAAATCTATGAAGCTAGCCAGCGTTCAGAAGGTGCTATTTCTATGCCAGGCGCTGGTTACGTGCTTTTCATGCACTAACGTTCAAATCTTCGCGACCCTATAAGGTAGATGTTGTCATCCTCACTTTACAGATGTGGAGATGGAATCACGGATACAAAGGAACTTGTCCAAGGCCTCGGAGCAAGTAACAAAGCCTGGATTTCACCTGCTTGAATAAACACCACGAAATTACACCACTGATTCACTTCGGAAGTTTTCCATATAAGTACACTTTAGTTTCTGTCCTGTTTGCTTGATATGGGTCACACAAAACGCAGCGGACGAATCCCCGCCCAGGCGGAGATGATGTTGGGACAGTCTGACGAAGTCCGTGCTGAGCCGCTTGGAGAGCTGAGCGTGGAAGGAGGGTCCGGGGAGGCGGCGTCCTCTGGGCGTCAGGAACTGGCCATGTCCCTCGTGCGTGCTCCGTGTGGCTGCTCCACACACGCGTGTTGTATCGGGACACATGTGCGGGCAAGCCGCAGCCTATCTGCCCGGGCCACAGTAACAGGCGGGTTTCCCTGGGACTGACTAAGGGAAGGCGTCTGGGGAGCAAGGCTGGAGCCTGCACAGAGACCCCGGCCCACCCGCCACCCTGGCAGGAGGCAGCACAGCCAGGATGGAAAAGCAGGGACCCTGGGGGGGATGGAGTTCTGACTTTTTTTTTTTTTTTTTGCAAGGTTCAAGTGGCGAAGTCCTGCAAAAACTTCTCACTTCTATTAAGAGCAAATAATTCTCTCGGGGCATGCCGGCAGACACTCGGTAGAGCCTGATCGAAAGCAGGCCAGGCGCGAGCGTTGACGTCAATGGCTCACCACTCAGGATCTTCACATGTACTTTTCATTTTTAAAAATACTTAATGAGCACATTTGGGAAGCTCTGAGGGCAGAAAGAATCGAGTTCAAATCCTGGCACCAACTGCTTACCAGCTGTGGACTTTGGGCAAGTTATTTAACCTTTTGGAGCCTGTTTATTTATCTGTAAAATGGCATAATTTTGGCACATAATCCTAAGACTGCTGACTGAACAAGATGACGCATGTGACGTGCTCAGACACGGTGCCTGCCGCAGAGTGAGTGCTTGGTGTTATCACTTATCATCGTTACTGAGCAGAGAACTTCGTCTATAAACCAGGAAAGGGCCCAAGCGAAAGAAGTGTTAAAATGGGGTCTGTCCTTCACAACAGCAAACGGTCACAATCCTTATGAAAGCCTCGTCACTATCTTGCGGGCTTCCTCATCTTCCATCGAACCCAGTCGACTGCTAATTACAAGGCAGGTGTAATTATCTCATAAAAGTTCTTCAAATCGCAGAGCATGAAATGCCTGCCCCGTCTAAAAGCCTGGGTTCCCAAGTGCTCTTCCTGTCCCGGGTTCCAAGCTCTGCCCTTTCCGTCTGCTCTCCGAGTTGTCCTCATGATTAGTTCAGGACATCTCCCCCTGGACGAAGGAACTGTGTTTCTTAACAGTGGCTACTTTCTTGTCCCCTCTAAACCACTGAGCAAAAGACAAAACAGTGATTTAATATAATTAAATGAACTTCGGCGAAGAGTGAACTAGATTTCTAGAACAAGACATGAAAAGCACAGATCAAAGAGAAAAGATGGCAGAGTTGAAGCTTCTATACAACAAGACACCAAAACAAAAGACACATGGCTGACCAGGAGACGTTTGCACCTACAGTAAAGTAGGAATGTCAGCAAGATAAATAGCCCAACAGGAGGAAAAAAAAAAAAGTAAGGATGCAAATAGGAGATTTGCAAAGAAATAAACATAAATGGCCAACAACCATATGAAGAGTTGGCCAGCCTCACTAAGCCACGGTAATTAGAGATCACAACCACCTAGAGCTTTGTTTCTGGTGGAGTCACTGGCCATTTTTACTTCACAATTACTTTAGAAAAGTAATTTACATCCACCTATTTTTAAAAGACCACGCAGAGCTGGATGGGGCAGACACTGTGCCGATCCCTTGGCATTTCATACCCAGACTGTCACCGGCTCATTCCGGCGCTCTTCTAAGATGAGCAGGGTATCACCGAATAGCTCCAGCTGTGCACATCTGAAAGTGGCTTTCTTGTTCCCACTTTCCCAAGTGAATACTATCCTTCTAAGAAGGCCATGAAAGTCTTGGCAACTCCGTAAGTGTTGTGCTACGCCCAAGATTCAAAGATCATAATTAAGAAGTACTTAGCTAAAACAACCACCTCAATATTCTCTTCCATAAAAATGCATAAAATGATTCAAGTTTAAAAATAGTGTTTCCTTTCACCAATATCCATCGCAGGCAGGTCTGCATGAAGTTTATACGCTATTCTTCAATGTAGTATTTAAATCTCAACATCCTATGTAATAGACAGGCCTGAAAAAAAACTCTCTGTAATTAATATAAAAAAATAAAGCAGCATGGCATCATGCGATAAGCACTGGCTGGGAGTCCATCAGAAGTAAAAACTCGGGCCGGGCGCGGTGGCTCACGCCTGTAATCCTAGCTCTCTGGGAGGCCGAGGCGGGCGGATTGTTTG
>NW_012149097.1:863906-865260 GCF_000956105.1 Propithecus coquereli
ATTAAAAGTTAACTCAAATTGCTGAGGGAAGATTAGTCACAGATAGCTGGAATGCACCACTTGGGCCCCAAAGCCGAGGCACTTGAATGAATGCAAAAACCCAGGAAGGCCAAGTGCTAAGTGGTCCCAGCTTGTATCTACATATAATAACATAGTTTCTTCTTCCCGGACAGATTAGATACATCTTTGAGCTATCTGTTACCGTTCGTGCACAAGCACGAGCGTCTCAGTGTGTATCTCAAAGAAAGACATTAAAGATCACTAAAATAACACTGCCTTTGCAAAATGAGATTGTTTTGCTTCCAAAATCATATTTCCCTTTATTCTGGGCTACCTTAAGAGAAACTGATTAAACAGGTAATTTCTAAACCTGACATTAGAAAAAAACAAACAAAAAAATCTTGATAACTTTACAGCTGGGTGTAAAAGAAGTTAAATACAGGTAATGCCAAGTGAGACATCTGCATCTCAACCCAGAACAAACCAGTAATTCTCAACCTTTTTTCCTGTTTGCCATGTGGAGATAGTTCCATAAACACAGTGATCCTCACCCAGAGGACGCATGTGTTAGAACACGGAAATGGGTGCACACTAGTTGGAAGGGAAAGTTGTTTTGTTAAGAACAAGACCCTCTAGCCAAGGCTATTAGTAGCAGAAGTTGTACAACCTTAAAATCTTAAAAGGCATTTAAAGACTGGGATTTTAAAAACACTAGTTATAGCCTAAACATTTGATTTTACCTTAAAACATCTAAACGTACATTCATACACCAATTTTCCAACAAAGGGCCAAGGCTCTCTCGTCACAAGGGGTCAGCGGCATCCTAATAAGGGTGTCCTTCCAGCACAAATCCATAGGCATCATCTATAATTTCTAGTCTGTTTCTTTAAAGTGGAGCCAGAATTTAAAAGTATATTTGATGCAATCTGAGCACAGACTCTTTAGATCCTTGCAATTTTTTCTCCAACTTTTTACAATTTCCTTACCTATATTAACTTCACAGTTTTACTTTAGCAAAAGTCTCATCTTTACTAAATCTTTTCAAAGCATCTAATTTAGAAGCAACTCAATTTTTGCAGTTCTATTTCACAGATTTACAGAACATTAAATTACATTATGTAATCATGATGACCACAGCTGGGATAAGCAGGCTTGGAAACAAACAACTGACCCAGTGAGGGCACAGCTGTGTCGGTGGGTACAGAAACACACGTATGGCCCTAGAATGGAAGACAGTCCCGACTTAGGATGGGTCCACTTGACAATTTTCAACCTTACAATGGTGCAAAATTGATGTGCATTTAACACAGTATTCAACAAATTACATGAGACAGTCACACTTCATTATGAAATA
>NW_012149097.1:865310-866244 GCF_000956105.1 Propithecus coquereli
TGGTATATGATATATATGTAACTTATGATAATATTACTCCACCAGTAATAGGCATAAATTCTCAGCCCAAAAGACAAAAGTTCATAAATGACTCCTTTATACTGTTAATGACAAAAACATTTCTCTCCAGCAATACCAAGCAAGTAGACTTAGGCATAATATCTCTGCTCTCAGAGAGGACATAAGACTCTGCTGTTTTAAAAACTAGGTAGGAGTGACTTAGCAATGCGAGTTTTAACCCAGTGAATCAGTCAGTCTGGCAAGTGTGGTATATAACAGAAAGCACCGGGCCCCTCGGTGTGAACTCAAATCAAGCTATTATACTTCTCCCTGGAACTAAGCTTTCTGATGAGATTGGGCTAAAAACAATCCTCAGCTTTCTTTCCACCTTTTAAGGGTCCCATGACTCCACAGCACTGCTGGCAGTCAATAAAGCTCAATGATAAATATTGCATATGAATAATGTTTAAGTGTATTAAATTATGCATAAAGCCAAAGTTCAACATAAGCACAGGTAAGCGAAGACTGGCACAGTAACTGTTCATCTCTGAGTTCAAACTTGGCTTTTTATTATGATGATGATGGTGATGAAATAGCTCATGTCTACAGAGTATCACCTATCCTTCTACTCATTATCTATCTTTATCAAACCATGCCTTTTACCATCCATATACTTCATCTTTTTTTTTTAATCACAGATGCGTTTGAAGATCCCTGAGTACCTCTCCCGGATGCCATTCATTCCTCTCCTTCCCCCAGGTCACCAGCTTGGCTCTTCAAACAAAATGAGGTCAGACTGTGCCTAAGATTGGCTTCAAAATAATTTGGGGAGGAACGGAAGGAGGAGGCCAGGGAGGGAAGAGAGGAGGTTGAAGAGAATGGGAAATAGATGACATCAGATTGGCCATGGGTGATGGGATGGACGGTATCATTA
>NW_012149097.1:866294-867718 GCF_000956105.1 Propithecus coquereli
TGGAATTTGGTACCAGACCTTATTCCACCTATATCCACTTGCATTTTATAGCATGTCATTGCCAAATTCATAAATAATTTCACAGCCTGTAGGAACAGCCATTAACTGGTATTGGACCTCAACCAAAAATACACAGTCCAAGCCCATTCACTAGACACAGCAATGTTCTTGCAGAGGCGCATCTGCTTGTCTGCCGCTCTAGAATCCCTCCTCCTCTCCGCTGTGGGTCCCGCTCACACCACACAGCGACGGTTGGTCCTCCCAGTTCCATCTATGGCCCAAACCTGTTTGGAGAGATTCTGCGAAGAAAATAATTTAGAGGTTTTGATGCTGTCCTCAAACAACCTATACATTTTCATATCGGAGTTCAAGGACTTGCTTCACTTCTATTTTAAAAGCAAGCACACTTTCCACACACACACACACACACACACACACACACACACACACTAAACTGTTCAAATGTTAAAGCATTCTAAAAGGCACATCAAAAAAAAAATCCTTTAATGTTCCTTTATTCAAATACAAGAAAAACAAATGAATTATTTCCAGTGGAAATCAGATTGCAAATTGGCACGCAGCCCACAAATGTGTTTATGTGACCTACACAGTATTTTAAAAATATTTGCTTTAGTTGCCAACATTTTCAGAGGTGGAAATTTCACCTCGAATTCTAAATGTCCATCTTCTCTTGAAAAACTGAAAACTGTGACTCCAGTAGGTCCTCGTTTCCTCATCAGAGCCAAGGAGTGGCAAGTGCTTGCCCAGTTACGGCGGTTTTACTGAAGAATCTGAGAGTTGTCCTTTTTTGTACTTTTTCTCCCTCAAATAAATGCGCTATGCAATGAAGCTCACTCTGGGGAAAGATGGTTTATGTGTCTGACTTCTTTACTATCTTACCACGCCACCAATCATTCCATACAGAACCAAACTGAAGCCTCCCAAACCATGATAAATCATCGGCCATTAACTATATTAAAGAAGATGCCTAAGGTAAATTTCTATTTCTTACTAATGTTAAGACTATATCGAGTAAACCTTTGTCGCCCAGGCTGCAGTCCGGTGGCACAATCACAGCTCACTGCAGCCTCAAACTCTTGAGCTCTAGCAATCCATCCCTCCTGCCTCGGCCTCCTGAGTAGCTGAGACTACAGGTGTGCACTACTATGCCTGGCTAATTTTTTCAAATTTTTGTAGGCACAGAGTCTCATTATGTTGCCCTAGCTGGTCTCCAACTTCTGGTCTCAAGCAATCCTCCTACCTTGCCTCCTAAAGTGCTGGGATTACAGACATGAGCTACGCACCGGACCAAGTTAAGCATTTTTCTAACTTTAAAGTGTAAGCATTAATTGAGATCTAGATTATATGATTTTTTTCTTTCTCAAAATGTTTGGTCTATCATGAAAGCATTGCAAAAATCTATA
>NW_012149097.1:872078-898600 GCF_000956105.1 Propithecus coquereli
ATCTGTAGTAGTCTACTAGTCAAAAGCATGTGGCATGTTGTGGGCAGTCAGAATGTTTTACAGAAGGAATAGAAAGCACAAATTAATTTGGCAGAGAGCTTAAAAACATTCCCTCCAGATTCTGATACAACTTTCCAATTCCCTTTGGTGTGTCCTTACCCCTGCCTTAAAAAACAAAAACAAAAACAAAAAAAACCCAAAAACAAATTTCTAATGGTAGCCTGGGAAGAAAGCAAGCTGGAGGTTACCTTTCAAGTACTCCTCAAATTACATTGTAAACTGGGAAAAGAAGAGAAATAAAACAGTCCCTACTCTTTCTGAACACTAAGCCAAATTCCTGCTGTTCACTAGGCTGAATACTGGTTAAAAGAGCCTGACAAGACCCTCCCAGTCATAGGGGTTGAGCGTTACCTGAGTCTCAGCCTTTTCTCCCCAACTACATGGAGTCAGAAACACAGGAGGTCCTCCAATACCTGAGTGGGTGATGATGCCTGGTCATGAATGAGTTGAGATGTGAAGTAGGAATGCCAAACAAGTCTTGGGAACTCACCCCTGAATTCAAGCCTAAGATTTTGAACCTCGGTGATAAGGAGATCTGGTTACCAAAAACAGATGTGGGCTCCGGTTTGGTCTGGAGGGAGAGTGAGGAATATGGGTGTGACATCTTCACTCACACGTGGCATTGGCTAGGGCTCCACGTCTGCTGACTTGATGAACAGGAAACAGGAAAAGCCACTGAATAATAAAAACACAAGTTCTTCAAGAAAGAGAAGATTGAGCGATATTTAGCAGTATCCCCAACCCCCCAATATCCCTCTATAAATCTCCACTGCACAGAATCAATGAGGCCTCATCACCCCCAGCCGTGATCGGGCTCTAAAATCGGTTTAGACTCGGTCCTCTTCCACGTAGCTCAGAAGTCAGCTTTGGAGCCACAGCGAGTGGCAGCAAACTAATTGTCAGTAATTTCAATCACTGAGACCTTCTCTTAATTCTCTGCTTTAAGTTCATAGAACACCTTGAAATTTTAATTTCTGAATGAGGCAAATTTGATTACCAACAACTAAAAGTCTTCTTTGGAGGTTCTCGGAGATGAAACTGTGCTTCAGCCCCAGACAATCTAACATTCCCTAGGGGTTAAGAGGCTGACTAGGATTGGGAAAGGCTTTGGAAACAAAGAGGTATGTAACAGATAAACAACCAGACCTTTCTATCAGGTCAAGGCACTACTCACAGGCTGCCCACCCACACAAGTCAAACTAAACGCCTCAGAGAGTGAGGGCGAAGGCGACAGATTTAGGGAGAACCTGAGAATGAGCCAGCGTGGCACCCGCAGTTCCCAGGGGTCCCCACGACATTCTCAGAAGCCGCCCCTGCACTAGGCTCACACAGAATGAAGTGGAGATTCCAACAGTTACCCTAAAACTCTTAGGGAGACATTTAAATTAATCCAGGTCCCTAAAATTGCTTACTATTAGTTAATCAAAGTTGTTTCAAGAATTATTACCCCATTTTTCCAATCTATGCAGATAGTATTAGCCCCAAAATTTGATTTTTTCAAAACAGTTTTAAGCGTTGGCCCGAGTTCACAGCTCATGTACCAAAGCTATAGTTTCCCCTGTTCATTCTGTATCTAGAATATGAAAATATAATTAACTTGATATGGGTAAATTAAACAAATTACAGAACAAAGTAGGCACTACACACTCAACAGTAAGCACCCTTATCCTGAGAAGAGTATGAGAATTCCATTCCAAAGAATTAGCAATGAAAATCATAGAAAAGTTCAGGTGATGCATTCAATTTTTTTTTCTTTTCCGAGTCTAATTAATAAAAATGTGAAGTCTCTCCTTCAAATCGTAGTGAAAAAACCTGGTAAAAGTTCAGTTTCAGCTGGGTGCAGTGACTCAGACCTGTAATCCCAGCACTTTGGGAGGCCAAAACTGTACCTGGCAGTTAATGTGTTAAAAAAAAAAAAAAAAAAGGTAAACTAAAGTGGGGGGACTCCAGAGCACTATGTGGGTGACACATAAGTGCTGCAGACAATCACCGCTACAGGAGTCCAAAGAAGGAAAAATCACCAAACTTGGCTTGGTGGGTGGAGGCTTCGCAGAGGTCATGTTTGCCGCTGCCTCCCAGGTGAGTCTGATCAGACAACGGGAGGCCTGCTCGGCTCAGGTGTGCAGGAGAAGGGGCAAACTCCCACTTCCTACTGGGGGGGGGTAGGGTGGGGGGGCAGCTCTGATTTGAGCCCAGTCTTCAGTACAGAGCCATTATTATTTCCCCCATAAGTAACTTCTACCCAGGCATCAGCGTAGGCACTTTGTGTGTACTAACTCGTTTAATCTGTAACTCTTTGAGGGAGGGACTGTTACTATTCTACAGATGAGGTAAGCCAGCAGTCCCCAGGCTTTCTGGCACCAGGGATTTCAGGGAAGACAACTTTTCCACGGGCTGGGCGGGGCGGGGAGGGCGGCAGGCAGGTGGCGCTGGGGCGGTGATGCCAGCCATGGGGAGTGGCTTCATACAGATGAAGCTTCACCGGCTGCTCACCTCCTGCTGTGTAGCCCGGGTTCCCTTGTTTCATCAGAGACAATTTTTCCATGGGGGGTGTGGTGGGGGGGCTGAGCTCAGGCAGCCCAGTTCCCAGCAGGCCACGGAGGCCTGGGGCTGCTCTGTGGCCCAGGGGTTGAGGACCGCAGAGGTAAGCTGCCGGCCTAAAGACACAACGCTTCTTCCAAACAGCTGAGCTGGTACTCTAGAACCCGAGCAGCCTGGCTCCAGGCCCACGTTTCTGACCAGAATGCTGCACACTACTGCCTCTCGGCACAGAGAAAGCCGCAAGGGAAGAGGGTGTCATCCGATGCATCCGCATTTAGGAACAGATGGCTGGGAAAGGTCCGAAGGGCCAAGGCCCCAAGGGACATAATTCTGTCAAGCAGCTGGAAGTCCTAATGGCCTCGAAACCATTTCCCAGAGAGTACAGTCCCACAGCTGAGGGGTCTTTCACAAGGTCGCCAGCCACCACTTCCTTGGTGGCGATGCCACTGGAAGCTCATCGCGAGTAGGAGCAATCGCGCGGCTTTCTGCTCATTCTGACTGCTTACCTCGGGCACACACACGCACACACACACACACACGCACACACACATACGCACATGCGTACACACACGCACACACACGCATACGCACATGCATACACACACACACGCACGCGCGCACACACTCCCCACTCTACCATGTCCAGCCGGCATCAGAGTAGGCCAAATAGAGTGAGAAAAATCGTTACAGACAGGGAGGTGATTTGAAAAATAAAGACCCTCGGCTTCACAGTAGATTCCCTGACTAGGATGCAGCGGTCAACTGTTATTATTCAAAATATTCCCTGCCCCTCCCGAGAGGGGCACTCACTTCCTCACCCGCGGCTTCACCAAGCCTTCGCCCGCCCGCAGCTGCCACTCTGCAGGAGGATTATCTGTCCCCATCTCGCCCAGTTTAGGAGCGGCCATTTCCTGTGGCCGATGAAACTTGCGTGCAAGCAACCCACGCGAGTGCTTGACATTCTCCCTCCCGGGGCCCCGGCGGACCTAGGAGCAGGCGGCAGACAGGAGCCCTGAGTGAGAGCTAAACCCGTGCTGTGGGAGCCACCAGGACGCGGACCCATTTGCTGCGTCGGCCTAAGCAGGCGTAACTGACTCGGCCAGACGGTGGGTCTGTGTGCGGGTCGGTCTAGAGCCTGGGCGCCGAAGCCCGGCCTTCTCCCACTGACTGGCTGGGCCAGATGAGGTGAGCAACACCTTCTCCGTGCCTCAGTTTCCTTGTCTATGTTACTTCTCGGGCATTTTGTGGGGATAAAACGAGATGACTGTCTTAACAGTAATTTGAATAGAATAAATTTAAAAACCAAGACGCCGAACGGACTTCCTGTGCACAGAGGTTTTTGGTCAAGCCTTTTTCTCTCCTTAACCAGTGAGTCCGAGCAAGCCTGCTGGGTGCTCCGGGCAAGATTCGCGAAGCGTTTGCTTGTACGAAAACAGTGCTCGGAGACAGATGAACGAAAAAGGCATTAAGTCTTACAGAAACCCTGGCTTTTATTAAGAATGGACTCTTCTCCTATTCTCATAGGATCCAATGAGTTTTTAATTTCCTTTTTGGACATCACTGACGGCCACTTGAAGTCCAAGGTGGGAGGAGTCCACCCTCCCCAGTTCCCGGGCCCCTCCTGTCAGGACTCAGTTGCTTCAGGTCTAAGAAAATAGAACTTCCAGCTCCGTATGAGGACGGGCTCAGTGCATAAGACTGGACAGAGAAAGACCCACTGTTGTCCTGTGTAGTCACTGGACCCCTCCTTCTCTGTGTCCTTCCTCAGTCTTCGTTTCCTCCATTCTTTAAACACTCAATTTGGGCATGAAAGGAATCGATTCCCCCATCCTTTCTCTCTCTCCTCTACTGAATCCTTAAGAATTAGCACTACTCTGAAGATTTTCAGTGTCTTCCATCAACCGAATTCAAGGATCTGAGATATCTTAAGTTAGGGGCAAAGAGTGGACAGAATATAAAGCATTTAAAGAGCCATATGGTAAATACACGTCTATAAAGAATGCACTAAGGCCCAGCGTGGTGGCTCACGCCTATAATCCCAGCACTCTGGGAGGCAGAGGTGGGAGGATCACTTGAGGTCAGGAGTTCGAGAGCAGCCTAAGCAAGAGCGAGACCCCCGTCTCTACTAAAAATAGAAAAATTAGCGGGGCATGGTGGCGCATGCCTGTAGTCCCAGCTACTCGGGAGGCTGGGGCAGGAGGATTGCTTGAACCCAGGAGTTTGAGGTTGCTGTGAGCTAGGCTGACGCCACGGCACTCTAGCCTGGGCAACAAAGCCAGACTCTGTCTCAAAAAAAAAAAAAAGGAGGTAAATTTTATGCTATGTTTTATATGTACATATATTTTTAATTTCCTTTTTGCACAATTAAAACAATGCAAAAAAAAAGAGAAAGAAAAGAAAAGAAAAGAAAAGAAAAGAAAGGTGGCAAAAACAAAGCTCCCACTTGTCGGATACCAAAGGTATTCCTTTGGGAACATGTTGTCTTTCCTACCTCTCCACCTGAGTCTGTTCCCTCTCCCAACACATCGTGCTCCACCCCGCGCAGTCACCATTCAGCAGGTGGGCAGACGTGGCCACACGCTGGGCCAGGCAGTGCACTCGAGCTCACTGGCACCAGCCCTAGAAGGTGGCTCTAGTGCCCTGGCTTTAGTCATATCAGGCAACAGACTCCTGATCTCTATGTCAGACCAGGCCTGAGATGATACAAATTTTATGTTAAGTCACCCAGAAAATTCTTTTTAGAAGTCTGCCTGCATCACCTTAGCCCAATTATTGTTTTTACGTTCAACAGCAGCTGCACTCATGGGCTGCCAGCAGGGTCTGAGTGGGTCAGGGGAGGTATTGTTGAATTGGAAGGGAGTTTTCTGTCAATCTAGATTTGAAACAAAACAAAACAAAGGGGGTATCAATTACATTGCAAAGTAGATTTCCTTGGAAAAAAGAACAGAAGCTTTAGGTCTGCTGGGTTTTGTTTATAATGGTTCAGCTTTGCTGATCCTGGATGAGACAGCTCTAGCTAAGACTATGAAAGACGGATCCCAACAAAATGATAAAATTCGAAAGTAGCCTCTATCCCCAACCAAGTTTAGGGCCCTATAAAGAGAAGCACAGGCACAGAAAACTCTGTATCCTGCTCCAGAGTCTAAACTCAACGATCACTATCAGAGTGGCATCATCAGTGGATATAGTATGAACATTTGTCCTTTTGGCAATCAATCCAAGTAGGCCATCCAAATTATGCAAATAGCAGAGTCTCAAAATCATTCGTTCCTTTGTCTGGACACAGACACAGGGTGGCCCACGCCCAAATACTAAGGAACCATTTCCTCCACTATAAGAGTGGTCAGACTGGGCCAATCCAGGCACACAGTTTGATCTCTAAGTAGCAGTTCACAGAAGGTAGATTGTATCTGTGGATGTAAACCTCAAAAAGTTGATGAAAATACACTAACAACCTAAGAGCTATTATATCAGTATGGTAGAATACGGGTAGTTTTGTTCTTTTAATAAATTGCTTGAGTCTATTTTTCATTGTAATACCGACACATCTTTTTTAAAGAAGATCATTTTAAAAGATTAAAAAAAATTAATCTACAGCTTTCAAAAGATTTAAAAAGGCCGGATTACTATATCTCAAACACTTCTTGCATTCCTTAGTAATTGCTTATAGAGCCTCAATGTGTATAATTTAAATCACTGACTAAAGAGTTCTAATTTTTAAAAACCACCTGTAGATGACAGCCCCCTTTATCATCTAGATAGCCCTCCCCTCGACCTTTTTCAGTTCCATTAATCTTTCTCCAGGGACACCAGCCAGAACCTTCCATCTGGGGCTACATCCTCAAGTCACAGACATGGCAATTTTATAACGAGGAAAAATATCATGATTGTCAGTACTCATCACTCCCACCACTGTGCCCCCACCCTAAAACAGACCTTATCTTTAATAATTGTCTGTAATTATCCCCAGAGAAATGAGATCCTTGAATCGTAATTGTCGACTCATTAATAGACACATAACTCCCCTTCTCCCTCAGTGGTTACAGAGTCCACAGAGGTTTGTCACTTAATACACGGACACCGAATCTCTCAGAAAATAAAAGCTCCAGGAAGGCAATTTCTCTCTTGTCCACTGCTGTATCCCCAACACCTAGAACAGTACCGCACACACAGTAGGTACTCAATAAATAGTGCTAAATGAGCAAATGGTGAACTTGGCTTTCCATTTCTTTTGGCTCAACAGATAAAAGAGCATTAAGTGCATTTCTTGAAGGATATCCTAGAGAAGTCACCACTGGAAAAGTTTAAACACAAACCTTTTGTTAGGGATAAAGTAAGAAATATTTCTGCACTGGGGAGAAGGCTAAACCAGATGACCTCTAAAGTTCTTCTCGCCTCTTAGAATCTATAACTTAATGAACACCATACCTTAAGAGAGAATGAATCAGCTACATAAAGCCTGATTCGCAGGTAGAGTAAATTACCACGTTCTGTTTAAAATAAAAATAATAGCTGCCCCGGGACTTGGATGCAAAAATACTAATTCATCCAGAATGCAGACACATGGGGGGGGGTGCTCTTGCTAATCATCAGTTACTCTCTGGGACATCAGACATGCTTCAGGGTCTTGTCAAGGCCGAGCCCTAAAATCATCAACGGGGAAATGGAAAGGCTAAGGACAGAGATTAAAACGGAAATAAACAGCATCACGCTAAACTGAAGCTTTTGTTTTGCAGTCAACAACAAATCCACTTAAGAAACATATCTGAATTTAGCCTTGAGTTTCATCATCACCGAATATAACCACTTCATAAGATACAAAATGCTGCGATTGACATGTGAGCATTTTTGCCCATTAAAACGTCCTATTTACCCGGATATGGCACTAAGATGTTCCAATTCAAGAAGGTCTAAAATTGAGGGCAAGTTATTCAGATTAAATTCTTCTTCAATCTGGATGGGAGAGGCTGTTTGTAGGGAAAGAAGACATGCTCCTGTTTTCCTAAACAACTTTTAAAAAATCTACCTCTAAGAGAGTAAATAGGGAAACTCCAGTCACGCAGAAATCAACTTTGGAGTGATTCTTTACTCTCACTAAACTCATCCTTTCTTTTTTTTCAAATCACAGAATGGAAAAGGAGCTTGGAAGGGCAGAGAATTCTAACACTGAGGGTGCAAGGCAGAGCCTGTGTAGCTGGGTTTGGAGACTCTCCCCCACTCACTGGCTTTGTTTGGAAGACATAAATGCAGAGACCACACTTAAGACAGTAACTCAAGGAACAAAGTGAAACAGTTCAACAATTCCCTGGAAATGTGATTACACATTTTCTGCAGTATATTAAAAGACTTTTCAACTTTGTAGTCAATTCCTGATCACCCATACAACTCAGTAAAAAAAAAAAAAGTCTTCTGTTTTTAAATCGCAAGTAATTTAATCATAATTCTAATGACAACAGGGAATATGCAGAAAGAAGTTACCTCCTCTGTACACATATACTTTTTAAAAAATGTTTATTATCTGAAGAGGGAGGTTTTACACAAGAACTCTGTGGGATTAAGCTCACATATGGTTGGCAGACCTGGTGCTGGATGTGATTACGGCCACACAACTAAATCTTAAATCCACGTACTGTTCCTAATTAGCTGATATATATGACCTAACTAATTTATAGAAAATGTGCAGCAAATTATTTCTTCCATCTCCCCGACCCCTCAAGAATGCACCAGCAATAGATGTTGCTGAAAAAGACACATACCCCCACAAAATATTTGCATTCCTAGACGCTTGCCAGTTTATCTAAAGCAGATATTGTTATTTCAGTTCTCTGAATCTGTGTCCTGGTAATAAGTATGGGGAGAGGAGAGGGTTGGGGAGAGGAGAGGGTTGGAGAGAGTAATTTAACCAGATAAAACTTGACCTCAATAGACTTCCATTTCCTCACCAGAAAAATAAGAGGATTAGCCCAGAACTATAAGAATTCCCTCAGTAACAAAAATCTATGACCACTAATTATCAAGAGCGCAATTTGTGTGCAAGAAGAGATCAGAATTCTTAAGAATATGTCATTAAATAGTAGAGTTGAAAATCCCTAAAGCCACAGTTACACTTCGATATGACCCCCGCACATTTTCTGGCCGTCGTGGAAAAGATCTTTGAAAACACCGCGGCAACCAAACCACGAAACCGAATTAGAACACGCAGAGGGACCCCGCGAACTTCCCGCGGGGGCGCGGGGTGCAAAAGGCGCGCGCATCTGGGGAGGAGTCGGGCGGGGAGAGACGGAAGAGCCAGGAGTCTGGGAACAGCCTCGCATTCCTGGGGGTTTAGAGCCTCCAGTAGCCCCGTGAGACTTTCGTCTACTACCACAAAACCTCCCGAGCCGCCACCTGCCGCTGCACAGCTGTGGCAAGGGGACGAAGAGAAAAGGAACAGGAGGCGGTGGCCCGGGAGGGACCTCGCCCGAGGCGTCCCCACAGCCGGCGAGGCCAAAGTGGACTCGGAACAACGACAAAGAAGAGGGGAAAGAGAAAGAGGGCTCCGCCTTTCCCACCCGGCTCGGCTCCTTCCTATAACAAGGAAAGGCCGCCGGCGCCCCTACCCGCCGCCCTCCACGCGGGGATGCGGAGCGGCCGGGGAGCCGCGCCCTCCAAGCCCCGCTGCCTCCGCCGGGGCCCGGCCGCACGCCAGCAGGCGCCCCCGGCCCCGAACCCGGAGCGAGGGGATTGCCCTCCCTTCCCTCCCCTCCCTCCCTCCCGGCCACGGGGCACCAGTTCTCCGCGCACCCCCCTCCCTTCCTCTTCCTCGCGTCCCCGCCTCCTGACCGCCACCCCCGGCCTTCCAGCCGCAGACATTTCAATACTTCCACCCACCCGACAAGGGAGCCTTTGGAAAACTTTGTGTGCCTAGGGCTTTGTCCACATCCTGGGCAGGGCCGGGGGTGCCGAGGGGTGTCCGGGATCTCACAATGCACTGGGGAAGCCACCACGGAAATCCCACCCTTCGACCCGCGTCTGCAGCCGTGTGACACGCAGCGCTCGGCTCCCAGTTCCCGTGCCCTGTCGCCCCTCGGCGCGGCGAGCCCCGAGGAAAGCCCCGCGCCCCTCTCGACTGCCGCGGGGAAAGCTGTGCGCGGGCAGAGGGAGGCAGCTGGAAGCGCCGCGGCTAACAGAACCCTTCTACAGGGAACACAGGGAAGGGTCCTTTTCCTGCCACATCCCCCGAAGAGGGGCGCGGCGAGGCGACACGCCGTGGCATCACGTAGTAACTGAGCCTCCGGGTCCTCGGCCTCCCCCAGCGCGAGACGCGCGCCCAAACCCGTGCGCACGCCGCAGCCAGCAACGCCGGGGCCGGAGCCCCCGCCCGGCTCCCCGCAGTCCCCGCCGGCCCCCGCCCCAAACCGAGCCCCCGGCTGCGGAGGAGCCGCGGCAGGGAAGCGAGGCCCAGCACTCACGGACGGTCTCCCCACGGCCACGGCCATCGCGGCTGCGGCTCCCGCTCCGGCTGCGCCCGGGTGCTCTCCGCCGACTCCGGCCGCCGCCAGCGCTCAGGCTCCGCTCGCCTCCCCCGCGCCTCCCTCGCGGCTGCGCCCTGCTCGCGCCCGGCCCGCGCGCAGCCAGCGGCATCTGCGTGCCCGCCGCCGCCGCCCCTCCCGCTTTATCGGAGCAACATGGCCACCCGCCTGGAAGGGACCATTCGCTTCCCGGGGAAGGGGTGCCCGGCGCGGGCGGAGGGAGGGAGGGAGCGCGGTGGGTGGGGTCCGGGCTGGCTCTGCCGGCCCCCGCCGCAGGGCTCGACCGCCCCGGATTTGGCCGCCGCCCCCGAGCGACCCCCTCCCGCGCCGCGGAGAAGCCCCCAGCCCGAGCGCGGGCTGCCACCCCCGCGCCACCACGTGCCGGAATCCGAGTGAGAGCCCGGGCGCGGAGGTCCCGGCCCCGAGTCCCTCCACGCGCTCGGCGAGGCCGGCAGCAGGGGCGGCTGCCGAGGAGAAGGACGCAGGGACAGCATCTCCCGGGAACTCAGCCCCGAACTGGCGCGCCCCGCCTGAGGGACGGGCTTGGAAGGGGACGCGGGCCACCGGGGCGGCGACGGCCCCTCCACAAGCCTCCCCTTCAGCTGGGAGAGGCCGAGACGCGCAGCTGGAAGCCGTCCCCGTGGCGGGCGGCGGGTGGGGGACCACACTGGGGAGGAGAAGGGCAGTACTTGGGCCGCGACGACCCGGCGCTGCCGGCCCGCAGGGTAACAAAGCAAAACGCCTCCGCGAAGAATTAAAGCAGCTACTGGCGGCCCCAAAGCGCAGGAACCGAGGCCTGCCCCGGAGTAACCGCAGAGGCCCCCGCGGGGGCCGGCCCGGCGCCAGGCGGGGACCGCGCAGCCGGGAACTCCCGCGTCGCGAGGAAGGACGTTTCCCGGCAAGTCTGGGGTGTCCGCCGCGTGTCGGGGCGAGCGGCGTGGCGGGTCCGGGTGCGTGCCGGGCGGTGCGTCGGGTGCGCGTAGAGCCCCGCGGCTCCTCGGGGCCAGAGAGGGGGACCCGGGACCACGAGGCGATTGAGGATAACGACCGGGTGTGGCGGGATCCAGTAAGATGGAAGCACAGGGAAAGTGGCGAGGGCCGTGATCAGACCACGGGGCGCCCGCGGGGAAAACCCGGCCTATTCACTGAAGTAAAAGACAAACCACCTCTTTAGCCTGGGCGCCCCAGAGTCTGGCCGGAGACTTCGAACTGCCAGGTTTCCGGGGGCCGTGAACCCGTCCTTCCCGCTGTCCGCCTCTGGCGGCCTCGGGATTCGAACCCGGCAGCTGCTGACTCCCAGCGGCGGGACAGCGGGCAGAGTGCGGCGAGGAGAGGCGAGGGGCGCCCGGGAGCCTGCGCACCCTGCGGGCAGACCGCGACCGCGGAGCCCCGGCCCCTTCAGCTCCATCAGCCTCTGCCCCGAGACTGCAAAACCTTCCAGAATAGGGGCCACCATTTTAGGGCGAACACACAGCAGGCCCTCAGCAAGCGCTGCGCTAAGGTCGCAGAGAATGGGCGCTGTGCAAAGGAGGGGGAAGACAGCGATGCTTCTCTTCTGCAGCCCCGGGCTTTCGCCCCTGGGAAAGGTGAGACCACGAAACTGCCCACGGACAAGAGGCCTCGGGGAAGCCTAGAAAAGACGGCTCCACCCTGCACGCGGGATGCAAGGGCGACGGCCGAGAACTCTCCACTCGGTGTTACAGTGACCAGACCTGACTGCAGAACTTATTTTATTTTATTCATTTGTTCATTTACTCAAATTTTTATTATTTTTTTTAATTTATGTTGTCAATGCTTACGCTGTAAACTCAGCTGATTAGAAGAATATGAATTCCCTACCTTGGGGGAATGTTGGTTCATTCTAAAGTCACTTACTCCAACATCTCATTTGAGAAGTGAGGAAGCTGGAGGGGAGACGGTCTGGCGTTGCTTGAGTGTAGGAGCCTTAGAGGGAGCATGGTAGAGTGGGGCAATACGGCTCTTCCGCTACAGATCTCCGCTTGTTAGCTTTGTTACATCAAGCAAGTTAGACTTTCTTCATTCCATTTTTTTCCTATTGTAACAGTGCGGCCTGGCGGAGGACGTATTCTGTTCTCCAGATCCACTCTCCATCCTGCTCTCTGCCCCTCGGAGTCAGAACTCAGTGGCCTTTCTTTTCCTCTGGCTTCCAGTTGAGTTCAGGCAATGGGGAGCAGCAGCAGAACCAGAGGGAGGAGAGTATTCATGCCCCCAGGCTCCCTCCATCTGGTACGGGGCAGGCTGGCTGCATCCTCAACCAAAGGCCAGTTACTTCCCTAGGGCGACCCTGAGTAAGTCCGCCATGGTTTCCCCACATTTTGCCCACACCTTTGTAAATAGTCTTTTTTACTAAATTGTATTCAAGTTATCCAGTAGGAATGTACCGTCTGATTTCTGCTGGGACCTTAGCAGTCCTTCACAGAATTGTTTTCAGAATTAACTGAGAACACTTAGTTATATTATTATTAGACTGATCTATAGTTTATTGTCCAAACTTTGAAACTTATGAGATTGAAAAAGGGGGTTGGTGCTGTTAATAACCACACTGAGACAATAGGAAAAACCCAGGACTTCTGATTACCTGTTCCATGGTGAACAGGTCTTTGCAGACCTACTGCTAAAGGGAGCTGAGAGGCTGAAGAAAGGTGGCAAATCCAGTTTCTCAGAAAGAAACATTTAATAGGGACTTAGAATTGGAAGCCATATCGTGGGTGGCCAACCTCATACCCTTACACCCCAGACCCAGGGCTTGTGTACCACAGGGAAAGGGCATACATGCTTGAGAAGGAATTTGCCTAAGGGCAGGATTTGCAGTAAACAGTAGGTAAAGTAGTAAATCTGAGAGGCATTCCCAGAACTAGGGTTAATCAGAAGTCAACATGGCAGATTAGCATCCAAAATGGAGTGGCTTTAGCCTCCGTATCACTCTAGCAATTATTGCAAGTAAACTATGCTTTAGACATGTCAAGCAGTTAAGAAGTGGTCCTGCTAACACATATCTCTCACTGGACTATGAATTTCTCAAGGCAAGCATGCCTGTTTGTCTTTCAGCTTCTAGCACATGGTCTGCTATATTCAATAAATGTTGAGTTGCATTGGAATGGGGATGAAGGTAAGGGCTAGGAAATGAAGAACCTTTACTGCCGTGCTAAGGATTTAGAACTTGATCCTGTAGGCAATGAAAAGCCAAAGAGGTCTTTAAGCATAGGAGTGACACCAAATTTGCACTTTGGAAAAGAGCTATAGTGAATATTTGACATTATTAGTAATGTAGGATCTATTCCTCTTTTTTTTTTTTTTTGAGACAGAGTCTCACTGTGTTGCCTGGGCTAGAGTGCCGTGGCGTCATCCTAGCTCACAGCAACCTCAAGCTCCCGGGCTCAAGCGATCCTCCTGCCTCAGCCTCCCGAGTAGCTGGGACTACAGGCATGCGCCACCATGCCTGGCTAATTTTTTCTATATATTTTTAGTTGTCCAATTAATGTCTTTCTAATTTTAGTAGAGACGGGGTCTCGCTCTTGCTCAGGCTGGTTTCAAACTCCTGAGCTCAAACAATCAGCCCGCCTCGGCCTCCCAGAGAGCTAGGATTACAGGCGTGAGCCACCGCGCCCCGCCTATTCCTCTTTTTAATGGAATCCCAGTTTATTTGGAGAGATTTTCCAATGACTGTTCCAGCTTGGTAGAAAGTAAATGCCTCTTACAAAAGAGGTTCCTGAAGATATTTTCCACCAAATCCTTCCTTTCATCACCATAGTACACCCAAAAAGCATGTGATCTAAGCTTGGACAGTCAGATACTGTTAAATTTGAATCTTGAGTCAAGTGACACAAAGACAGTACACAGAGTTTATGAAGTCTGTAATTTTTTATTTTTTAGCTTAAGTTATCTACGATTTGTTTCTGTGGCTCGCAGTCAGAGAACCCTATCGAACACATAAAAAATCACTCTGACTACAGTTAAAATGATGAATTAGGAAGGGGTACAACAAGAAACAGGGAATAAGTTAGAAGCTGTCACCACTTTCATTTTGGACAATATTAACTGACAATAGGTCCTGAACCATTCCTGCAACACAGTATGTAAAAATGTCCAGTTGAACATTTCAAAACAGATCCAAATTTGAAAGGAAAAAGTAAAACAATCTCTATTTGCAGATAATATGTAAAAAATCTTAAGGAATCCACTAAAAAATCAGAACTAATAAATGAGCTCAGCAAGGTTACAGAATACAAGGTCCACTGAGACTCTGACAGACGTAGATGGGAAAAAAATTGAAATTGCCATTCAAAAACTCATGGACTCCAGTGATTGCCATTCTTTCTGCCATTAAAAAATTTACTCTAGAAATTCGCTAAGCGATGTTAAAGTTATCAATAATTCTCAGACTCTTCTTTGCTCCTACCACATTTGACTATCTTTGAAAATCAGGACAATATTTGCCCCTTTTCAATTTTTTGGCATTTCTTATTTTTCTCTGGCTTCCCAGAGCTGACCGATATTGATTCTATAATCACTTATGCAATATTTTACATGGATAACTTATTTAGGCCTGGAAAGTTTAACTCATTTAAAATAATTGGTTGCTTGTTTACCACACTGGATTTTAGTAGCCTTTTAATCATGATTGTTCTCCCTGTTTTCATTAAAACATTATTCTCATTGAGAGAGGAGACAAAGTAAAACTTGAGTTTTATCTTGTCTTTGTGATCCGATAGCATCATATCATCGGCACCAAGCAGTAGCTTTCATCCTTGTTCACCCTGAGTGGCGAGTACTACTTGAAAATAAAAACAATTTAAAAATTTCCTGGTATTCTCCTTAAAGGCAAAAATTATGTAAGCCTGCAAGGAAATTTCCACCTTTGTAGACTTGTGCAACTCTTTAAAGCGTGCTCTTTTAAAATCTGATCACGGCAAGCAGTGTTCTGTGAAGTGACATGCTCCTGGGAGTATGGCGACTTGGCCTGCTGGCCACTCTCCTTGGCAGGCAGCCCTGGCGCTGGCCATGCCCCTGGCTGGGGCACTGCTCCTCCTCAGATAACTCCTTTCTGCCTCTGGCCACTCATTGCGGCGACAGTTGTTATTCCTTTTCATGAGGCTAGAAAATTTACAGAGTTGGAGTCCCTTTGAATTATAGATACTGAATTAGTAGAGAATCATACATACCTGTGTTTTCTGACAGCAATATCACTTCTACCAGCTCACCTTTTTCTCATGCTGTTCACCGTCGTTCTACGTTATCAGTTTCTACCTGCTGAATAACTCTATAATGCAGGGGTTCCTCTGCACCCTTCTCTCTCTTATTGTACACTGTTTCCTTTTGAATGAGGTAAAACTGTTTTTTAACTTATTTCAGTCACAAATTCCTTGCTACCTCAAGTACCAATACCTATTGGACTATGTTCACTTTGTTAATTTTTCTAAGTTCAATTTGCTTTGCCCCTAGTTCTCCCTTTCTAACCTAAGACTTCGGAAGTCATCAGCATTATATTTCAAAGTACTTCTGTCAGTTTCATTTAGTCCCACATGGATCAGCAGAAGTGGATATTGATTGGTTGGCGTGATGAATTTTGAGCTGCCGCCTTACTCATCAGCCGTGGAAAACATGGGCTTGGGTTCGTGTTCCTACGCTGCCAAACATCATAAGCTATGCACGTTTTTAAAGTTGATGTATTTGTTTAGGTATAGGCTAAGTTGCTATGCTAGAGATACCCCAAAACTCTTGGCTCAAGAAAGAGACGTTTCTTTCTCATTAAATAGCCCAGGGTTGGCTATTTAACAGCCCAGAGAAACCTGGCAGCTGTGATTCCTGAGGTCATCAGGAGTCCGCATTCCTTGTTGCTCCGTTGACTTCTGATTGTTACATCATCTACTCTGATCAAAACTGGTTGACCAGCACCGCATCCGTATTCTAGCCCAGAGAAAGGGGGAAGAGGAGGAAGTAGAAGGATGTCAATTCCCTTTTAAGGCATTGACATGGGAATAACCTAAGTCACCTGTGCTCACATTCCATCAGCAAAAACTCACCTGAATGTACTTAGCTACAGGGGAGGCCAGGTATGCCCTGCTAAAGATCAGGGGTTGGAGGGGGAGGGTCCTACTTGTAAAAGGAAGGGGTATGGGGAGGGGAGGAGTCAGCAGCCTCAGGTAATACATTCACATGGTTAAATAATAATATAAAATGGTATCAAATGAGGTTTCTTACCCTATTCACCTTCTTTCCAGTCCTCACCCCTCTCATCAAGAGGTAAATACTTTATTAGTGTCTCATGTATCTTTCCAGAATTTTCTTAAGCAACTTTAAATATGTATTCTTATTTCCTACCCTACCCTATGTTTTACGTAAAAGGAAAACATACTATGTATATGATTCTGTACCTTGTTTATTAACTTATATTTTGTAATTCCTTTTATATCAGCACATAGTTGTCATCCTCATTCTTTTATACAGCTGCCCAGTGTTCCTAAGGATGTATCATTGATAAAGTCCTATTGATAAATTCAGAGTTATTTCCAATTTTTTTACCATTACAAACAATGCTACAATAATAACTTTGTGGTTGTCATTTTGAACTAGTGAAGTACATCTGCAAGATACAGTTCTAGAAATGGGATTAGCCAAGCACATGATATTGAGCCAATCTTTTGATCTCTTTGAGTCCATTTTTTTTTTTTACTAATAAAATGAAGCTCATACTCAGCTCATAGAAAGGGTCATTATGATAATGAAATAACCATATAAAAATTATTGTACAGCAATATAAAACATAGGAGTAAATTTATCAAAATATGTGCAAGATCTATACTCTAAAAACTATAAAACTCTGTTGAGAGAAATTTTTAGAAACCTAAATTAATCCATGATCATGGATTGGAAGACTCAATATTGTTAATATGTAATTCTCCCCATATTGATGTATGAAGTCAATATAGTTCCAATTGAAATCCAAGAAAGCTCTTTTGTAGAAATTGACAACCTGATTCTAAAGTTTATGTGAAAACACGAAAGACCTAGGATAGCCAAAACAATTTTGAAAGAGAGGAACAAAGTTAGAGGATTTACACTGTCCAATTTTAAGACTTCAAAAAGCTACAGTAATCAATACATTGTGGAATTGGCCAAAGTGTAATCATATAGTCCAGTGGAAGTATATAGACAGTCTAGATATAGACACATATATGTTCACTGATTTTTGACAAAGGTACCAAGATAGTTCCATGGGAAAGTATAGTTTTTTAACAAATTATGCTGTAACTATTGAATATCCATATAGAAGGAAAGAACCTCAACCCTTATTTCACCTATACACAAGATCAAATTCAAATGGATTATAAACCTAAATATAAATAGTAAAACTTCTTGAAGAAAACACAGGAAAAATCTTCATGACTTTGGGTTAGGGAATGATTTCTTAGAGGGCACACAGAAAGCGCTAACCCACTGGACATCATCAAAATTTTTGCTCTTCAGAGGACACCATTAAGAAACTAAAAAGGGGCTGGGTGTGGTGGCATGTACCATAGTCCCGGCTACTCAGGGGACTGAAGCAGGAGGATCGCTTAAGCCCAGGAGTTCAGAGGAGGGAGGGAAGGAGGACAGAAGGGAAAGGTAAGCCATAGCCTGGGAAAAAAATATCCACACTACTTGCAAAGAAAATTTTTAAGTGGGTAAAATATGTGAACAAACGCATCATAAAAGAAGATCTATTTTTGGCCAAAAGCACATGAAATGACACTCAACATTAGTCTTCAGGGAAATGCAAACTAGAGGACTATTATAGACAACCTACCAGAATGGTGAAAATTAGAAAGACTGACAATTCCAATTTTTAGGGAGAGTGTGGACTACTGGAACTCAAGTATAGTATTGGCATCTTAGTCCATTTAGTGTTGCTGTAACAATCTCTGAGGCTGGGCAATTTAGAAGAAAAGAGGTTTATTTGGTTCATGGTTCTGGAGGCTGGAAGGTTAAAGATTGGGCAGCTGCCTGCGGTGAGTGCTTCATGCTGCTCCAACTCATGGCAGAAAGCGGAAAGGGAGCAGCTGTGTGCAAAGATCACGTGGCGAGAGAGGAAGCAAGGAAGCCAGAGTCTTTAACAGTCCACTCCAGTGGGAACTCATCCGTTCTCTCAAGAGCAAGGATTCATTCAGCCCTGCAGGAGGGCGTTAATCTATTCACGAGGGATTCACACTCATCACCCAAACACCTCCCACTAGGCCCCACCTCCCAACACTACAACATTGGGGATCAAATTTCAACATGAGTTTTGGTGGGGACGAACCACATCCCATCCATGGCAGTTTGTGAGAATGCAAAATGTAAGCACTTTGGAAAATGGATTGGCAGTTTCTTAAAAAGCTAAACATATATTTACTGTATGATTCAGCAATTACACCTAAAGGTATTTTACAGAAAGGAAATAAAAATATGTCCACAGGCCAGGCAGGGTGGCTCACACCTGTAATCCTAGCACTCTGGGAGACCAAGGCAAAGCAGGAGGACCACTTGAGGTCAGAAGTTCGAGACCAGCCTGAGCAAGAGCAAGACCTGTCTCTACAAAAAACAGAAAAAATTAGCTGGGTGTGGTGGCACACACCTGTAGTCCCAGCTACTCGGGAGGCTGAGGCAGGAAGATCACTTAAGCTCAGGAGTTTGAGGGTGCCGTGAGCTATGATGACCTCACCGCACTCTAGCCAGGGCAACAGAGCGACACTCTGTCTCAAAAACAAACAAGAAAAAAATGTGTCCACAAAAAGACATATCCACACACAAAAAAAATTCATAGCAACTTTATTCATAATAACAAAAAATGGAAATAACAGTTCCTTAATAGGTTAATTGATGAACAAATTGTGGCACATATATATCTATACAGTCGAACACAGAACACTACTCGGCAATAAAATAAACTATGGATACATGTAAAATGTGGGTAGATCTCGAACACATGCCAAGTGAAAGAAAATTACAAAAATTATAGTATGATTCCATTTATATGAAATTCTAAAGTCACAAAATTATAGCTCCAGGAAGCAAAACAGCGGTGGCCTGGAGTCTCAGGCAAGCAGGATTGACTTGAAAAGAGCAGAAGAGGGACTTTTGGTGTGATGAAACTGTTCTCTGCCGTGATTGTGGCAGTGATTAGATTAGCAAATTAACCTGCCAAAATTCGTTTATCTCTGCATTTAAAATGGGTATGTTTTATTATATACAAATTACACATCGATGAAATTTATTTTTAAAATTGCTGTTAAAATTGCTGTATCAATGTTGTTTTGTTATATCAAAAACTGTAAGCAGTGGGCATGATGGCACCCATCTGTAGTCTCGGCTACTCGGGAGGCTGAGATGGGAGGATTACTTGTGGCCAGAAGTTCGAAGCTGTACCATGTTATGATCACACCTGTAAATAGTCACTGCACTCCAGCTTGGGCAACATAGCAAGACTCCGTATCAAAACAAAACAAAGCAAAACCTGTAAGAATAGGTCTCTTTCTCTAGAAGTCATCACATACCATGAAACTTTCACTTAGATTTGTTGAAGGCTTGCTCTGTGGCAGGCACCATGCCAGGTGTTTTGCATGCATATCTCATTTAGTCACCACAACAATCCGCTGGTATCTCCCCATTTTGCAATGGGGCTACCGAAGCACAGAGACATTAAGAACATTATCCAATAAGTGTTGTGACACTAATAAGCGGCAGAGCTAAGATTCAAGCCCAGGTTTGTTAGGCTCCATCATTTACGTCCCTCTTCATCATCCTATGTCACCTCCGTAACACTCACATCTTTCTTAATACAGCTGTTGGAGTTTCACTCACCGAGTCTAAGGGAATCACCTCCATTAGAAAACACTTAGAAACATAAGGCCTAGCATTTGATGGAGAATCTTGGGTCATGAAGAGTCAGCTGGCCGGGCAGACCCAGCTGGAGTCTTACTGAGCATATGTTCAGCACACCTGGCGCATAGAAGCCACTCAAATAAATTCACTATTACGTTGTCATTGACTTTTTTTATTTCATGATTTTTACCCACCCTTGGGATTCTCTTCTTTCTGCCGCCATATTGGTGCCCAGGGTCCACTGATCCCCTTTAATGCTCCGTCCCAGTCCAGACAAAAACTCCTGTCTATTTCCCCCTTAGCACAACTGAAATTGCTGGAACTTAAAAAAAAAAAAAAAAGACTTTAATGCTAGCAAAGCACAAAACGCAGAGGGGTGTGGGTCAAGGTAGTAAACATTGTGGGTGACTCAAACATACCTATTTTACCCAAATGCATTTGGAAAATTGGCTTTTTCTGCAGGAATGGCTCTGATTGGTATGAGTACGATTCCATTTCCTTGACAGTGCCTTGTTAAAGAATGGAAATGTGACCCAATTCCGTCCAGTGAAATGAGAGGAGAGGAGAGGTTTGCTGGAAGCGTCTAGGATTTGCCTTCTCGCTCCTAAGAGAAATTCGCAGGAATACAGCTTTTCCCTCGGCTGTTGGACACAAATAAGAAAGCATGAAGCCCAACTGTTTCCATTTTACACTAAGAAAGAAATCAGCCTTAGACTGAAGCCAGTGCACTAGAGAGGAGAGTAGAAAAACAGAAAGAGTCTGGGGCCTTGATAATAGTGTTACGCTGCTGCATCAACTAACCCTGAGCCCTATCTCCCCTCGCTTTGATAAATGAACGAACATATTTCCCTATCGTTTAAGCCAGTTTCCGTCAGGTGTCAGGTTTCTGTTACTTGCAGCTGAAAATAATGCAGATGGAGACTTATTTTTCTTTTATATACTATCTGCATTTCCCTTTTTTAATCATATGCATATATACCTATTTTAAAAGATTTTAAAAGTTTACTATGTTTCAGGCATTAGGTAAATATGTTTCGATATTTAAGCATAAGTTGGAGTCCCAAGGAAGGCTCAGAGGGAAATTATCTTTCATTCTAAATAAAATTCTTCTGTTAAACAAGGGGCCCAGAATCAGGTACCTGCTGTAAGGCTCCATGGGACAGCCAGGGAGGACAGGACCCCCCCTGGGTAAAAGGCCAGCAGCCAGAACGGCCCAAGTTCCCAGCTGCCAATGTTCCATGAAGAAGGTGTGCTCCACCAGGCGGGTTGAAACCCTGAACAGGCCAGTCCAGGATGGGAGCTCCGGGGACTCTCTACTTTGTCCTTCCACAAAGGACACCGCTGCCACCCGTGTATCTACATCCACCTCCATTGGGACTCCTTTCTCATTGCCATGCAGAGGCTAATATTCTCTTTCTTTTCTCTCCCTGTCTTTTTTGTATTCGGATCTAGGGTGTAGCAGGAGAGAGCTTCCTAACAGTGATGTGTGCACAGAAGGCCCTTCTTCACCACAGTGCAATATATCATGTAACAAAATTGCACTTGTATCTCATGAATATATACAAATAAATAAATGAGAAAAAAACAAAGGGGTAGTATCGACATACCTACAGCTACTTGCTACAAGATCCATTCTGCTCCATCTTATCATTTTTTAAGAACTTTCAGATAAGCTAAGTGCTTGTTCATGGAATTTCTTACAAGGTAAGAATGCATTTCAAATCAAACAGTGATATATTAACAGCAAACAACAACATACTTTTTAATGCATTTGCCTAGGAAAGGTATAGATTAAGAAAGGATTGAAAGAATTCATTCCCAGCACTGAAGGAAATAAAACATGTCTATCATTCTTTTAGAATTGTCATGTTAGATAAAGTCAAATAAATGACCTATTCATGATTGAGCAGTTGTAGAATCATGGAGAGTAGTCAAGAGATTTCTATTTATACATAGGTTGTCTCATATTATCGATACTCTTCTACTTGTTCTTCAAGGAAATTGTACTCAATTCATGATATTTTGTACAGAAATAGAATAATGACTTCAGTATGAAATAATAAAAAGGAGAAATGAGAAAGTAAAAAAAAAATTCCTTAGCAAATGCTATTTTTCTCTACCAAAATTTTAATCATACTTAAAGCTTCCCCACTTACAAAATTTTCTTTGCATTTGCTATACCTCATAAAATTATGTAAATACGCTTTAGCAGGATGTAAACATTACTTAACTATAGAAACACAACCTAAACAGTGCCTAGAACCATGAAATTCTCTTTTGACTGTCAGATACGATAATAATAATTACTATTTGTTGGGGTCCTATAATAGGATCTAGTAGGTGCTTTACACACATGTTCTCAATTAATCATCACAGCAACTGTGAAATGGGGTGTCCCGAAAGCAAAACCTGAGACAAGAGATTATACGCAGGTGATTTATTTGGGAGGTGATTCCAGGAAGCACAACGAGGGAGCAAAAGTAAGACGAGAGGAGAGAGATTGACTCACCAATACAGGGGGAATTAATGGCAGATTATTGCTGGGCGACTGGGGCTCAATCCAGTGGGGACCCACTGAGGGACTGTGCCTCTGACTCCTCCCATCAAGGGTCGGGAAGACTTCTGCCTCTCACTGGGGGGGGTTTTCACCTGGGGCATAAATCCCTGGTACTCGTGGGCTATACAAGTTCCTGCGGCACCAGAAAGACCCGGGGGCAGCGAAGGAGACCACAGCAGGCCCAGAGGTGGGCAGAGGGGCCATGGAGCAGGCATCAAGGGTGTCTGCTGTCATGTCATTAACTCTGCCTGAAAACTGAATACTGGGAATTCAGAAAAGTGACCACGCGAAGTTACACTGGTGGTCAGTGGCAGAGCTGGGATCCATCTCATGTGACTACAATCTTGTGCTCGCTACTACGACGAACACGTGTTAATGTTGTCGGCCACCCTGGAGACTGTGGAATGAACCATAGAAATTTGGAGCTGGGAAGCACACTAGAGATTCCTGACTTTATTCCCTAGGACAGGAACCTGAAATCCAGGAATGCTACACTAACTTGCAAGTCTGAGCTCACAGAGCTGGACGGTTTCAGAGCAGGACAGAACCAACACCTGGATTCCATCCCATGCTCTTCCCACTACGACGCACAGCCCTCTATGTAATACATTTAACCCACTGAGAAAATAAAAGGGACACATGTATTTATCACAGATGTAATAACAATGTAATTACATTACATTTGAAGGTTAAAGTTACAGAATAGTCTCATTTCTTCTAAATAGTGTCATAAGCCCTGCGCCTGATGGAATCTTAAAGATTGTTACGTATTTGATTATTTATCTTCTTGCTGCCTGATACCTTCTCCTATGAAGTCATTTCCTAAATAAAAACATTACAGCCCAAATTAAATTAGCAATTAAAATAAATGAACTACTTATTATTATAGTCTCTGTGAACCCCTTTGAATGAACTAAAGTGTTATTCAATTAGCAAACTAACACTGGTCTGCATAATTTTATTCATGTTCACAATTTCCTGAAGGTGTTTTGAACAGACTCCTATAGTTTAAAAATAGTAGGAAGGTAACATAAGATGTTTTCTCTAATGCAAAAGGCAGTCTATAAAGACTCATCATAAGACTATAATTGCAATCTTTTAAAATGAAAAAAATATGTGATTATACCCTTTTTATCATGATTTGATGAACTAATTCAATGAAGTACAGTAAATATTCTCATTTCAAATAACACTAAAACCACCTCTTGCATCTGGGGAAACAAGTCTTTTATTAAAATTTTAACTTGCAAATTAATGCTATATGTGGGGATTCTGATTTGGTAAGAACAAAGTCACAATATGCTAATGATATTATTCCTCACAAAGAAGACTCTATATCTACACACATTGACTAGCTCTTTCTTCATTATTTTTGCAGTTGCTTAAAAAAAAAAACCCTCTTGTTATTTATATTCATTTAACAGATATTTAGGTTATATTATGCCACATCAATTGCTTTGAAGTTTTGTCCCTGTGCAAATTTTAAAGCATGGTCCTTCTTTTTCCTACTCATTGCCATAAAGATCAGGAAGTATTAATAATATCTTTTATTGCCATCTTCTTGGAATGATGTAATTTTTTTATAATGGACTGTTTCTTGTTCCTTTAAAGTCTTGAGTATTTCTGCCACTGTGTGTATGAATTTCTAAGAATATCCTGCTTCCTATCTGGGGATGTAGTGTACACAAAAGGAGGCTAAAAAGAAAGAAGGGTGCAGCAAATACCAAAATAATCAACTCTTCCAAAAGAATCAATGCAATAAAAACATCTATTGAAAGAAATATAATGTGTTACATTCATACCACCATTCACACTCACTTGGATAGCAGCAGCTATTTTGTTTCAAGATCCACTGAGACTTTTTCCTGATGGAAACATACGATACTATAGCTAAAAGAGAGCCTTCGGACAGATCCACCCTAAGCAACTTTGGGTGAACAGGCTTCGTTATTGTTGAAAAGGTTAATAAGAAGAGAAAATGTCTTTTGAAAAGTACGCCTAGCAAATATTTGTATGGTCTAGTACAACTCAACTCTAAAAGTGTCAATAGTTTTATCTCTTTCCTGAAGAAGTGCCTCAAAGTAGCACAATTGCTACCGTCTATCTATATTCAAGGTCTGGTGCTTGTGTCCTAAGTACTTTCCTGTACTTTCTCAAACTTTTGAGATAATGACCCACTTAGCAAACGCTACCTTCCCTAGTGCACTCTAACAATTCTCCAGCATCAACTGGGTGTCCAAAAATGCCACTCAATTCTGACCCTAACTGCCCAGAGTCAGGGCAGACCCGCAGGCCATGGGCTCAGTCCCACAGGACTGCCCTTACTTCTTTAGATGCCAGCACAGTCCCCAGGGTCACCCACGTTTCTCCCCAACGGGCTTGGCTACAAATTCAGAGGTTTCCACAACTGCCCTTCAGGTCTGATGATTTGCTAGGAATGACTCACAGCTATACTTACAAGTGCCATTTTATTATAAAGGATAAGACTTAGAAACACCAAATGGAACAGATGCCAAGGCGAGGTCTGGAGGAGGAGAGGTGGCAGCTTTGGGCCTGTAGAGTGGGGTGTGCCATGTGCCCCCACCCTTATAGTATATGTTTAACAACCAGGAGGTTCTCGGAATATCCTTAGAGGTTGTGTTTTTTTTTTTTTTTTTGAGACAGAGTCTCACTCTGTTGCCCAGGCTAGAGTGCCATGGCGTCAGCCTAGCTCACAGCAACCTCAAACTCTTGGGCTCAAGTCATCCTCCTGCCTCAGCCTCCCGAGTAGCTGGGACTACAGGCATGTGCCACCATGCCCGGCTAATTTTTTCTATATATATTTTTAGTTGTCCAACTAATTTCTTTCTATTTTAGTAGAGACAGGGTCTCGCTCTTGCTCAGGCTGGTCTCGAACTCCTGACCTTGAGCGATCCACCCGCCTCGGCCTCCCAGAGTGCTAGGATTACAGGCGTGAGCCACTGCACCCAGCCTATCCTTAGAGTTTTTATCAAGGTTTCATTACACAGCCATGATTGATTAAACTAATAATCATTGATTAAACCCTTGCGATTGAACTCAATCTCCAGCCCCTGTCCCCTCCCCAGAGGTGGAGGGATGGGTCCAAAAGCTCCAACCCTCTTATCATGTGCTTGGTCTTTCTGGCATGGCCAGCCCCTCCCTTGAAACTACCTAAAGGTTTAACCTGAGTCACCGCATTAGCATAAATTCAGGTATTGTTGAAAGGGGCTCATTGTGAGTACAAAAGACACTCCTACGGCCCAGAAAATTTCAAGGGTTTTAGGAAGAACCAAGGACAAAGACCAATATACAGTCAGGTATCACTTGTTTTCAGGGCGATACCCTCGCAGTGTAGTAGCAGAACAGTCATGTGTCATCCAACAGCAGGGACACATCCTGGAAAACGCTTCGCTAGAACGCGCTTACGCAAATCCAGATGCCGAGGCTGCCTCGTACAGCCTGCTGCTCCCGGCCGCAAACCCGCGCAGCCCGTTCCCGCACTGACCACTGCAGGCGACTGCGGCACGGTGGTGTCTGCACATCCAAACACAGCCAAGCTCAGCAAAGGCCTAACACGGGGGATGACAGACGGCGCCTGGACAGGGCGCTCACGGACCGCGCTTGCAGGACGCAGCGGCTGGGGGCGAGTCGCGAGGGAGCGGTGCGGCCGGAGTGTCGCCGTGCGCGCTTCCGGACTCCGCCAACACTGCGTGCTTCGGCCACGCTCACTTATAACGCACATTTTCTCTTCCGTGATAAATTAACTTCAGCTCACTGTGACTTTTTCACTTTATAAACTTTTTAATTTTTTTAACTTTTTGACTCTTGTGATAACACTTAGATTAGAACACAAATACATTAGACAGCTACACAAACATACTTTCTTCACACACTTACTCTATAAGCTTTTTTCAACTAAAAAAAGGTTTTTGTTTTTTTTTATTTGTTAAACTAGTTTGTTAAAAACTGAGAAAAGGCCGGGCGCGGTGGCT